>NC_056725.1:1955161733-1955341733 GCF_019279795.1 Protopterus annectens
TTCGATTCCTGGCTCCAACGACTCGAGAGGTCTCGGAGGAGGATTGGTCGAAGGGGTGGAAAGAGTCTTGAGTTTCGATACCAACTGGGATGAAACTTCGATCAGTTTGGACAGAGCCGAGTTCTCCATTAGCTTCTGTACCACTCGGTCGATGTCGGAATCGGAAAGCGGCCTCGAAGAATGGGTGGAAGGGGTTGAAGCCATCACCGAGCGAAGGGTTGAAGGCGGTGGTAACTCCGACACCAGCTCCAACACGGTAGTCTCGATCAGAGACAAGGACTCGACACCCGACCCTGAGGTCTTTGGAGCCGGCGTCCGAATATGAAAAGAGGTGCTCGGAGCCGAGGACTTAGGCTTCGACACTCTTGAAGACTTCGACCCCTTCGAAGACTTGGACACTTGTTCAGTCTTGTCCAGGGCCTCTTGAAATTTGGGTTTTAACAACCCTCTGTCAACCAACTTCCTGCGTCTTTCCAGCATGACCCTCCCACTGAAGGAATGACATATGGAGCAGTCTTCCTGCAAGTGGAGAGGGCCAAGACAGTAGACGCAGGAGGAATGGTTATCAGTTATGGACATCTTTTGTCCATAATGGCACCTCTTGAAGCCTGATTTGGCTTTCTCAGACATTTTTACTCTAGACTTATTAAAATATAGCAAAAAACACAGCACACCAATATATATAGGAACACACTATATATATAAGTATATATATATATATATATATATATATATATATATATATATATATAAATAATACTATACAAACAGTTTAACACTATCTTAATATGTAATATATATGTATATGGGAAAAAAGTTAAGGCAAAAACTACAATAATATATAAAAATTACTGTCAATCCTGACAGAAAAAATCCAAGGCCTTAACTGAGGTAAATACTAACTGTTTTAAAGCTATTCTTATCTAAGAGGAAAAACACACTCTATAAACTAACACACTCTACACTACTATATACTACTTTTAAAACTACTTTAAACACTAATTCAAAACTACAACTTCGAAAAAATTGAAATATAATGAAAAAATACTGGCCCGAGCCTCTCAGTATGCGATCTGCTGCTAGCGGCAAACTAGATCTGGAAGTTGACACCGGAGGATCATGGGATAGCACTGTGCCTCGAGCTTTCTCGAAGATGCAAAGCTGGTGATGTGGCCGACTCGGAGCCGAGGATCGGCTCTGAACCCGTGTGTAAGAACAAACGGCGAGATCGAACAATTTCACATTGACAGTCAGGCTCACACATGCTCAGTATTTATACACTTGTACAAGCCCTTAGATAGCTTCTTAAAGGTACATACACACACTGATCTATAAAATCTTTCAACTACTTTTTAATTACTATCCACATTTTCTCCACTGGTTGATAAAAATATACTTGACCTGTGTATAAGACTAAAGGGAATAAAACATTTTAATTGCTTGTACCTTAGTATCCATATCCATATAGTAAAGCTTCCAGTTTCTCAATTTTTGTATTATCTTCTGTTTAGACTCTTTCCACATACCCTTAACTGCCACAGAGTTATTTCTAATCTATACTCCTAAATACTTCATTCTGTTATGACCTCATAAATATGGATATTGTTTGACCAATTCTTGTGTGGGCACATAATTTACCACTATTGCCATTGTTTTAGCTTCATTAATTTTGTATCCTGAGAAGTTATGAAACTATCTTAAAATGTTCCACAACAGTGTAATGTCCCTTTTTGGTTTTGTCATGTAAAAAACAATATAATCTGCAAATACAGCCAGCTTTTCCTGACTACCATACCAATTATATCCTTGAATTTCTGAGTCCCTTATTTTCATTGCCAATGGTTCTAAATATAATGCAAACAACATAGGGCAAAGAGGACAACCTGGCCTGTTCCTCTACTCAAGCAGAAGTTATCAGAGAGGACCACACCCACTTTAATTTTCACCTCTGATCCCTCATATATACTATTAATCAACCTTATAATTGTATCAGGGAAAGCAAATGCTTCCATTGCCCTGCTCATGAAATCTCAGTGTACTCTGTCAAATGCATTCTCTGCATCAAGACCCACCAATAACAGTGGTATTTTCTTACATTCTGCTTCCCTCTGGATCATCAGTGTTCTGTGACTATTGTCAAATGTTTGCCTTCCCTCCCCAAAACTACACTGATCCATATCTATCAATTTTGGTATCACTTCTGCCATTCTTTTAGGCATTATAGACAAACTTTATAATCATGGTTTAGTATTGAAATGGACCTGTATGAAGGTGGATCTGATGGATCTTTACCCTCTTTAGGTATTACCATTACCACCACCTTCCTCCAGGATGCTACTTCTCCTCCTCTTAAAATACTGTTAAACAAACCTTCCAGATATTTATCAATTTTTCCCTCCTAACTTCCACAAGAATACCATCTGTTCATGGGGACTTTCCTGCAGATTAGTTATACATAGCTATTTTTATCTCATCTCTTCCTATCCTGTTAGTAATTGAGCCTCATATACCTCTAACATTGGCATATTTAATTCTTCCATAAACATTTTCATTTGTACCTTTTCTTGATTTCCATATTTCTCTGCTTTATACAAACTTTTACAAAATTTCCAAAACATTTCTAATACTTCTACAGGATCTCTTGTTATCTTCCTTGTTATAGGCTCTCTAAGCTTGGTGACAGCCCTTTCCACTTTCTGTTGCTTGAGTTGTCATGTTAACAGTTTTTGTGCTGTAGAATTATTATTAAAAACAGTTGCGTAAAAGCAACCTTTCTAAATTTGTGCATATTATCAAGGTAATCCCTTATTTTCTGTTTAGCATTCTGCAGTTGCTCCTTTTCTTGTTCTGAGAGATTCCCCCCATTTTGCAATACTGTAACAGTTGTCAGTCCCTCTAAATAATTCTTGTTACTTCTTAACCATATCTTCCTTTCTTTTATTTCTACCCTAGTTTTAAACTCCACTTTAATTTTATCCCACTCCCTAACTATACTTTTCAGAAGAAATTTCTATCTTTTCTAGTAGCTCCTGAATTAATTCCAAAATACATTCCTTAAATTCATCTCTTTTCAACTGATAGGTGAGAAAGAACCAGTGTCTCATTTTGATTTCATTACCCTGTGTTTTTATTTTAGTTATTATTGGTGCATGATCTGAAATAGTTATTGGGTTTGTTTCAAGATCTTCAATTAAATGTGCAAGTTCCTGTGAGAGATAAATTCTATCTAGCCTAGCCCAATTTTTGTATCTTGGAGAATATGTAAATGAATTCCAAACTCCTAGTACTGAAGTCACATCTTCCATGCCAAATATTTTCATAAATTTCTTCAAAAATCTACTCTCCTTTGTTATATTTTCCCTTCTAGGCCCCCCCCCAACACATCTTCAATGTTGCAAACCACATTCCAGTCTCCACCTATAAGTAATATTTCATGCTGAAAGCTGATTATTTATCCCAGAATTTTCTTAAGCTACATTATAGCAGCTTTAGGTGGAATGTAAATGCATGCCAGGGTAATTTCCATCCCTTGCCAGTACTGTCTTAGTACTATATATTTTCATAATATTTTCTACCTTCTTCTGTCACTATCAGAGTTCTTCCTGCAATTAATATAGTATTCCTTTTTTCCTTTGCCCTAGATATCCCAATAAATAACCACCATGAAAACCTTTATCAAATTCACATGTTCACTTCTTTCCAGTTGGGTCTCCTGTAGTATAGCAATTTGTATTCTACATTTTTAAATATAGTTCACTACTCTTTCTTTTTTATGTTTATTTGTAAGACCATTAAGATTGGAAGATATTACAGAAAGCACCATTTTCTTATATAGTTATTATTACCACCTTTTATGTATAACTGTTTTTTTAATGTTTAGTTCCAATTTTTATGTTACATGCATATACTGTTCGGAAGGTTGATCTTTTATACAGTTGTTTCTTGTCATATCCATTTATGCCCATGCAATATCTTACATAACCTGTTTTTTTAAAACCCCTCAAACAGAACCAACCCCCTTAAAAAACCTCCTAAAAGCTATTAACTTAATAATAGCACACAAAACTATGTACATCTTCAAATATTGAAGTTTTTGCTTCCTAATAAGAACATAAGTTCTAAGTTGATAGCTACACAGACAGGCTAAAGTTAACCAAAAATAAAGGTTAGTCATTCTAAAATGCATACTACAGCGTGTGCTATTAGTAAGTGCTAGTTGATTTTGTCTATCTTTATAGCTCTGGCAGCTGAGAAAACACTTGAATGTTTTCAGTAAACATTTCCTCTAAGCCATTTCTCTTTATCAAGTTTTCTTCTCGTGACATGCAAACCAGACACACAATTACTAAGGGTATCTTGTTTACCAGGGAAAAAAGCCTTACAATATTCAATGTTCTTTTTAATTTACATGCTTTGTAAATACACTTGCTACTGGATAATGCCTATGGTGTTAACCCAGTCATTTCCCTATGCAAGCATGCAAAAAAGCACACTGATTTTTATTTTGTCATACTCTCTTAATCAGTCCTTTCCTCTCTCTCTCTCTCTCTTTGCCTCTTTTTTTACATTGCAGTGCCTACATTTCTTAAAAGTGAACAAAGAAAAAAGACAGAAGGGTGAAAAAAACAAAGGCACCTGTTTATATTAGTATCCCCATTGCATTTAAAAAAATGAGAGAACTTAACACTTCAAGTTTAATTGGTTTTGTCTTATCTTTAAAGCTCTCCCAACTTTCCTCCAATCTCTTCCCCTCCCCAAAGCATTTTTCTGAACATTAATGGCATGAAGTAGGGCATATAATTTAGAGTCCCCCACAAATCTAATACATTTTGAAAAAGTCACTAGTTCCAGATTTTGTTGTTTTGTCATATTTCACAAATATAATTATTTCATTGTAATCTCACATTAAGTTGCTGGTTTTATTACTGTTCTTCATCACCCAAATCCTGTCTGCTTCGTTTCCAACGTACTGTCAATTCTTCAAGTCACCTCTCATGCTCCCTTCATTCTCTCCAACATTTTCCATTAAAATACTGGAAAAGATTTCACAGGTACAGTCTCTCTTTGGTCTTTATTACCAGAAGAACAAGAAGCAGAATTCCTTCTCTTTCACAGCTCACTTTTTTTTTTTTGGACAAACATTTGTATTTCCTCCTTTGCATGCACAACTTCAAAAAATGATTTTGTCCCTCCAGGGAAGAATACCTTAAAGACAGCTGGAAAGAGCAATTTGAATCTCACACCTGTGTTGTGACGTTCCCTAAATAGTGGAATGAATTTACTTCTCTTCTGCCTGGTGTACAATGAGTAATCATTCTCCACAAACACTCTGCTGTCCTCTAAGTATTTTGTCCTTCCGCCACAGTTTTTTCAGAATCAACTCCTTCTGCTGGTAGGATTGCAGCTTTACTATTAAAGGTCTAGGTTGCCTTCTTATAGCTAGGTTTAGAGCATACACATGATGTGCCCTTTCAACTAACAATTTCTGTTGTGGAATACTAGTCCAGTTGCTCATTTGTGCTTTTATAAAATGAATGCAGTCTGTTCCTTCCCGCTTCTCTGGTATAGCTGAAAATCTCAGGTTTTCCCTATGTGTCTGTCCTCTGATTCTATTATTTTTTAAACATATCTTCCTGAGCAGTTTCATATTCAGCCAGCCTTTTCTTCATTTTGACCTCTGATTTTTGCAGATCTATCATCTCATCAAAATATCTGTTTAAAGCTTCTTCATTTGTTCTAGCCTTTTGTTGTTTGTGTTGATATACTCCATTGGTGTTTTGTTTATGTTAACTAGGTATGTATGCATTTGTCTTGTATCTTCCTGTAGGTTATTGGAAGTCATGCCTGAAGGTTGCATTCCTTTTTGTGGAACAGCTGCAGAACTTTCCCCAGTCAGTGTTTCTTCATCACTTTTTGTAGCTGATTTTTTCCAGGTCTTCTGCATTTCTTTATTCCTGGCATCCAGGCAGTGCATTACTGAAATGTACCCATTAAAACAAGTGTACCGGCCTTCTCTGTTGAGTTTCTGTTTTCACACTGGGAGAGCTAGAAACAAGCTGTTACTCAGTGTGCAGCCACCTTGTAAGACTTTTCACTTCTGAAAATTTTGTTCACATTTGTCAGGTTCATTGGATTTATGTCTAATGTTTGCTCACTATAGCCATGCCAGGTAAAGGAACTGGACACCAGCTGGCCATTGGTTTATTGACCCAGGACTGCTGGGCCGCACACACACCAATAAGGGCACCTAGACCCCTCCCATTGCTAACATGCCTACTGGTATAAATCAGAGTAGGCCTGGTCCTCATCCCATCAACTGCCTACCCCTGACACAGCTTGCTCTTTGTGATCCATGTTTTTCTGTCTAAAGGATAATGTGCACCACATGTGATGCCTAAAGTGGCTGATCTATACAACTCTTCTCCTGATAAGTACCACCTAGACTCTATGCTTCTGCCCACAACTCCACTCAGTTTTGAGCACACTCTGTTAGCACACCTTTCAAGTTCAAACAGTAGAAACAACCTGCATGTTTTGGGAGGTGAGGAATCCCACATAGACATGGGGAGAACATGAAAACTCCACTCAGTCAGTGGCCAAAGATCAGGATCGAACCTTGTATCTTGTGCTTCCAAGGTGAAGACCTTAGCTATTATGCCAACCATGTCAACTACCTTTTATCTTTACCCAACAAGCCACTTAATGATCTTTCAATTCCCCTTAAAACATTTTTAAAATAAATGAAGGGATTATTGCTCTGGACAGTGTGTGCTGCTACAACTGCTCAAATATGTATTTTGTGTTCTGCTTTCATTTCAGAAATACCTACAATAAAAGTGAAAATCAGGAGTAGCTGCTCTTGTTAATATTTTAGGTATGCATGGAGACCAGCTGATTTGAACAAATGATCTTTAATGCTTACCTCACAGAGTAACACAACACCAGCTGGCTAACCATATCCTGCTACTATAAGAGAGGGAGGGGTCAGTAACTCACTCATTCCATGATTACTGTTTTATTCTAATCAGGATAAACTAGGTAACTGGAAAATGAATGAAAGAATGAAGGGTATGAGATTTAGAACAATGGTTGAGGTTTGAACAAGACTTTAACATTAACTGTCTCTTTCAAATCATAGTTATTGCACAGACTGCTCTCAATATCCATACTGCTATACAATGGCATCGGGCAGGATTCACGAAGCCTCCGTGTAAGAGATACAAGGCTTACACGGAGGCTGCAGTTAAACGGTGTGATGTCAGCATGTCATGCATATGCATGAGGGCATGCTGAATCACACCTAAGGCTAACACGGTCCATGGAAGACAGTAGGAGGCGTGTCTGTATGCCGAGCCCTGCAAGCAGACACGCCCCCAGAAGAGTAAAAGTGCCCAAAGTAAACACCCACGACAGAGTCCATGGAAATGTGAATAAACACAACACAACACATGCCCCCACAGACTACGAACATAAAATATATAAATGAACATGTTATATATATTTTTTAAATTGTAAAGATGTTTGCCCGTGAGTGCACTCGTTTGCGCGGGTGTGCCTGGCGCTTAGCCACAGTTAGCAGTCAGTGGAAAAGCATATAAGAACTAAATATGCAAAGTAAGCCAAAAAGCAATAGTGTAGCGGTAGAGACGTCGACTGAAGAGCAGGCAGTCATGGTTCGAGCCCCCACAACATCAATTTTTATTTTTAGTGAAATAAGCATGAAACAAGTCCCTGACATATATGTACACATATAAAATTATATTTTATGTAAAATGTAATGACATAGGCCATTTATTTTGAAGAAATGTGAGATAACAAAATAATAAAAAATGCCAGATGTGCCTAGAGCTAAGCTACAGTTTAACAAGGTGAGTGCATCTGCCCGTGGGTGATCAGTGGTTTAACAGATGTAAAATGAGTGCCCAAAGGTGAGTAGTGGTTTAACAGGTGCAAAATGAGTGCCAGGGGTTGAGCAGAGTTTGAACACGCTGAAACTGTGTGTCCCTAGCTGAGCTGAGCGTAATATGCGTGCTGACAGCCAAATGAAGCATAAACCAGCGTAACATGTTTGCGCGGAGCTGCGCACCGCACCAACAAGCTAACCTACGGGCAACGTTGAGCAAGCTGTAACAAAACTGCCTTTACACAGACACACCCCCTAGCCTGTCTAGACAGTCATAAAATATAAAAAGCAGTGGCCAGGTTCGAACCCAGGATACCATGCACCATAGTCAAGGTAGTAAACCACTAAGCCATGACAGCTGTACTTAGAAATGCAATAATAGCAAATATATAGAAATGAACAGAAAGTGGAGCATGACAAAGCAGGTTTTGTGAAGTTAATACAATTCCAAAATGGCCAATCACAGATAAGTGCGGGAAAATGGCATATATAAGCCCCTTAGGCGGGAATACACAGCATAAACGATTGTAGAACTAACTTGCAGCCAGAATGTCAGGAGTAGGTGAGGGTAGTTGCTTTCGAGCACAGAGGTGGGGCATTGAGGAGTCCAGATATATGGTCTGGCTCCTAGTCCACAATCATGAGGCCCAACTCATGCAGGGCCAGGTCCTGTGGGGAGCATATAGGGCTGAGGCGTGGGACCGGTTGGCTCATGATCTCACCAGTGCCACAGGGATTCCAAGGACTGGTGAGCAGGTCCTTCACCACCATGCGGACCTGAAGAGACGTAAGCAGGACAAATTGAACCTTTGTATCCAGGAGGCCCGGCAAATGCCCAACGCCCCACTACTGAGTAAGTTACATTTAATTATGTATGTAAGAAATTAAACTAGCTGATATTATGGAGATGTGTATTCCAATATTACTTCAATTATATTACAGCTGCAGGTGTCCGTTCTGCGAACCGCAGAGCCTATGGCGATAGGCTGGTGCAGTTGTGCCACCAGGCAGGTCAGTAATCCTCTCCCAGTAACTGTAAAGAAATATAAAAGTATGACAGTTAGCAAAAGAGTGCAGTGTAGTCACTAAGTAATAAAATGTGCAAGTAACAGTGTAAGAGTGTTTGCAAGTAGTGCTTGATTACAAAAGTGTGTTGCAGTCTGTAATCCAAACAGAAAAATGAAAATGTCTGAAATAAAGTCTGAAATAAAGATGCCCCACCTGAAATATAATAGTACACAACCTGCAGCAGGCTGAAAAGTACAGCTGCAGAAGATAAGCAAATCACATGTGTGAAATATATCCCTCTTGAAATACTGAAACATGACAGAAGTGAGACTGCTGGAAAGGAATGTAATAACTACAGGTAAAACATGTCAATAAAGCCTAGAAGTAAGTACCATCCTGAATAGTAAAATGAAAACAAGTGAGAGAGTGTAAGAAAGAGTTATGAATCCACCAATAAAGTAGTAATAACCCCTGAATAAAGTATACTGCAGTCAGTACAGAATTAAATGAATGTGACAAGCAGAACCAAACTGCGAAATGTGTACAAAGTGTTGCTGCAGCTGGAATGTGTATCCCAAAATCTGGATATGTTGCTCTCAGTCTGCAATATGCAGATAGTATGATTGTCTGAAATACCAAACATCCACAGTTGTCTATAGCTATATAAAGCAAATGTAGGAGGATGATGTAGCTGAACAAAGCCAGATATGAACGTGTATGAATAACAATAAAATGTATATTGATGTAGCAGTAACAGTCCTATCACCAAATTGAAGTAGTTATCATATAGGAAACTGTAGTTAGAACAGTAGTGTGCATATATCTGCAGCTATTACAAATGTACAGCATATGTATTGGTATTCAAAGGTGTTAATATTTTCTTCACCCCACCCTATAACCACATATAATCCATTCCACATGAAATTGGTATGTGCAATCACAATTAACACCCCTGGACATTTGTCCTGTTGGGTCATAAATATTTGCATGTACGTTGATGCATCTGCCCTGTTCATACATCCAAACCTGATGGCCTGTTGCCATCAATCAACCCTGCATGTTGTTGGACTGTGTATTGCTGTTCAAATTATGCATGTGTTATGCTCGCTGTTCAATGGTGTGAATATCTGGGTGTTTGGTTAATGGGAATACTAATGCATGCTGTTACAACTAATTGCGAATGGTATTGTATGTTACTGACCCAAACTGTCATGACATAATGCAAAACATAGGACGACAGGGAAGGTGGGTTCCAGCAGACCCACCTCTCCCACCTCAGCTGGCGAGTGCACCTGGCACTAGTGCCCAGTCTGGACCCTCCTCCGGTGGCCCTGTGCCACCTGCGGGTAGAAGCGCTGCAGGGGATGGGGCCCGTCCCCCCTCTGCAAGTGTGGTTGGAGGAGAACCACCACTCACCCTCCATAGCGTCCGGACTGTGGTGCGTAGGGAGATCCGGGACTCTGTTCTTGGGCCCCTACACCAGCTTGAGGCACAGGTGGCACAACTTATGGGCATGCCTGTTGCCCGGCCTACACAGCCCCCAGCACAGCCCCGTCCTGGGCAGTGAAGGAACAGTGGCAACTGCCCATGGGTGGGGATATCAGTTCCACTGTTGCCATCTGTGGGCTCATGGGCTCTGGATATCCAAACATCCGTCCCCGTCAATTGTGTAACCCCCCCCACACGTGTCATACACCGCCCCTGTATGTGTCTTGTTTGTCTTGTCTGTTGGCCTACCCAACCTACCTCCCCAGCTATACCGACTTCCTTCACCTGACATACCACTCTCACCTGAAAAAAAAAAAGGGCACTTTGTACCCACAAAAAAATTACGCCCCATACATAGCCGCCCATTCCGCACACATGTCTGCTGGACATGGAAACTATCAATTACTATTGGCTGTACAACAAGTATTATTGTTGTCCTGACACCTCTCTCAGGGGTGGAAGGTTTCAAATGTCACACCAAATTACATACATATGCACAGCTGTTGCTGATGAAGAAATGGGCAGCTATGGGCCTTACCTACATCCCTCCTGCAAAACCCAAGCTTGTTTCCCTACTGTCTTACCCTCTTTGTGACCCCTTTTTCACCACTTTCCTGTCTCCCCATTTTCATTTCTTTCAAAGAAAATAGCGGGTGTGCCAGAGTAAGCACTGTTAAGCGGTTGTAGCAGTGTCTTGTGAGCTGAATGCCAGTGCGCATGCGGGAGCTCTGCGAAAACCAGCGCTAACCCGGTTACAACTGCTTAAAAGTGCCTTAGTCACTCTGATTGACAGGTCCTGTAGTCAGTTCAAAAGCAAAATAAAATCACACTGTCAGTCCCGAACCCAGGACCTTGGAAACAGTAGTCTGCATGACCTACCACTAAGCCATGACTGTTATACAAGAACATTGTGCTAAAATAAATATATCATGTAATAGTAGGAATGAATGTAAAGGGAATATAGGATGTGTAGTACACAAAGCATGTCATGTATACTTACTGTCAAATCTAGTGGATTTCCATAATAGTAGTGTGTGAACAGAAACAGCCATGCTAGTTGGTAGCTAGTAGGTAATAATGTCAGTTAATGTACATATATAAATGTATGTATATTTACACACACACATATATATATATATATATATATATATATATATATATATATATATATAGTTGTAGGTGTCAGTGTGCAAACACACTTAAAAAAAAAAAAAAAACTTTTTAACTATAGACGTTATAGACTTGTATACGTCTATTCCCCACTTAGAAGGTATAGAATGGGTAAACTTGTTCCTTATTAAAAAAGGTGCACCATCTAATGAGATGTTTACAGTCACAACTTTACTAGATATCATTTTAACAAACAACTTTTTCACATTTAATAATAAGCTGTATCTACAAAAATGTGGTGTCGCGATGGGCTCACCATGTGGGGCCAGTCTAGCTAACACAGTAATGGTGTACTGGGAAAATAATTTCATCTTTCAGAACACCGAGTGGACTTCATATATAAAATACTACACTCGGTTTCTTGATGATATTTTTATTTTATTCCAAGGACCAAAAGAGGTAGCAGACAAGTTTTTACTTTATCTTAATAATAATACCGACTTTTTCAAATTTACATCAGACTTTCAAACTTCATCCATAAATTACCTTGATGTCAATATATTCAAGGAAGTACAGGGTATGCAGTATATTGCCAAAATACATAGAAAAGACACCTTTTGTAACTCTTACCTCCATTATACCAGCCTCCACCCGTATACACAAAAGAAAGCCATAGTCAAGGGACAGCTTATTAGAGCAGCTCGTATGACAACTTTGCTTAGTGATTTCTTAGCTGAATGTAGCCTATTAGAAACATTATTTATTGAGAGAGGCTATCCGACTGACTTAGTGAATGATATTTCTCACGAAGTCAAGTATAAAAGAGATAATGGAATTATAGTACCAATATTACAAACCAGAGAAAGACCTAATACTAGTTTAAGTGTAAGCTCTGGTATAGAAACTGAACCCAATATTGACAGTTACATGGCAGAAGTTGACACCATTGACAATAGTGAGCAGGAAGTTAATAAAAACTATCAGATAAGTTACATTACAACATTTAGTATGGATAGTAACATCATTAGAAAGATATTGTATAAAAACTGGGTAATTATTCAACAAGATAAAAACATTAATTTTAAATTCTTGGAATACCCATTGTTAGTGTATAGGAAAGGGAGAAATATTAAAAATATTCTGGAGACAAAAATAACAAATAGTTTTACTAATAGAAAAGGGATGTCTAACTGCGGTAGCTGTAAGATGTGTAAATTTATGTCTTGCAGTGAGTATGCTACTATTAATAATATAAAATACAAAATTAAATATAAGCTTAACTGTAATTCAAAACTTATAGTGTATGTTGCTACATGTACTCTATGTTCAGCGTTCTATATAGGAAAGACTGAACGTCGAATGAAAGAGAGAGTATATGAGCATACATACGCAATTTCTAATGGTAAGACAGACAATGCTTTATTTAAACACATTACAGTTAACCCAGGACACAATTTCAAATTCACTGCCTTTGATAATATTCAAACTAATATTAGAGGGGGTCCATATAACCTTTTATTAGAAGACCGTGAATTATCTTGGCAGTGGAGAACTAATGCTTTTGTCAAACCAGGACTAAATGAACACTGCAACATTAGTTGTTTACTGAAACTTAAAAGTTCGGATAGGAAATAAATAAACAAATATGGTACTAGTAGAAGTTATTATGGACTACAAAAGTTGCCTACTGTTGCTGTTTATATGGTTTTATATATTTATTTATGTATATAGACCTTTTATAGATTACTTATATATATATATATATATATATATATATATATATATATATATATACATACATACATATAGACCATTTACTTACTTATACACTCATAGACTTATAGACCTATTAAAACGAATTTAATTTATTTTTAGCTTTAATTATTTTGTTAAAACAAATTAACTTGTTTTGGGCTAGTTGCACTGGTCAATATTGAGTATTAATATTAATAACAGTATACTTGTTTCGTTTGTGACATTGTGTTTTTTAATTTATTAAGGTTACACTATTTATATATAAAAAAGTTGAGCTGAGTGTTTTTTATTTGTACCTATACCACTTTAAACATGGGCTGACTTTTAAATTGATTGTGTTATAAATTATTAATTGTTTAATTGAATGTTGTCTGATGAAGTTGCTCCAACGTTGAGCGACGAAAAGCGCTTTACAAATACAAATAAATCTGTGTTTCTCATTTTTTCCTGTGGATGTTGCTTGGAGCCTTCTTCGTGAACTAGTTTGTTTTCTAAATTCAGTTTGTTTCGTTTGCAAACACACTTACTACAGGAAACAGGAGAGAGGAATGGAGAAATGTGAATCTACAACGCAGCCTGAATCATGAGAGAGATACTTACCTTTACACTCACAGAACAGTGTCCACAGCATACCAGCATGGTCCCCGCCCTTACAATCTGAAAGGGCAACGCCTATCTCACATACCCTTTTATAGCACTGTCCTGAAATCACAGTGAGAACTGCAATCGGTACACAACTGGCTGCATGCAATTAGCAAATGCTGGCTTACAATTGGTGCAGAGGCCATCACATGGACTTATGCAGATACCTACAAAAGCATCCTGTACTCACACTCCACACATGCAATACTTTCATTGCACTGTCTGGAGGCAGACAGAGAGAGAAAGAGAGAAAGAAAAAAAGAAAATAAGAACACAAACAACAACACACATTACACAAACTAAGTTGAAGCTGTCAGCAGTGTCAGTACCAAGCTGGGCTAGCAGCAGCAGAAAGCTGTAGTAATGGTAACACAACCAGCTGCGACAAACACAGGTAATGTAAAGTAACAAGTTAATAGTCTACATACTGTGAACCCTCCATATGTGTCATAGGTCTGTATCTATAGGTATGTCCATGTGATACGTTGTGTGCACGTAGTTCCACCCAAAGGGGATGACTATACATTACATGTCATTCAGTGTTAGGCCATGATCCTGGCACCAGTTGTCCGTTTCAGTGAGGCCTGTCTGTAGGATGTGTGTGTCAGCTGGTGTAACGACTATGGCGCTTAGTTTGCAGTCATCTGGGAACTTTGTCATCCACAACCCGCACATGTTTGCTTTCACATCTGAGAAGTAAATGCCAAACAAGAGGGGTCCTAGGACAGAGGCCTGTGGGATACCACATGTGACTGGCATTGAGTCTGACATGGCTCCTGCAATATCGATATTATGGATTCTGTATGTCAGCCAGTATGCAACCCATCATGTGACATATGTAGTAACATGTAAGCTAATGAGCTTGCCTATGATGCCTGAGTGGAGTACTGTGTTGAAGGCCTTAGGCAAGTCCAGGTAGGCTGTATGGACTGCGTTGCCCTCATCAATGGCTGTAGTGACTGTTTTGAAAGGTCAACCAGGTTCAAAAGGCAGGATCATCCCATCACAAAGGCAAACTGGCTGGGAACAAGTGTCTGCAGGTACCCAATATCGCTGTATATGCGTCCCATACTGAATCATTCCATAGCTTTGCAGACCAGGCTGGTTAAGCTTATGGGGAGGTAGTTCCCAGGGACAGTAGAGGTGCCTCCTTAGTGGAGTGGGACCACTGTTGCTGTATGCCAGTGTTCAGGTACATATCCCATAGTATGGCCAAGGTTAAATATCAGTCTTATATGCGGTTGTATGTCCTCTTGGAGTTCACGTAGCACACATCCAGGGATACCATCAGGTCACATTGATGCTGTGTGTTCTGCTTTGCTGAGGCGGCCCTCACCTGGACATCTGAGATGATAGGGAGGTTACATTCAGCTGTGATAAGTATTTCTAAGTGTGGGGGAGAAGGAGGGGGGATACGTGCACTGAACCTGTCTGCCAGAATGTTGCCAATATCTGTGTGTTTGGTGAATGTTAAGTAGGTGTGTAGTAACTCAGAGCATATCTGAGGCATTTGGTCCATATGTGTAACATAACTGAAGAAGGCCTTGTGGTTATCTATAGTGTTCGTGGCCATTTCCCTCCCAGAGTAGGCCGTGGATGTTGTTATGAGAGACTGTAGCTTATTACCAGTACTGACCACAGATGCCTTCCCTTTATGTGAATCTGCTCTGTCCTGCAGTAGCCTCCTTCTATCGTTATACAAACTGCCTTTGGCTGGGGTCCACCAGACAGGATGCCTAACCTTTGTTCATAGGGTCTGGGTTAGAAATGTGTGTGCATGTTCCATGCATTCTTTGGGATGTCCATGGGAAGCATTCGCAAAGGGTTCAGCAGTGTGGGTTGTGGCTTCCACTGGCCCAGTGGGCTGCATGGATACCATGTCAGTCCTAACCTGTCTAATCACATATATATCAAAGTAGTCTACTGTGCTGGTGGTGGTGGTGGGATATGTATATCCAGGCTGAGTAATTTGTGTCCAGATCACACTAGTGGATGGCGTTCCACATACAGTACCTTGGTATGAACCCCCAGAGTGAGGTTGTTCACTGGACCTGTCTCAGTGTGCTGACCAATGGGGCATGCTACTATGTTGTATGGAATGTGGCAGGTATTGTTGCACAGGTGTTGGCTGAGCACTGATATCTGGCCATGTACTTGTGTATCCACCAAGAGACACACACATGCTACATATGGGAGTAGTAGTATATCACTACAGTTGAGTATCATGTATAGTATGTGTGCTATATATTGCTGACATAGTCTGCTGATATCCTGTTTGTGTTCTTTTCCAGGGACATGGCGCGTCAGCGAAATCCTGCCTACTCTGCTGCAGAAGATGAAGAGATACACCAGAGCCTGGTGCAGGATTATGACATACTGTTTTCCCACACCAGCCAGAATCAGCAGGAGAGGGCTGCACTGTGGCAAGACCTTGTCCGTAGGGTAAATGACATTGGCACGCATAATAGGACATATGAGCAGGTACGACATCACTGCAGTGATTTAATCAGAAATGTCCGTCAGCATGCGTCGGATATCCACAGGCAACAGGTCGCCACAGGAGGTGGGGTGGCCACACATCCCCCCCTCATCAGACTGGAGGGGCTACTCCTAAGTGTTGTGGCTCCAGCCCCAGAACATCAATAGCAACACACCTGCATCATGATGGAGGCTGGATCCACACAGCAACACGACATGGAGCGTGCAGGTAATATGCCATATGTACACTTGACTGTTCTGTACACTGTTAGTTTATGCATGTGTAAGGTGTGTCTGTGGTATGTAGCTGTCAACATAGTATGTAATTGTGCAGGTGTGATATTGCCAATATCAGCAGCTGACATGTGAAAGGCAACTGGTGTACTACTGCACTGTATCATATGCAGTATCAATGGCACAGTTGTGCCCACTGACATTAATCTCCTCATTTCTGCAGGTCCCTCCGGTGTTACAGCAAGGCAGCCCATCCATGCTGGTGAGTGTGTTTTAACAATACCTATAATAGTCCTGATAGTGCTAGTAATACTAGTGTAACTCAGTAGTGCTCTGTGTGTATACTGTGGGGTGTGTATGTGTGCATGTGTGCCTGTGTCCACATGTGCATGTGTCCACATGTGTATGTGTGCCTGTGTCCACATGAGCATGTGTCCACGTGTGCATGTGTTCGTGTGTACATGTGTCCATGTGTGCATGTGTCCATGTGTACACGTGTGCATGTGTGCCTGTGTCCATGTGTGCATGTGTGCCTGTGTCCACGTGTGCATGTGTCCACATGTGCATGTGTGCATTAGTGCATCACTGGTAACATTGTGTAGACATTGTAAACTGCGTTTCCTGTCTTCCTCCCACAGGTTCTGGTGCTGCTCTGGTGTCCTGCAGCAGGGAACCTGAATCTGGTGCCACAGGTACTGATAATGATGATATCTGTGTAATGGCACAGGAAGGTGTGTCAGGGTCCGTCATTGGTCAGCCAATTGACAGTACACAGCTGTCAACCCCATCATTGCACACAGTCATCCTGCCAGTACATCCTATGTCACCATTGTCCCTAGATGATGGACAGGATACAGTGGGCATTGACCAGGGTAATGTGGTATCTGTGGCACATGCTTCCCCACACAGCAGCCATGGGCAGGGTCCTGCAATGGTACCACACAGACAGTTGCCCATGGGTTCTCGTGGGAGCATCCGTGGGCGTACTGCCTCTGGCAGACATGCCCAAAGAGGTCTGTCAACCTCAGCTATGTTTCGGGCTGTCATGCAGGCACAGTCGCGTATGGAAAGATACACCAGACAGGGTCTGAGGGAGCTGAGAGCATGTCACACAGTCATGACTGACAGTATGCGTGACATCGCGGATGCTATCCGTAATTTCACCGATGTCATAGACAGATGTTGTGGAGACATATTACAGCAGTTCCACAACCACATGTCCATGAGCCAGGGCAATGGTGGACGGTTGCGGCGTCGACGTGGCCGTATGCCAGCAACAGCAGCAGCTGGCAGTCGGCGCGGACGACAACAGGTCTGCGGACGCCCCCATAGTGCCAGCAGCAGCCCCAGCAATGCTGGGTCTGTGCTGTCATCGGAACACCCCAGGAGACCACGTGCACATGGCTCTGGACAGTCCCAACAGGGACCTGTGTCCAGTCAACACACTCCCCCTTCTGATGACAGTACCCAGTCTGGCTTAGTACTGGATACGGTCCGTAGCAACCCTGCCAGGCACAGGTACCGTGTCCATGCCCACAGACACTGATCTGTATGACCTGCCAGGTGCAGTCTGTGGCTGTCCACAAACCCCAGTATATGGCAGCCATGAGGTGGAACTGTGTGCATGCATACACACATGCGAAATGTTAACACCTAGGGCTACCACATACACGCACACACTGCACCAACAGTGCCCCACCCTGTACTGCTGTCCCTCACCAACACACATACACACACGTCAATTGGTGGTATCAGTGGCAGACTCAGGCATACCTAATTCACACCCTGTGCATATGATGAAACTGTGCCACCTCCTGCAATCTCCAACATCAGTGCAGGAACAGGTAAACACGTTGCTGATGCACAGGGTGACTACATAGAAGTGTATTACTAGTACCATGTTGGTAACAGTACAGTGTGCTGATATGACTGTGTGTATATCCCAGCATGCCTGATGCAGTAACTGTATGACTGTCCTGAATTGTTATCTACACCCATAGTAAGTACCATAGTGTAACAGCTGCACATTATTGCATACCGGTGGTAAGGATGTCAACAGATAGCCACATACATAGGTAGCACAGGGGAGAAGCTAATGCAAGTAGTGATACACAGTGATGGACATGTACAGTAATGGTGGCAAGTTGCCCACAACAACTATGCAATGTGGATGTTTGCGCATGTTGATATGTGTGCAGTACCAATATAATACAAATCACAATTAACTATGACATAATATCAGTTCTACCATGGACATCTGAGCTGTGCATTCCTGGGTACATGTTGATAGTGCCTACATATTTGCACTGTTACCTACTGTAAGTGTTACCCCTTCTTTGTTGTACAATGGACTACTTCCAGCCCTGCTTACTGTAGCTTTGTTTGCATGCATGTTCACTTGGGGTTCTCTGGAACACTGCTTCCACCTGCAATGCAGAGTTACAGAGCTTCTGTGGACTCCTAGTGACATCTGCATAGCGTACTATACGTATGTCAAGTTTCCACATGACAGAACGTCACTGTCAGTCCTGTTCGCATGCACGTTGCCTGTGACACATTGCACATGACTTACCTGGCATTTACCCACATGTGCAGTCATATATGCCAGTGCTATGAAATCAGTAGCAGTACACCCACACATACACACACACCTTCAGTATGTTGTTCCCCATTGGCCCTATGTGTTGGTAATCACCATGGCAATCACACTACTATGGTAGCATGTGCAAAGGTAACCTGAGAATCACCTCTATGGCCCAGTTGTGGTTTATGTGAGTCATGTGGCAATGTCACAGCTGCCACATGTATGCAGTCAACCCTCTCCCCTGGCCAGGAACGTACAACACATGTGTGGGATGCCACCACATAGCCAATCTGGGGACTGAGCACTCTGAACCCAGTACTGCCATACCCTGTCAGGTGGCATGACATACTACAGTGACTATAATACCAGTCTGACATAGACCAGCAGTCTGAACACACTGGGGCATACTTGGAGACTCAGAATAGCATCCTGCCTGAGCATCACACACCTCCGCAGCTGGCACACAGGCATATGTTACGTCGGAACAGAGCACATGCCACACATGGCACACACATCCCATGTGCCACACACTCACAGCCTGTAGGGCTACACAACACACCTGCTACAGATGTGTCAGGTACCTCTCTTGGCCGCTGCAGTGGGGTCCCACTCAACAGGCTGTACATGGTGAAGGTCACAGTGATATGCCTGTGGGGCACTATGGTCCACCACAAAACACATGCATACAGGTCAGTCAGACGCATGAACACATATGACTCAGTCATTGACCATGCCACTATGGATGACCTGAGACATACCTCCCTGGACTACATGATAGGGAACATAGAAGGGATCTCCCAGCATGTGGCACGGGGCAGTATGAGCCTGATCTTGGTTGCCATCATACCCTCACCAGGTATGCTACCACAATATGTAGGAAGGGTGTTCTATGTCTACATTCTTCTCAATCTCCAATGTCATTCATAGGGTATCCAATGGCTGTCAATGTGTACTTACATGCTAGGGAAGCCACAATGATTTGCAAGGGGCAGCTTGCACGTGACAGCCATGGGCCGTTGTATATTGGCGAAGCCCCTTGATACACACATAGTGCCTTTTGCTGCAGGACACAGATTACATAGCCACCTCCGCGGGTATCACACAGGATAGGACACTAACAGTGATGCTACACAACACCAGCAGTGTACACCGCAAGATGCATGCACTGGACACTGTCCTCAGCACGGTGAACTGCAATATCTGTGCAGTACCAGATTCCTGATTCACAGCTCACAGGTGCAACCCAACACTGCCAGGTTATACCTCATACCATGCCTGTCGTCCCCGACACATGTAACACACATGGACAGGGGGGTGGTATCCCAAGGCACCACAGATACACACACCTCCAGGTTGTTGGCACAACACAAAGTATCAGGGCCTATCCATGAGCAGCGCTAACAGTGTGTTGGACTGCCTTCTGGTTCATAGCCTGGCACACACAACCCTCCCATACACAGGAAACCCACCTATCCTCCCTAACAATACTGGCAATATGACAGTCTCAAGAAATGTCTTTATATGGCTGGACTGCATCCAGCCAAATATTGTGCGTGAGCATTACTGCAGCTACAACACACTAGCTGAAAGGTTCCCAGCATGTAGTCACTGAAGTGCAGTGGAACAACATGTTACCACTCCCACAACAGGTGGGAACATGCACCACCTGTTCATCGACTACATGTAGACTATATGGCCCAGACCAGATGTGTATCCCCTGCTGTAGGTATTATACCATATACAACCCACACTGTATAGACACATACCGCGTGCGGCCCCTGCACAGTAAGACACAGTCATATTGTTATGCATTGCAAATACCATTTATCCACTTGAGGCACGTGTCAGCCATGGTAACTACTGAAGGTCACAGGTATATATGTGTATGTGTCACACACATACATCATGTGTGCATTGCCATTGCTGGTTTAGGCAATGGCATGCATTGTTATGAACAACAACCCACACATGGTCATATTGTGTGACAACCACACGTGGCAGTTGTGGGTTTCCAAAACATACCTATCTGTGCTCTGACAGTGGTAATAGACCCAGTAGCGGAGCGCACTATTGGCATTACTGGGCAAGTAGCCCTGTTTGGCTGTACTGATAGTGTGGTGACATCCCCTGTGTTTACTGGGGGAATATGCAGCATCTGGTGTATTGTAGTATTTGCCAAAAAGATCTGTTCTCTCACACTTGCAATTACACACACCCTACTACCTCCCCACACACACTTGCCATTTGCAGGATTCATACCCCTACCTAACTATGTCACGACATGTGAGAGAGACACATTAGCGAAGCGCACTATTCGGATTACTAGGAAGTTCCTCTTCTCCGGCTGTACTTATAGGGTGCTGACATCATCAGTGTTTGGAAAGGGTAATGTGCATCATGTAGTGTGATCTCCTGATTGCCAAAAAGCACATGTCTTTCATACAGAATTGCACACACAAACTCCCCTCATCCAAACACACACACTTGCCATTTGCAGGTTTCAGCCCCCTACCTGACTATGTTATGAGACTTGAGAGAGACACATTAGCAGAGTGCGCTATTCGGATTACTGGGAGGTGTCCCTTCTCCAGCTGTACTTATAGGGTGCTGACATCATCAGTGCTTAGATAGGGGAATGTGCATCCTGTAGAGTGTTTTCGCAGTTGCCAAAAGGGACATTTCCCTCACACAGACTTGCACACACACTAACCCCCCTCCACACACACTGGGCAGTTGCAGGATTCAAACCCCTACCTAACTACGTTATGACACTCGTGACAGATGCATTAGCAGAGCACGCTATTCGCATTACTGGGAGGTTTCCCTCCTCCTGCTGTACTTATAGGGTGCTGACATCATCAGTGCTTAGATAGGAGAATGTGCATCCTGTAGAGTGTTTTCCCAGTTGCCAAAAGGGACATTTCCCTCACACAGACTTGCACACACACTAACCCCCCTCCACACACACTGGGCAGCTGCAGGATTCAAACCTCTACCTAACTATGTTATGACACTCGTGACAGACGCATTAGCAGAGCACGCTATTCACATTACTGGGAGGTTTCCCTCCTCCTGCTGTACTTATAGGGTGCTGACATCATCAGTGCTTAGATAGGGGGATGTGTATCCTGTAGAGTGTTTTCGCAGTTGCCAAAAGGGACATTTCCCTCACACAGACTTGCACACACACTAACCCCCCTCCACACACACTGGGCAGTTGCAGGATTCAAACCCCTACCTAACCATGTTATGAAACTCATGACAGACGCATTAGCAGAGCACGCTATTTGCATTACTGGGAGGTTTTCCTTCTCCTGCTGTACTTATAGGGTGCTGACATCATCAGTGCTTAGAAAGGGGAATGTGCATCCTGTAGAGTGTTTTCCCAGTTGCCAAAAGGAACACTTCCCTCACACAGACTTGCACACACATCAACCCCGCTCATCCACACACACACACACACACACACACACACACTGAGCATTTGCATGGTTCAAACTCCTACCTAACTATATTATGGCACTTGAGGGAGACGCATTAGCAGAGCACGCTATCCGAATTACTGGGCATCTGTTCTGCACCTGCAGTATTTATAGGGTGCTGACATCTTTATTTCTACAGAGGTATGTGCATCTAGTACTACCTGTCAGGTGGGGGATAGCATATATATGCATTTGCAGCCACCTACTTCAGGGTCAGATATGCACATTGCACTGGCAGGTTATGTTCTATACCATGCTTCATGACCACAGGACCTGTAACACACAACACAACCAGTCCAGAACACCACTCCCACATCCAGGACACACACTTTGCTTCCCTGGGAACAGTGCCGGGATATGCAGGTGTTCACATACACCATTCCAGTTGTTAACATCAGGTACAGGCATATTGTGTATGGGAACTACTCAGGCCTCTACAACTTTACCCTACAATCACTACAATTTGTGGGTCCATGTGCTATGGCAGAACCACTCATCACAGCCACATGGGGGAATACATATTGCACCTGTCCATCTGCAACATGGGTACTCACTGTTCCACACCAGAGGTAGACCACCATTGTTGATATCTGACCATACCCACCTTTCCCTGGACATCCATATCCCATCCCCACCCCCAGGCAAGGTTGTCACTGCAAACAAACTGTATTTAGCACAAGCAGACTCTACACTTGTGAAGACTGGGGTGGACGACTTCAAAGGACCCATGCTGGGGGACTATACTGGCCACTCTGCATAATCCTTGACAACTGCATTCTATGAGCATGTGTAAGGTTTGCATTGATCATGCTATCCCACATATACCCATGACTGCTCCACAACAGGACACCTGTCAGGTGTACACCAGCCATATATGAGCCGTCCAACAGACAGAGTGAGCTAATACATTGCAGAGCTGTAGCCCACAGAGGGAGGACATCTGTGAACAGTACCGGCATGACACATCAATCCCACATAATCATCACAACAAAGTGTTGACAGTGGAATTGTCCAGACAATGCAGATAGGGCTCCCCTCAGTCTGTTATTGATGCCCACTTACTGTTAGAGGTCCTCAGCAACCCTCTTCCGGCACACACCAACAACATGGATGTGGCTTAGCACATTCAAACCCTGGGATCTCCACTGTGCCCCTGCTTGACAGAGGCACAGCTCACTAGCCTCACACGTTGCCTTATGTGACCTACTTTACAGTGGCACAGTAGCCTACTGTACTGGGGATGCAGATGCCAAGCACACTCTGGCTAAGCTGTCATTCCCTAGGGGAAACAGCCTAGTATTGACTTTTACACCCATATGTTTAATTGTCAGATGCACAATATTTGTTTCTGTTAGACTGTTTGCAGGTCTTTATTGCCAGAGCATTCCCTGCTCCTATGAACAACTTGTGTATCTGTGGAAGATGTTTGAATAGGAGGGCGATCCACTATATCACTTATGTCTCTGTAGTCATTTACTGTGTGCACTGGGCAGATTGCTGTGTTGTGGTTGGTTCCTGGAATGACACGTACAAATACCAGATATGTGTGGCCAACTGCTAAACGGAGATATGGCCTAAGTGTGTGAGCATGCCCAGTTCAGCCTTTCCATGGCATGTTGTCTGACATATGCCTCATTTATCAAAGTGTGCGAGCATGCCCAGTGTGAGCTTTCCATATGTTGAACTCTGCAGTCCACCACATATTTGGGTGGGTGTGAACTTCAACAATATCTCACGTTTATGGTTGTGTGTTGGGTGTCATGTTGTGTACTTACTGGCCAACTGCTTCGTGTCTGCCACAGCAGGGATTATACTGTGCCTGCAGGGATTGCATGGGATACTTTGCATACAGTTGTCAACATCCTTTCATAATGACCTAACACTGTAGTACCGTATAGTGTACTGGTTCAGTACTTTTACTGTGGTGGACAGTATCCTGGGCTTTAGTCCTATCACTGCTTGACATCTTCATAGTGAGCACAACAGACTGTATAGGGGCCAGTTGTGCACATATGACCATGTTGCATTATGTTCAGATATGGACTGCCTACACCAGGCTTGTCCAACATTGGTAGTTTATTCCACAACATAGGTGGACATTGGCAAACACTAGCAATGTTCCCTAGACCATTTCTGATGCTAGTCACAGAGTGTGTTTGTCCTTCGACACACATTGTAACTGGAGTTTGCCATGACATATGTCATGGTTAGTATACTGTGCCTCCGTCTACCTCTGACATAACAGTGATACCCAGGGTAAACCTACCATCTCCCATCCACTCATCAGGATTCCTCTTGAGGGGTGTTGATAGGTGACTCTCTGGCTAAACTGTACTGGGAGTTTACTCAAGAGTGGGGGTGGCTTCTGTGTTATGGATCATTCAGTACAGCTTGTCCTATGTATATCAGTGCTGGGGTTCAGGTCTCTCATGTGCATAGCTCACTGCCATTCAGATTGTACAAGGTGCAGCATGTTCATTGATTCCAGCTTGGACATGGCTTCATACATCAGGCACAGCTTGCCTCTGGGTGGGCAGTATGGCAGTGTGTGGAGCTGCAGTTTGTTTAATCAAGCAACACATGGCATCTGTTCATGCTCTTTGCTACTCCTGGTGAGGTACTGTTGTGGACTTTACAGTTGATGGAGGTGTCTGCTGAGGTACATCCCACAGGGGCTATTGTAGTAAATTGTGACGCTAATGAAGGATGACTGCAGAGCCACAGTGACCTCCCCTTATCTAGATCTGACAACCTTCATGATTGGGTGGGTATATGGTATGTTTCTGCGAACACTACAGCCACATGTTTGTCCAATGCAGGATATCTATCACCTTGTGTTCCCAGGTCTCTCATTACATGTTAGGTACGTAATGGGTTAACACCTGTGTGGTAATTGGTGGGCACTTACTGTATATCCATGGTGGTTGTCTATACACATTTCTGCAATTAGCTTGCTTACATGGCTATGGCTCCAGTTGTCTGTTTCTATGTGGCCCTTTTGTGGGTTGCTTGTGTCAGCCGGGGGTCAGATATGGTGGGCAGTTTGTACTCCTCTGCATACATGTTCAGTCACAGTCGTTCCATGTTGGCCTGTACCTATGGGACATATATACGGAACGGGGGAGGTCCCAGGACCAAGCCTTGTGGGATGCCACTCATATCTGCTTTGTAGTCTGACATGGATGCAGCATGTCTGACCATGTCAGTTCTGTCCTTGGTCTGGTTTGCAACCCCTCTACTGACATAGGGGTTTATATTTAAGCTGGTGAACATATCCATACTGAACTCGTAGGGTATTGTCTGGAAGCATTTGCACGGTCCAGCTACACTGTGTGGACCACATTGCCCTCATCGATGACCTTAATGACTGTTTCAAATGGGTCAAACATGTTTAGGGGCAGGATCTGCACTTACGACAGCCACACTGGGTAGGGTCCGGTGTCAGTAGGTCCCCGATAGCTTTATGTCTGCGGTACATGCTGATCCTTTCCATAGCTGTGCAGACCAAGCTTGTCAGGATCCTGGGGTGGTAGTTTGCAGTATCCATTCAGGCAACACATTTGTTGTGAAGGACCACTGTTGTTGTACACTGCTCTTTGGGTACATATCCTGTGGTAAGGCTGACATTGGGCAGTAGTGTGATTTGGCATTCCATTCTTCTTGGAGTCCATGTTGGCCTCAGCCCAGGACACCATCTCATACCTTTGCTGCTGTGTGTTTTGCTTTGTAGATGATGGCTGTTACCTCAGCATCTGCAATGTCAGGGGGCCAGCAGTCTGCTGGGATAGATATTTTGCATTCTAGGTGGTGGGGGGGGGGGTTGCACTGCACCTGTCAGGTTGTATGTTGGCAATATGTGTGTGTGTTTGGTATGTTGTTTGTAATATCTGTGTGATTCGGAGCATATCTGTGAATTCCCAACATGGTTCCTACCATCAGTTGAGTAAGCCTTGTGATTATCCTTAGTGTCCTGTACAATTTGTATCTTCATAGGTTCATAGGTTCATACTAGGCTATCCACCCTAGGGCATTAATAAGCCTAGCCAGAGTGTGTGTGTCTTTCGCCGCCCCTTGCTATGTGAATATTATGGCCATTTATGAATTTCTTTACTGTGCCTCTGGACGTGACACAGTGAAGACCCCCAGTGTACATCTACGATCATCCATCCACTTGGCAATATTCCTGTTGAGAGGTGTCAGTGAGGGGCCCTGCCTAACATGGAGTGGGATCCTGTTCCAGGGTGTGGGGAGCCTCTGGGTTATATATCTGTCCCTCCAGCACATCCTATTTCATTATGAGTTGAGGTTGACATCTGTCACTCTCACAGCTCCAATGGCTTTGATTTCCTGGGGTGGAGCATGTCCATTACTCCTGTGTTGGACATGGCCTTGTACAACAGACATACAATGCCTCTGTGTAGGCAGTCTGTGACTGCATTCAGCTGGGGCGTCTACAGCCAGGCAGCACATGACATATATTTGACACCCTTTATCCTCTTGGTGAGGTACCTTTGAGGTCTTCCTAACCGCTGCAGGAGTCAGGTACGGTAAATCCCATTGTAAATTGTACTAGATTATGGGTCTGATAAGGGAACAGTACAGGGGCACAGTGACCTCTGTTGATGTAGATGTGAATCCTTTCATGATACGGTGTCCAATATAGACAGTCTTCCTAGCCACATTAGCATTGTGTGTGTCACATGACAGGTTACTGTCGACTTGTGTCCCTAGGTCCCTGATTACTCCTTGCATACATAATGGTTTACCACCTATGTGGAAATTTGTGAGTACCTTGTTTGGTATTTGGTGAGACATTCATACTGTCCAGTGTCTTCAGGATGTCTGGGTGGGGTTCCTGTGTGTGAGAGTGTGGTCTGTCGCATGCTACAGACTGTACAGCAGTTTTGACTACAGTTCGGTGCACATGGGTGGTCTCCGCTGCTTCGTGCATTGTCAGTTACCTGACCGTATGGGTGTCTGTGCTGCATATGGATACTCCCCCTCCTTTGATGTTTTGGTCCAGGTGTTGTGGCCATAACGCATGATATGTGGTATAACCTGGTAGTGCTGGTGTGCTGTCAGCAGGCTTGCAGCAGGCTTCTGTCACTGCATGGACATCGATGTTCTCCATACTGGGAAGTGCCTCAGGAGCATGCATATTGCAGTTTACACATCTGGCATTGGTCAGCATTACCCTTATGTTTCTTACCACTTATGTTTTCTAGGGTGGTGGGTTAGTCTTTTCGGCCTTGCCTACGTACGGCTCAATGGAGGTGGCAAAGGCCTTATCCAGTATCCAGATGCCCAGGGGTAACAGGTGCAAGCCATCCCTGGAACAGCAGCATGGCTCGTCATGCATGACATCTCAAGCAGACAGATATTAGACCCTCTTGGACTGACAGCTGTAATTGTGCCACCTGTTAAAGCTGATCATTCTGTGTTGGTACTGTGGCATCATTCTTGGTAAGGGTTGGATGCTGCAAACAGCCAGTGTCATACCAGCCTGGAGTACATACTCAGAGAGCTCATCCATGTCTCTTTTCATGTAGTCCAGGGAGGTTCATCTCAGGTCATTCACACCAGCATGGACAATGAGTGCATCATATTTCTGCTTGCTTTGGGGTGACCTGCGTACTTGTGTTATGTGGCGTATTGTGGCAGCCTACAGGCAGCTTACTGTACCCTTTCCCCTGTTCAGTCTGTTGAGTGGGACAGCAGTGTGTCTGCCTATACAGACACCTATTACAACTGTATCAGGCATGTTGTTTCTCCTTCTGGCCTGTGACTGTTTGGCACACCAGCTTTGTGTACTATGTGTTGCATGTGCTATGTTTGGAGGTTGTGGTTGCTTGGGGTCTGCTTTGGAGGCCTCTGTTGGTGTGCTGTATTTGTAATTAGGGCCTCCGGGAATGTCTTTCTGTGTTTATGTGTTTGGTTTACAGTTGTGATAGGTCTATGTGGGACTGGGTTTGTGGTGTATGTGGTTACCTTCTCCTCCTGACTAGTTTTGACAGTACGGAGTTGGGGTGCTCAGCCTCCGGTTTGGATAAATGGTTGCATCTCTCACATATATTTGTATTTATTGGGGGAGTTGAGGGTTGTCTGTGTACTTGGGGCAGGTGTAACATTGCCTCAGGGTTCACAGATTCTACTTGCTGTGGCTGGCCTTAGTGGATTGTATGTGTGGACATATTTTATTGCTATACTACTGATCAGTGATTACTTCCCTTTTTATGTTTGCTCTATCATGTAGTAGCTTCCTCATTCTCTTGCATGGTTTAGTAATGGCTGGAGTCCAGCATGCCAGATGCCTGCGTGTATGGCATTGTATCTTGTTGTTATTTGTGACTGCATAATCCAAGCATTCCTGGCTGTGTTCATGGAATGCCTGTATAACATGTTCTGCGGTGTGTCCCATATTCTGCACATGCACAGGGCCTTTAGTGGATTCCACATCGGTTTGGAGGGGTGAAACTTATGCTTTACACATGTTTTTCACTGTGGTTTTCTGGCCAGGGACTGTGGTCAGGATGTGTATATCCGGTGTGATTACTCTATGGTCTGGTCTTACCAGTGAGGGATACACTTCTCATCTTGCCATCCAGTACGCATGTTGCTGATTATCACATCCAGTATGCTTACCCCTCTTGTGGGAGTGGTATGTTGTTCCTGGGCATTTTGGTTTATGGATTCTGGGAACTTTTCTCCTACTGTGTTGGTGCTAGTATAATGCTCCCAGTGTATGTCTGGGTATTTTCAGTCAACCAATATAATGTGGTTTGGGGGGCTTGATATATTCATATATTCCAACATAGGCCAGGTGCAGTTCTTGGTGTTAGGACAGTAGTCTGCAGCAGGCTATATACTGGGAGGCGGTTTTAGCCATTGGTATTTGACCATGGCTAATCCATGCTGCTTCTTGTTGTGGTATCAACATGGGGGTGTGGTTATCCTTGACAATTATTGCTAGTCACCCTCCTTTTGTAGCTTGTTCCATGTTTTGAGGCTGTACAGCACAGTATGAGGTATAACCTGGTAGTGTTAGGGTGCTGATGTGAGCCTTGACCCAGTTTTCTATTACAGGACTGATATCAACATTCTCCATACTGCGTGCGTTTACACTGCACGCATCTTTCTGTTTAGACTTCTGGCATTGGATAGCATTACATCTAGGTTCCTATCCCTTGTGGTACCTATGAAGGTGGGTTTGTGTTTTGAGACTTACCTATTCAGGGCACGCTGTGGGTACTGACAGCCTTTGCCAGTATCCATGGGGCCTGGACTGATAGGTGCACGCCACCCCTAGCAGGTGGTGCATCATGTCGTGCTCAGCATGTCTTCCCAGGCTGAAACACATTGGCTCCTCTTTGACTAACTGCATTACTTCAGTCAGTTATTGCAATTGATCATCCCATCGTCATTTTGTGGCTTCATGCTTGGTGAGGGTGGATGTTAGTCAGGGTCCTCAAGTGTGCATATAGTACATGGTGTTACATTACTTAACACATGGCATTCATACCTCAGGTGGTGCTGCAGGGCTGCCTCTGTCGGATGCACATATTACACTCCCTGTACATGTTTGTGAGCAGGTCATGTCATTTTAGGCATCCCTGTTTTTAACTGAGTGAGTTAGAGAGGGGTATCATTCCCAGAGTTCCTACTGAGCCAGTGTATGTGCTATGCGTTGCCTCTTTGCCAAGGCCAGGGCATACTGGGCACGCCTCCTTCTGCCTACTGGGGCAGGCTCAGGTTGTTCCTCCTCCAAGTCACACTCTGCCTGTGATGACCTTGGCAATGGTGGGGGGCTGTTTGGCCCAGCCCTATGCTGGTCCTGCTGCAGCTGTTTTCGCAAGATCATATTATGTAGCATAGCACATACCATGACAATTTGGATACATGTAGTTGGTGAGTACTGCAAGGCTCCACCAGATGTGTCCAGACACCGGAACCGTGACTTGAACAGCCCAAACACACGCTCTATTACATTACATGTTTGTGCGTGTGCCTCATTATGGCATTCCTGTTCAGGTGTGTGTGCATTTCTGATGGGTGTCATCAGCCACGGCTCCAGTGCATAACCTGCATCCCCCACTAGGTGTCCGTGTGGGATGTCCCCATTGGCAAATGTCTGGTACAGCTGCATCAAATGCCAGATGTGGGAATCATGGTAGCTCCCAGGGCAGCCAGCACACACATTCATTATTATGCCCTGGGCATCACACATGACCTGGCAGTTGATGGAGGGGAAGCCCTTGCAGTTAATGTATGCCCTACCCTGCTCACCGGCTGGTGCTTTGATGCATATGTGCGTGCAGTCTATTGCACCCACTACCTCAGGGTATTCTGCTATTTGCTGGAAGAGACGCATATTGCTGGCCAATACCTCACGGGCATTGGGGAAATATACATGATCACCGACATGTGCTGACATGGCATCCAGGAACTGGTGCAGTACCCAGGAGGCTGATGCCTGTGATATCCTCATCATATCACCAGTTGGTCTCTGGAAGGTACCTGTTGCTAGTATTCTTAGGCCAACACATACCTTGGTTTCCACTGGGATGGGTTCCCCTCTGTTGGTTCTGTGTGTGAGGCGTGGCCTGCACAGCTCGACTATTTGCTGCAGGAGCTCTCTGTCCACTCTATAGCGCTCTACTATCTCCAGCTCATGTAACCCGTGGTAGGTGGCCCTGGGCCTGTACACTCTTCTCCGTCTCCTCACTGTGGGTTGTCTGGCACCATCTGCATTGTCACCACCCTCAGCAAGTCGCCTATGTCTCATTATGACAGCTATGGCAGCCCCTAGCATTTCTGCTCTGAGTTCAGCTTTTTCAGTTTTCACTTCTAATAGCTTACTCCTGTCTTCCAGTGTCTCTTGAGAGAAACATCCTGCACTGCTGTTTTCAGAGTTTTAAGTGCTGGGCTAGGCTACTATTCTGCCTGTGTTATTGCCTGCTTCTAATTGTTTTCACCTGCTAGCTCCAGCAGTATTCCCTGCTAGCTTCCTACTAATTCTGTTGCTTCCTTTTTCCTTTCTGTTTCCTCAGGGGGAGCAGCATGCATACCAGCAGAAACACACTCACAGTGGCTTACACGCGTGCACACATGCTTACACGGTTCAGGATCTGCCTATTCGGGTTAAATTGCGCATGCACCAGCGCAAACAGTGTTACAAATCTACCAACACACTCCCACATGCTCAGTCTGCCTTACACGCGCGCACACTGCCCTACTCGCGCTTCATGGTGCGCCTGCGATGCGCATGCCCAGCAAGAAACTTTGGTGTAAGTAACAGTGTACACCTTCCATTTCTTGACTTTCCCATGCTTATCTTGTGGCACTCCTCTTTCCATGATCTGTGTCTGTCATCTGTTATGTAACACTGATCTCCAGTGAACTGCATTTTTTCTACCATTCCCCCCTGTGATGTCACCTATCTCCTACTCTATTCCTCCCCCTTATGTATCTCTTACACTACTCAGACTGTGCTCATTTGCTATGTGACTGTGGGATTCAGTATCCTAACCCTCATTTACATCAGATTGCCTACTAATGCTTAGTTACATGTCTTAGACTCAGCTTCCCCCCTTAGCAACCACTACACGGTGGCCATGTTGTTTTTGGTCTGCTGGTCCCTGCATTGTCATTCCATGTATTGCATAAAACCCACATTTGTGGGTTTATAACCTTCATTTTTATGTTTTATACAGCGCAGCCCGTTTGCGCGGGGCTGCGCTGCGTTTAAACATCGGCGATCGCCGGAAAAAATTATATTTGTTTTATATTTGCATCGGGGTACCTTGCCAATGGCCACATATTTGGCCATTGGCATGCTGCCTGACACATATGCACCCTTTATTTGGAGCTGACATGTCTCCATTGTGATTTTTGCAGAAATGTACTCAGTTGTCAACTGAGTACATTTCTGCAGCTAAAACGGCTCTTACACGGGCTGCTTTCTGTTTCATGGATCGCTACTCTACCTCATTTGCATGCCTTTCGGCTGCAAGTGAGGTATTTAGCATATCCACGCCCAGTCCGTGTAAGAGACGTTTTAGCTGGTCTCTTGCACGGAGTTTTGGGCTGTTCCTGGATCGCAAGGCTTGCATGGAGTGTTACACGTCTCTTACACTCCGTGCAAGCCTTCGTGAATCCTGCCCATCATCTTTCCACAGTACATGAACTACATATTTGGGGAACCCAGAAGTTCAAAACCTTTGATGCAAAGGATAAAGCAGGTTCAGAAAATGAAAGGATGGATGAATGTTTTTGTGATCCAGTCATACGAAAACATGTTAAACACAATCTTGCTCTGAACAGAAGTATCACATGCTTAGCATGTGAGTGCTGTTCTTTAAGACACTATTGCTCTTGGGGTATGAGTCATTTGAACAGGGCTTGGTCTTCAGTTTGTTGTAAAAGGTTCAGGTAAAAGCATCTGTGTTTCTCTTGTGTTCAGTGTCCCTATGTGATATCCTGAAATGTTATGTAATCAAGTACTTTCAACTTCAGCGTCAAATTTATTAACGTTTTATCACAAAACACTACATACAAAATGAGTCACTAAACAGAAATAAATTCATTGAAACAAGTACAAATAGAGTACAATGAGTAAAAACAAAAGTCTTACCTTACCTCAAGAGCTAACTCAGGTAAGCAGGTTTTAAGTGATTGTGGATCCGGCCAAGGAAGGACACTTATGAAACTACTAAGGTAGCAAGTTCCACAGGTGAGGAGCCTGAAAAGTGAAAGATTTTTCAAGATTTACCTGAAGAACCACAATCAGCCTCTGGGAAGCTGTGTACAAAGTCTGTTGGGGAAATACAGGATAACATTTCACTTGCAGAGATGACATAGTGTTAGAAGAGGCAAATCATTCTTTTGCTGTTGTTTTCTTTCAGATACTGGTGTTTCCTTTTTTAGCTCAGACTTAGTCTTGCTGTACCTGCTGCTTCTGTGTCTGTAACAAATACAACTTGACTATAGGTCAAGTATATGAGCATAACTTCTTTGAGCAAGGTGTGTGTGTGATTGATTGAAAACACAAAACAACTCATTTAAACCATACTATCAACCCAGTCAGCCCAAATTTCATTTAACACAATTTTGTTTGTTTTGTGCTCCACTGGATCAGGGCCATGAAGATAATTGTTTCACTTGCTTCTTCAATTTAATGACTGAAGTGAATACAACAAATTCTGTGCGGTTAATCAAAGTGTGTGTGTGTGGGTTGTGGTAAAGCTGTGAGTGGATCCTAACTTTTATTTGGCCAAAACTTCTATTTGACAATGCTGATGTGTTTAATATACATGCAGCATTATGGTTAAAACTACATAAAAATTCTGCATTTAAATTGTGCGTACGCCAGCTGCCAGTCCCATGGCATAGAGGGTTAAAGGTGTTACTACAGCCCAGGTGACCTGGTCAAATTAGTGGCTTGGGCATCTGTGACACTGGCAGGGAGGGCAAGCAAGCCTGTCTTGGGAAGTGTTGGAATGTGTGCATGGGCACACAAAATGAGTGAAGCTGTCTGGCAGAGACCGAGGAGCCAACCAGCACTGAGTGCTCTCCTGAAAGAGGACAGGGTGGCTTGCCGATATCAGCTCCATGCAGATGTGTGGAGTAGATCAGTACAGTCCAGCCAGTGCACATCCTACCTCAGGATGTTATGTTCAAGTGCTGGGCTAGGGAAATCAGTTGGGGTTGTTAAAAAAAAAAAAACATCCAGTGGCAGCAACATGGGACTTGGTCCTAGGTTGTCTAAATGTTCTATGTCTGCCCCCAACCTTGCTGGAGTAATGCTGTGGTGGTTAAAGGTGGGGCAGGCAAACCTGACAATGGGTAGTGGCACCAGGATGCACCTATAGTCAGCTGCATGGGAAGAAGAAAGAGCAAAAAAAAAATCTGCATGCATGCTACTGTGTTGTTCTGGGCTTAAGCTAAAACTATTGGGACAAGTGTGGTTTAGCTGCATATATGAACATGTATTATAAAGTCTGTTGTTTCAGATTGTCAAATTATAAATAAGCAGAAACTGGCAATAACTCAGAACTCTTAGAATATGCATGAGGAAGGCTAGAACATATGTGATTTAAGTGAATTCAAATGTTTGAATAGTGCTAAGGCAAAAAAAGCATCACAAGGACAGTACAAATCCATTTGTACAGCTCCAAGAAAAGACTGCTAAACAATCCATTGCAACTAAAGAATCCAGAAAACATGTGCCTGTAGTTAGTACCTAATTACAAATAGAGACATAAATTACAGAATACAGATGAATATGCAAATAATGAGAGAGATACCCAGAAAAGCTATGCTGATTTGTTTGAAAGCTTGAGATGCTTACAGACAGAATACCATATAGCTTAAGCAACTGAAGTTGTTTCTTTGATGCTGCAAATGAATAGGTCAAATAGGGTTGGATCTTTCATGGCTTCAAGGGCTAGACACATATCCCACAGAGGAGCCTGTAAAAGATTGAGTGTAGAGAAAGGGCTGCCAGTCTCTCCAGATAACTAAGATTTTTGAAGCATCTGATCTTTTTAGTTATGAATCTCTGAAGTCTCACATTGTGAGACATGTTTAGACAAATACATGCTAAAAGGTGCATTACATTTAATAATGGGTCTGATAAGATACAAGTAAAGAGGAATTAAGACTTCTTTAGATCTAGTGGAGATGACTTTGGAAATTTAATGAGCCAGATAAAAGGCTTTCCAAACTACTATGGAGACATGATAGTCAAATAATAAGGAATAATCAACAAAAGTATCTATTTCCCTCTCAACAGCGTTGGATTGGATGGGGTGCATCTCCTGCACTGTAAGTGAAACTGTTCTGTTTATCAAGATGAACTATGCTGCACATTTTAATATTTACATTGAAGCCATTGTCCTTGTGCCAATTGTTAACATACTCTCACCCTTGTTGGAGCAATTGTGAGTCAGTTGAACATTGAATAACAACATGTAATTTATAATAATCTGCAAACTAGGTTAATTATGGGCCAGAAGTGCTGTCCTGAAGGTCTAAGAAATACATGCCAAATAGGAGAGGGCCTAAAACTTAGCCCTGTGGTACACTGCTGGCAACTTTTATTGCTTTTAGAAGTAGCACCTGAAATTCCAACTATATGGGTTATGTCAGATAACTAATTGGCTGTCCATCGTACAACATAAGGATTAATATTCAGATTTACAAATCTGTCAGTAATGCCTGCAGAATAGTGTTAAAGATCTTGGCCAGATCTAAATATTCTGTATGCACTTCTAACTGCTACCCACTGCTTCGTTCACAGAAAATAATGAAGTTACAGAAGGAAGATCTTTCTTTGACAAAGCCAAATTGACAAGAATCCCAAGGATGAGAGATTTTTAATATCCAGGTTAATGAAGTTTGAGATAATGCACTCCATAGCTTTACATATAGCTAGTGAGACTAATGGGTCTATATTTACCATGGTCCATGGTTGTGTCACCCTTGAGTGATTGGATTACAGTGGTCATTTTCCAAGCTTCATGAATGTAACCAGTTGAGAGGCTTTCATTAAAGAAGTTATGTAGCAGTTCTGAAAAGCTGTTTGGCACTAACAAACAGGCAACCTGGCATCTTATCAAGGCCCATGAATGAAAAGTTCTTAGTTTTTGAGAGGGCAGAGAGAATTTGCTCCATAGTAATTAATGGGGGCAGCTGGGACTGTGGAAACTGTGGGTGGAGTAAAATTTGCGCTAAATTTGTCAGCAAGGATATTAGCTATTTCCTTTTGGCCAGAGTGTGCATTATTATACTGGACTAGCACTGAACATTGTTGGGTGTTGATTCTTAACTCCCTGCCATAGTTAAAGACTGTAGTTATTTTTGGTTTTAATGGCTATTTTACATTTATATTCAGCTTTGACTTCCAAAAGGTTCCTTTAAGCTCTTTGTTACTTTGCGCAATTGTGCTTTTAAGGTAGGTAGAATGAGACCTCTTATAAGCATTAAGTGGTTTCCTTCTCCTACTATATCCTATGTTCCCTCCTCACAGTCTTAGTACTGTCTTCAGAACTACTGTAAAAAAAACTTAACCAAAAGAACTAAAAGAAAATGACTTTACTCAAAGATAAATCTCACTATTACAATATCTTAAAATGTTCAAGTGAGACTTCACAATTTAACAGTCAGAACTAAGGGCTGGATTCAGAAAACTTTACCACATCACATTAAACTGATTTGTGCAACTAGCAGTGATGACAATGGTATGTGATTCAGAAAACTCAGCAACATGATGCAACCAACTGAAATAACATAGTTGATCACTTTATATGCTAATGATTGCATAATGAACAGCCATGTATGATAATGAGGGAAAACAATATGGCTGAGTGATTCAAAAATATTTAAATATCATGCAGCAGTGCTGCACCTGTTTTAGGTTTGTACATGATCATATGCTTACGTTCAGGCAGAGTAAAGTAGTGTATAGTGCTAGGGTTGCAACAGCTATTGTAAATATGCATCTATAACAGACACTTATAGCAGCCATTGTGGGTATAACCTGCTGTAACAAACTTGCATGCTGCTACTTTCATTAAACTTGCAATTCACCCCTTAAGAGAGTTTTGGAGAATACATACAGAAGTACTGACAAACTGACATCCCCTAGAGGCCTTACAATAAACTGTGCACAAAAATATACCTGTGGACAAATAAGTAGTAGATCTGTACAAAATACTGGCTTCCTGTACATGTATGGAGCTACCTGCACACACATCTGACCATCTGCAGGCAGCTCCATACATGTACAGGAAGCCAGTTATGTGAGGGTGCATATAGTTGTTATCCCATACTTAACCATCTGAACATGGCATCCCTATTGAGCATGTACTCTCAGCAGCAAACAGAGGGATGGCAGAGTGCTAAGTGCCATTGCAAGTATAATAGAGTACATATACTTTATTACTTTACCATCCATCATGCAAATGAGGTGACTGGAGGCTGTGACATGTGAGAACTGTTTTGGGATCCAGTTCCTTAAAGTTTTCTTGAGATCCTTGAAGGTCAGACAATTATGGTTAAAGAAAGGAGGATATTACTTGATTTAGAGCACAGAGGTGGTGTGTGGAGGAGTTCAGGATTTTTTGGGATATCTTCCATAAGCAGTACTTCTGAAGACTCTTGCAGCAGGGCTATACAAAGCCACATAAGGATGATGCCTGGAACCATTGGGTCAAGGCCATCACCTGTGCTACTGACATTCCACACATGCGGGAGCAGTGCTATCACCTCTACAATGGCATGAGCTGACGCAAGCTTGACCTCCTTCACCAATAGGATGATGAAGTTAAGGCATAATAACCACCTCCATACTGCAAATATAAAATATGTTAGCTAACCAAATACCCTTCCAATTCATGCCACCATCTAATTTTTCATTATGCCCTTTTTATATGTCCAGCCCCTGCAGAGATTGAAAAGAACAGGGTGATGCACAGGAGCAAACCAGACTGCATAACAGTGTGCCAGGAGTGAGTATTTGCTGGCATGAAAAATGTCTCTGTTTGCATAGTAACAGGAGTAGACATTAAAATAATTCTTTATAACATTTACACAGCAGTACTACATCTGTCAGTACTGACAAAGCTCAAGGGATGCCATGGGACTTTGCAATAAGTTTGCTTTTGCAGGCCTCCTCCTGTATAAGTGGATCATCATGTTACGTTTGTGTGCTGTGCGATTGTTAGGATGGTTGTGGACTCAATACCCCTCCCTGCAAAAAAACTTCTGTTGCCTTGGCAAAGAATCTATCATCCCACTATATCAGTATGCAACTACAAAGTCTATATATGGGAAATCCAGAAATAGCAGTTTGCTGGGCATTTCATAACATATAGTAGAGGTATCTGCCTCTTGCCTATCACTGGTGCTGGACATATTTACAGTGGGATCAGCATTTTTCTTGTGTATATGTACAGTTTTATTGTCAAGACTCAAATAGTATCACTAAACCCAAGCACAGATGTACTGCTTTGACAAATAACTCCTGTAGTTAGCATTCTGTTATGTCACATTGCATGTGAGGATGGGTTTTGGCTTAGCCCCACCACCATATGTTATAATCAGACAAACAAGTTGATGACATCCCTAAGTAAGTCCTACTATTAAAAGGTTATTATGCTTTACTGTATCAGAATTAAAATGCTAAGAATGCAATCATTTTTTCTTTTTATTTTCCCCGATACTTTGTCCCTATATTTTTTTCAAACATTTTTTTTCTCTTTATTTTTGTTACTATTATATATAGCACAGCAACCTGCACCTAACTCACCAGCAACACCTGGCATCCACCAGCAGCTAGTATCAGTATCACCACCATACCACCAACACAGAAGCACCCAGCACATTTGGATCACATTCTGCCATAGCTGCCTTCACACCTCCTATCCTATATATACTGAAGGGTGGTATTGTGGTACCCATAGCGGTGCAAGTGAAGGTGACACTTCTGTTACCCACTAGGTGCTGTTAGAGCTTGTGAGGGAAATAATATACAGAAGACTGGATACCCATGATGGCTACATGGATACCATGATCCAATGACTCGTTGAGCTGCAGCCCTGTCCAGCTCCGACTCCAACCTCTATGGCAGAACCCAGTGTTAATGGCTCCCAGTGGGACAAGTAGTTTCCAACTACATCTATCTTTGAACACTGACTCCTATCCTCAAACCTGGTATTCTTCTCCTTTTTGAGCCTATCCCAGTCATCCCCTCACTGTTGTCTGCACTGTATGATGTTTCTTTCACAAATGTGTTCACTCTCCCTCATTGTGTTATCCCACACCCTGTCATTTATATGTGCCTTTCCCTGTTATCTAACCTCCCTCTCCCTCCTTACCCACCTCTTTCTTCCCTAACTTCCTTCTCTAACCATCCCTTCTCAAAAAATGCCACCTGTCCCACAAAAATACTCTCGCCCATACCTTAGAAATTCACAGATATTTATCTAATGTACACATGACGGACTCAAAAAGTTAATCATAAAAGTGTAGTTTTCTGACAAATTGTTTTGGATTTCAATCATTAAATAATTACAACTATTCTTGCCATTCATCAGGATTACTGCACTAAAAGATTAAGAGATATGTGCCTGTTCCACCTCCATTCTTCTTATTTCTTGGTGGTTCACCTTATGTTCTAATCTCTACTTGCTTCCCCTTTTCATCTCTGTCCTGTATTCCCCATTTCCAACCTATATTATTATCAGAAAATGGTTAATACAACATACACACACCTAAAAGGCTTATAAAAAATAATCTTTCTGTAGTCATACATTGCTTGACAGTTGACATACAGCAATATCAATACCAAAATATACCTACAGAGAAATGAAAATTTCATCCTATGACAAAAATGAAGAAATATTAAGACTAACAACATTGACATCACTCATACAAATCAGCTAAGCATTGATGTGCATCATCAACCAATTATGAAATGAGGTAAAGTTAACAGTTTCACTGTAACTGCTTCCACAGTCATTGTAAGTATGAAGTGATATGTACAGTGCACTGGGTACAGGGTTCTAATCCCGAGTGAGGTATGTTGCTTTACAATCCAGTTTTTACTCTGAAGCTGTTCCTTGCCCCTGCAATGCATTTTTCATTTGACTTCTTTCCTGTGAGTACTTCTGAGGCACACCTCGCTAATGCCCTGGTTCAAGGAATATGAGTGTCAAAGACAATTGGTCCTGATCCATTCAGGTATATTTCTTTTTTCTTACAATCATGTCTGCCATTTCACAGAAGTGTGTTTTACTGACAGTCTCTCTAAGATATGTTGCATGCCTGGTTAATCTTCTGGGGTGAGAAAATATAAGTGACAAATACATGGGTTAAAAATCCATTCAGATGTACATCTCTTTTCTTGCTATCATGCATTCCATTACCTTGAAATGAAACATTCTTATCATCAGTATGTAAATTCTGTCATGGAGTTTGGCACTTTCTAACCAAATGTATTTATGGATTTGTCTGGCATTGTTGAGCTAAGAAGTTGAGAGACATGGGCTCTTACCCCTCTCCTCTATCCTGTTCATTATTCCTTAGTGACTTACTTTATGTTCAACCCTCCCTGCTTACTTCCACTTTTTATATCTGCCCTATATTCCTACTTCCAACATTTAATCTGGTAAAAAAATAGATAAACCTAACACATGCACATAGCTTCATAAAAACATAAAACAGAAATATTTTTTTGTGTCCATAGGTTTTTGTGAAGGGTCACAGAATGCAACATTTACACATGTACCATCAATGAAAAATGTTACTCCTCATCCTATGGCAAAAATTAAGTCCAGTCCATGTCAAGCACTACAGTCTTACCATTGGTCACGCAAATGAGATAAACATCTCTGAGCATCACCATGCCAATCTAAAATAAAGGTATTGTCTTTATTCTAAATTCTTCAATGGTTCAGTATGCCCATGAAATGATTTTTACTATGCCAGTAAACTGGGTTGGGGGGTTGAATCCCCCTGGGGATTGTATGCATGTTTAATGACCAATTTTGGTCTGACTGTTTCAGTGGCTGTCCTTGCCAATGCATTGGTATCACTAGGAAATGCAAGGGTTCAAATCTCTTTGAGGTTTATCATTCTTTTCTTGCTGTTGGTTTGCACAGTCTACATTTCTCTAATATGCGTGTTTTATATCCAGTTTTAGTCTGATTCAGGTGGCTCCCTGTGCTAATGCACTGGTATGGAGAATATCACTACAAAAGGCATGGGCTTAAATCTCTAGAGATCTATCTTTCTTTTCTTGCTATCAGTCTACAAATATGCTATTCCCTCATATGTGTGTTTTGTGACCCCTTTAACTCTGTCTGCTTCCATGGCTCATCCTACTAAGGAACTGATGATGTACTGGCATGTGGACTAAATTGATGGGTCACCTCCCCTGGAGTATCATATTTTCCTTTTTTTAATGACATTCACAGGCCCACTGCTCATGCCCCGATGTTATCAGGACTGGTGCAGCTCAGAACATCATGTTACTTACTGTATCCCTCCTCTGCTAAGGTTCACATTATTCTACGTTCATAGATTGTTATATCACCTTCTCCATTGTGTTTTGCTTTTTCTTGACCCAGCCTAGGATCTTCCAAAATGTCTGTAACTTTGCATACGGGGTGTGTGTGTGTGTGTGTGTGTGTGTGTGTGTGTGTGTGTGTGTGTGTGTGTGTATGCATCCTGTGATGATCTGAGACCTTCTCCAGGATCAGTCTCTTTGCACTGCATCCAGTAAATGCTAGGATAGGCAGTGGATCCCTATGGACCCTGAAATGGATAAAGTGGGTAATCAGAAAATGAATAAATATATATAACCAAATATGCCTTGTTCATGTGATACTGCTAATTCCCATGCCCAATATTTCCAAAGTCAAACTGATACTTACCCCTATATAATCTAGGTGAAAACCCCAGTTTCTATGATTTCTGAGTATACTCTCTCTGCCTCCTTTCAGAGAGTACTCAAAGATTCAGCCAATGACTTAGAGCTATTCTGAATTAAGTAAAACCATGATCAGATGGCATTTTTTTAAATTTATTTATTGACATTTCTTGACCGGGAAAGTCCACTAGGTCAGAAACCCATTTTCAGTTGCGGCCTGGGGAGAAAAGATCCACAAGTGCTACAATAAAATGAGTATAGGATAAGTAAATCAAATATTACATGTATAAAAGGAAAAAACATATACAATACAATTCAGCTCAGAGTTTACATTATTAGGCTATAGGAGTCAATAAGTACAGGTTGAGAAGTTACATAAGTAGAACAGTATAGATGTGCAACAATACCATCTCTAGTGTGTGTTAACTAAAACACTGAATAGCTAGGTAACAAAACTGAAGTTGTAGAACTGGTTATTATACATTGCACAATAGAAAGATTTGTTAAAAGACTGGCTTTAAGATGGCCTATTTGGCAGGGGCAAGAAGGATTGTTTAGGTAGTATGATTTTAGTGCTTACTTAAAGGTTTTTATGCAGTGAATTTAAGTTATTTGGGAGGGTAAGGTATTCCATAGCTTGACAATGCTATGGGACTACAGACATTGTCCAGCTCTTTTGTTATGGTTAGCAGCTGTTTGCTTGAGGATCTTAGTGTTCATGTAGGGATATAAATCTGTAGGCTGGTACTGGGTACTGGGGAGTCACTGGGATTGAAGATTAATTTGTAGGCTAAAGTTAATTGGGTAGAGTAGAGATGGTGGGGAAACTCTAGCCAATTCAATTCTGTAACAGCTCGGCAGTGATGCGAGCAGTAAGGCTTTCCGGAGGCAAATTTGGCTATTTTATAATAGCAGGATTGTAGTTTATTACTAAGGGTTGAGTTAAGGTTAGTAAAGATGGCACTACCATATATTAGGGAAGAGATGAGTAAGGTACTGGCAAGTTTTGTTTTGGTGTGGTTGTCGAGGTAGAGTTTGTGGTGATAAAGTTTGCTTAATTTAAAGTGTGTTTTCTTTATTACACTGAGAATATGTAGCTAAAAAGCGAGTTTGCCATCTATTGTTATGCCTAGCAATTTAGCTGTTTTCACTATTTCAATTTCGGTACCATCCTTAGAAAATATTTTGAAGTTTATATCTGGTGATTTTGTAGAGTAAAGTAAAAGTTTATTTTTTTGGGGAGTTTAATAGTTGAGCATTGTTTAGCCAGGATTCAATTGATGTAAAAACCTTTTGAGTAACTGTAAGGAGGTCTGAGAAATTGTTGGAGGTGGACATTAACATGGAATCATTGGCGTATTGGATGAGATTTTGTATTTGGGGGGGGGCTTTGTGAAGACCACTGATGAAGGTATTAAAGAGTAGTGGCCCTAAAATGGATCCTCGTGGGACTCATGTTGTTTGCTTGATAGATTGGACATTATGCCATCTTACTGATTGTTCCCTGTTGTTTAGGTAGGAGGTAAACTAGTTAAGATATTTAGGGGAGCAGCCTAATTTTGATAGTTGGATTAATAGCTTAATATGTGAGACTGTGTCAAAAGCCTAAGACAGATCCAGTAAGGTTACTGAAGTAGGGTGACCAGCATCTATGACCTTGTTAACAGTATCAGAAAATGAGAGCAGGGCTATGATGGTGCTATGCCCTGGACAGAACCCATGCTGGGTGGGGGTCAGAAGGACATTATCAGAGAGGTGTTTAAGGAGTGTATGGACACATTTTTCTAAGATTTCTGATAGCAAAAACAGTATAGAGATAGGGCGATAGAGAGATCTTGAGAGTTTCGGCCTTTGTGTAGTGGTGCAATAATGGATTTTTTTCCGCAATTGAGAGAAAGATTCTGAGACAGAGTGATTTATAAGAATGCTAATAGGATATGTGATAGTGCTTGCTGCTAGTTGTAGATATTCTGGGGGAAGATTATCTGCAGAAAGTGAGCAGGGTTTGAGTTTGTTTAGGAGCCTGAAAATCAGAGAGGTGGGTACAGGCTGAATAGTAAAAGAATACGCTGAGAGAGTACTTGTAGCTTTGTCTACAGAAAGGGGTCTGTTATTATCTAGTAAGGAAGTAGTAGTATATAGGGAGTTTGCGTCTGGTGAAGAGTCTCGAGTAGCTTTTGAATGGTGGAAATGAAATGGCTAATGAAGTCATGGGAAATTTCTTGGGGAGTCTTATCATGTGCAGCGAGTTGGGTTTTGTATGTTGCCAGGACTGAGTGGGTGTTAGATTAGGGACTTCCATTTTAAAGTAGTTATTAGGCATTATGCAGAATAGAAGATAAAATAGACCTAGAAATATAGTGTCAGAATTGTGTTTCATTTATGCATACATTTTAGAAAAGACAGTTAAGCTGAAGGGAAAAAATAACCTTGCTGGTCAAACATGATAATTAACAGTTCACTTTTTCTGTTCCTTTGTCAAGGGAAGAATGTACATAGCAATGGAATGCTAAAGACTAGGCTTGGTAACCAAGGCTAAGGAGGCATGTAAAGCATTACAGGGTTTTGGTATTATTAAAATATACTTTAGATACAGTTAGGGAACTCGGTTCAACCTGACATACAGAAAAGATTAAATATCCAGCATTTTAGAAAGGAAGCTACAATACAGACATTTGAGACGGAGTACAGAAGACAGGTCAAATAAAGACTGTATCAGTTTACATTATTCAGGACAATCAGAATATACATGCAGAAACTTTGGATATATTTAGCAGCACTGTTATTACTAACCAGCATCCCATCATTTCTTCATACTGTTGCTGTTTATCAGCACTGTTAATGAAGACAGTATTCAGATACTGTGAACATCTAATAAAGCCTTATTAAATGAACTACAGTGTTAGGAAAATTCATTCTGAAAAGTACACAAGGCTTGGCCCATAAAGGAGAGACTGGCACCTGTTCAGCATGAGCTTGGGTAATTAACAGATAAAGACTTTTGTTCCAGTCCCATTTCAGTTGTTTCCAGTTATTTCCAGTATAGTACAGTCTCACTGATTCTTTAAGTAGGGCAGAGACAGACAGACCTCCAGAACTTTTTTGGATTGTTATATGAGGTACACAGCTTAGATGAATAGTAGTTCTTTTTATCTTGTATCACTAACGTTTTGGCTTTGTTACAGAGTTGCTTGTAGTTAAGTTCATTCTGTTTAGCCTTATATTTTAGCCATACTTTCCATGCTTTGTATCTAAGAAAGAATCTTTACATGGTCTGTTTTGTTAAACAAGGGGCATGATTCATTTTTATTTGCTTGGTACGTGCTGGAGCTAAGCTGTTTAGAGTATCCAGTAAGAGTTTATTGAAGTAGTTGACAGCTGCATCTAAGGGGAGTGTTTTTAGTGGGCTCCAGTTTTGAGGTTTTAAAATGCTTATACATTTATTTTGGTCAAAATGGGTGAGATTCCTGGATGTTCTGTAGGAGTGTGTTTTAACAGTTTAAGGATGAGTCCGACAGGCATATGCTGGGAGGTGGTCACTTAGAGTGTTAGGTAGGGTGCCTGTTTGAGTAATTATGAGGGTGGGATATAAGTATCCAATCTAAGGTTGACTCAGATATTGTAGAGAGACCATGGGTAGGAGTTGTGTAAAGCTCTGCAGGTTTATACTGTTGGCTGGCAAGGGGGAAATTAGGTTTAGCCAATTAAAGTTGGTGTCTCCTAGGATTATGGTTTCATGTGAAACATTCTTGTGTATCCAGGATAAAACATCCTCTAATATGGGGATGTTGTGACCTGGGGAAATGTAAACTACTGCATTACATGGATTTTTGTTACTATTAATATGAAGTGATGTCAGTTAAAGTTCTACGTTTCGGAAAGTGGAGACTGGTTTGGGGTAGGTTGTAATATGCAGAGAGTTTTGATAGATTAATGCTATGCCACCACCCTTTTTATGGAGTCTATCAGAGCGAATAATGTTATATCCTGGTGGGAGAATCTCAGTGTCAGCAATATACAGTTTTTGCCATGTCTCAGTTACTGCAACTATGTTTGGGCTGTGGGTAGTTAGCATTTGTAATTAAATCACTGAATTTCATGCCTGGATAAGTGTATTTATTGTTATTAGATGTAGCTGTTGGTTTTTTGAATCTATAATGGGTTTTGGAAGGCAGTTTAGACCACAATTTGAATGGATATCACCACATTATGTTAGGGAGTAGAGAAGATAAATTATCATGTGCATTAGATGGCCCTGTGATAGGGGTTTATGGAGGAGTACAAGACATAATTTAAGTTTGGGGTTGGAAGGAAGTAGTTTTATTTTGGCTATACTAATGGTACAGGATACAAGTAAAGTGGGTGAGATGTTAGAGTAACTATCTTTGTTAAGAGGTAATGGAAGGGTTTGGGTGGTAGATGTAGGCAGCATAGAACATACAGTGGTGTGTGTGGTGGTAGCATATATTAGTAGGACTAGAAGTGCAGTATGGGTTATAATGAAAATAATGAAGGTTGTGTGATGGAGTGTTTTGGTAGGGGAAGCCATTTTGAAGGAGAGAGGTGTGTAGGTTTAGATAGATTGGGGTGTGTCTTAATTACTGGTGAAAGGTATAGGGAGTGTACTGGGTGATTAATTAATGGGAGGGGAGGAGGAGAAAATAAATCTAATGAGAGTGAGGGTGGGTGGGAATGGAGGTAGGGTAGGGGAGCAGAGAGCGAATGGAGTGAGACTACACCTTTTTTGAGGCTTAGCATGCAATATAAAATAATCTGTCAGTGGCTACAGTGAGTACTGAAATTCCTGAGGTAAAATAGTTATAGCAGTGGTTGACTGACCAGGCCCAAACTAGGAAGAAAAGAGGGTCTAAAGAGATAAAAATGGGTAGACTACAGTAGTCAAAGGGATTAGGTACAATAAATGAGTACAGAAGGGTCTACTGCTGATGATGCCTAGTCAGCCCCGGTGATATGCATCAAATTAATTAAGGGGAGGTGAAACACTACAAGATAACAAAGCTTATCAGGAATGGCATGCTAGTTTACTCTAGACACATACATATACTCAAAACTATAGTGGGTAGATTGGATGCCATGTTCCACTGTCCACAAGAGTACTGTTGGAGCTTAGGGATTCAGTTTCAGGTTGGAACAAGAAAACCCCATGGTGGGAGTGGGAAGTGGAAGACTGCAGTTAGTTGCACAGAGATATAGTTTGAAATAGAAGTTACAGGAAGACTAGAGATAGAGCATTCAGACTAGGCAAGATAGAAAGTATGAGGCTATGTAAAGCAATTAGTGATAAATCATTTCACAGCATAGCAGCTCAAGTATTTTTCAAGAAAACCTGCATATAAGCACTCTGTGTTACAAATATCTTGGGAAAGACAACAGCTAAGGTGAGGAAAAAGGACTTGTATGTAATAGGCACCCTATATTGCAAAGGTGTACATATCGTTAATACAAAGGCAGCAAGAATAGCATGGGAAGGACAATGGCTAAAGGTGGGGAAAAAGGACTAGCAGGAAGCCAGATTACAGGATTGTAACACAAATAATACAGCACTAACCAAGTTACAAGATCTTAACACGACATTGCAGCACTAAGCAGGTAGACCCGTAAAGGCAAAAATAGTAAAACAGATTGCAAGAGAGAAACAGTTGTTCGCAAATTCTTCTACCTTACTGTAACTGCAGCCTTAAAAAATGTGGAACATGCTATAATGCAGCTGTAGCTAAACAAAACACACAGCTGCTGCTACTCAACTAGACACTGAGAATAAGGTTAGAAAAATATTTTTATTACCAGAACTAATATTAGAAGTATTACAGCTGAAAACTAACTTGCAGCACATTACATGTATTACTAGAACTATCAGTAGATGGCTTCAAACTTAAATTTTTCACAGGGGAGTTAAATGCATAATCAAGCATATGCAATATTTAGCCAGGTTCTAATACAGTTGTGGTTTGCACTATATCAATAGTACCTGTGTTATCTATACAACGTATAATACCAGTGTCCTTTGCAGTGTTTATTGTGTGAGGTACTGTTAGCATAATTCACAAATAATTTAATTCACTTCTTCAAAGGAGTTAATGCGTAATATCTTTTATGCCTAATTACCTATCTTTCCATTCACAAACAAGGATCATTTGTCACTAACAGGCCTCTAAGCTTGTAACTTCAAGTGCCAGACAGGCATGATATTCTCTTGTCCATTCTGAGATCCAAACCTAGTTTCTACTACAAGTCATTTTATTCTCTCTGTGTCATTCACAGGAAAAGTACAGTTAAATTATGGAAAGTTTAGTCTGCACCATAAATTTGTAGATATAATATTTTAATAAAGGTGTAATAGCACACACCATAGCGAAAAAGGAAACAGATTCTCAGAATGTTTTATTTGGTTTTAGCAGCCATCCAAACATCTAGTAAACTCTCTGTCACATAGATCAGCTTTTGAGACTAGACAGATTATGTTCTTGGGATAATGAGTCGAATCTGATTTTAAAAATAATGTGTTGAATGCTTTAAATAGAGTTTATGATGTTGATTCTATATCAGCTATTGACAATTTTCAAAACACAGAGATGAAGTAAGCTAAAAATTCCATACTCACTGAAATACATGTGTGTATATTCACATATAGTTACATGTCTAGTATCACAAAAAATATTTTACTAAAATAAAATTGGCACTGACCCACTGTTTTATTAGATTCTCATTCACAATAATTTGTTTCCCTTTTCACCTCTGGTGGTATATAGTAGAGGAGATGGCTTACAATATTATGTGATACATAGTTATTATATTAATTATAAATGCACTGTTCACACAACATAATGGAAAATATAACCTGTGTAATACTTTCATGTACAAGTGTACTATTTGAGGTCTTATTTTCAAAATTAGTTATCATGTTCCTTGGGGGGGGTTAGTCTATATGATTCAATGTTCTTGTCTTAAAACCTATATAGGTAGAAGAAAGAGTAGGGTGAAGAGTAGGATACCAGACCATTCCAGATGCATCCAAAACAATGACTTAAATAATCCTATAGCTACATATTTTTAGCTGCACAACATACTAAAAAGGTTTTTCACTGTTGTATTTTGTAACAGGAAAAGGGATAAACAAAGTCATAGAGAAGAACATTTTGAAATGATGTCCCTTAGACCCAAATGTTTTGAACTGTGAATTTAACTGGAGTGTTTTATATGAGAAATTGTATTATTTTAAAGGAGTATTTTGGTTAAATTTAGTTATGTGACTTAAAATTAAAAGTATTCAGCTTAATTATTCAAATCTCCCCAGAAAGCATTGTATGCCAATGTGCCACATGATTTAAAACAATTCAATTAAAGGCAGGTTTTAATATCAGCAAATGCATTCACATATAGTGTTTTTATTTTTGGCTAATACATATGTGTACATTCCAATTAAGTTCTGTAAATCACTGCTTAACCTCCTTAGATTAACATTTCATTTTTAAGTAACCTCCTTGCATTAACCACATACTCAGGGATTCAAAAACATTATGTCCATAATCATGGCCAAGCTAACACTGTTTACAATATGTGCTTGACAAGCCTCAAAAGGTCATTGACAATGCCCGTGTCCAGGCCAGTGAGCATGAGAAGGAGTAACAGTAGGGACCTGCAGGAAGATTATGTTAGATCAACTCATGACCACAAAAATGTACAAGCAGCTGGTGTAAACATGGACTGAGCACAAGACTCTAGCTTAGTCAACAAGAAACCACGTGCATAGATGGTTATGCTGAGGTGGTGATCTAGAATTGTAACTCAAAACTACAGATATATGGAGAAATGTCTGATGGAAGTAATTAAGGGAAGTATGGCTAAAGGTGGGGGTTGAAGTGGTAGTAGGGACAGAGAAAGACACACAGAAATTGACAAAACACTGTAAAGGGAAATAAAGACCAACTGAGGGATGCAAAACCCAATGAATAAGGGGATATGAGAGATACGCACACCTATTGTAACATGAAGAACTTGAACATATAAAATGTGAAACTTAGGGTAGATGAGTTATGAAAAAGAAACAAGATGTACTGACCTACAACAGTCTTGATATCAACAGAGTTTGATCAGTGTACCTGTGCTATAACGCAAATGTCATGAAGAAACACCTTTTCAACCCTGAGTGGAGCTAAACCATCAAATATTTTCATTTACATTCTGCCTAGCACCTTTTTATCAAGGTGAGCCACAGAAGCACTTACACTGAAGATGGCAGAAAAGCACATAGCAGGTGAGTGTTGCACATGTATAGAATGGAAGCAGAAAAAAATACAAGCCTCAGGGGATTTGAACTCATGACTTTCCCCTGTGACAGCCTATCAACCACTTCCTTAACAAGGTGATCCACAGACGCACTTACATTGAAGTTGTCAGGAAAGCACATAGAGGTTGAGTGTCACATATGTATAGCACAGAGGCAGAACAAAATACAGGCCTTTGGGGATTTGAACTCATGACCTTCTTTAGTGACCACGTACCAAACACTTCTTTAACAAGATGAGCCATAGAAGCACTTACACTGAAGTTGCTAGGGAAGCATGTGGTACACATGCATAGGGTGGCAGCAGAAAAGAATATAGGCCTCAAGGAATTTGAACCAACGTTCCTCTCCCATGACAGCTTACTACTTTAATAAGGTGATCCATAAGTTGTCAGGAAAGCATATAGCAGGTGAGTACTACACATGTATAGCATGGAAGCAGAAAAAAAGAGGCAAGCTTCAATGAAACTGAACTTATGACTCCGCTCTGTGACAGTAAACCAAAAACTTCCTTAAGTTGAGCTATAGAAGCAATTAGACTGAAGCTGTCAGGGCAGATGAATATTATGCTTACACAGAATGTAAGCAGAAAGGTTAAAAAATACAACCTTGAGGAGTTTTGAACTCCCAATTGGTGGGCTGATTCTCTACAAGTCACATCATTAACAGACTGAGACACAGATGTCATCAGACCAAAGGTATAATCTTTACTGCATAGTGCATTTACACACTGCCTTGCAATGACTCTCAGCTCATGTGCATGATTGATGGCAGCTGAGGCCAATATATGTAGTATATGACATTGATTGGACTTCATTGTTGCTATACAATGAGCATATTTCTTATCAGGTGTACATATGCATTGATGGTCCTCTTAGCAACCTGTTGTGTACAGTATGAATACAAAAAGTTAAGTGACGTGGAAGCCTTTTTTTGCCAAGTGCATGTGGTGTATTTATCTATTTTTTGACCAGATGAAAGGTTAGAAATGGGAGTGTAGGAAAGAGATGAAAAGGGGGAGCAAGGAGAGTGTACAACAGAAGGTGAGCAAATAAGGAATGAGCAGGATTGATGTGGGGTATGAGGGAAATACTTTTTTTTGGGGGGGGGCAGCATGATGTTTACCAGGTAGGCTCATCTTGCAAATCGAGTGATTCAGGAATAATAATGATGTAGACAAACAGGCAGAGGCAAGGCTCCAGTTCTCCAAAGAATGTAATGGTACCAGTTACAAACACAACCGCTTTCACTGACTGCTTCTTCAGGTGTGAGTAAAAGATAAAAGGACACCATATTTATATACTTAATTAGCATCACATGACCTATCATTCAAATTTAAAAGCACTTTGATAAAGTGATAGAGACATAATAAAAACACATAAATATATATACATATATAATGGATATTAAACAAATATATATCTATAAAAATACCTATCTATGTAGGGGTCTAATATATATATATATATATATATATATATATATATATATATATATATATATATATACATATACATAATTAAAACACATGAAAATGTGTATACAATGAATGTTGAATGAATAGAAAGAGTTCCTATCTATGTAAAGGTCGAGTTTTCAGGATGGGTCTCAAAGGTACATGGTCATTTAGGCCATGTCCTGTGTCTGCCCTTAACCTTACAATCCATTCTACCTCTAGTCCTTCCGTTCTAGTTTTAATATCTCCTCCCCTCACATTTGCCATACATCTCCCCAATACCATAAATTTGAACACATGTTCATTTGTTTCAATAACATGCTTAGCTAATGCATTGTGTAAACTTCTTTTTCTCATATTGTATAAGTGTTCCCTGATCCTGAGCCTAAGATGTCTATCAGTCTTCCCTACATTGTATTTTTTGGCATATTTGGCATACCGTTAAGTAAACAACATGCACGCTTTCACAGGTAGCACTAGTCCCTAGTTTGAATTTTTCACCTGTGTCAGGGTGTATAAATTCTAAGTCTTCAGTAATAAACTTACAAAACTGACAATTTCTACATGGTCTCGTCCCCCCAGTAACCTGCATCACATTATAATCCCTGGTAGTGCAAAGCCTTCTTTTCAGACATTTTTTTTTTATTTTTGAAGGTAAATTGGGGTCATGCATCCAAATGCTTACTCACATGTCTATCTGTCATTAGAATGTTCCAATGCTTATTAAAAATGTCCATGTATAGTCTAATATGTCTGGAATAGCTCAAACACATCCTCAACTTATTGGGTGTGAACTGTCTATTCTCCGTCAGGACTGAAGTATCCACCGCCCTTTGTGAGAAGTAAGGTCTAGCTCTAGTTTTTCTTAACTTGGCTACATCTGCCATGTTTCTTTGTATGAGCTGTTCATTATATCCTCTTTCCATAAGTTCTACTTCTACTCTTTCTAGTTGTCTTTCAAAATCCTCCTCATTGGTATTAAGCCTGGAGGCTCTATAAGCTTGATTTTTTTTATTATATTTATAAAAATATATTTTGGGTGCATACTCTCACCATTTAGCAAGCTATTCACTTGACAGTCTTTCCTATATAACTTTGTACTTAATTCATTGTTGAATCCACTGCATATGGAGACATCCAAAAAATTAATTTCAGTATATGGCCAATTCACAGTAAATTTAAGGAATTGTTAACCATTCCATTTCCCATTCTGACATCACAGCATCTGCATAGCTGTTGGTGCATAATAATGAGTTGAGCCTTAGCTTACTCATCACACCCACGGGGTGAATCTATATGATATAAGTGAGACAAGAAGTACAAAACCTCATTGCACTACAGAAGAAAACGCTGGGTTATTTTGGATCTGGCAAACACTTTTCATTTGGCTATGATATCTGCTTGTATAAGACAAGTGCTATGTCTTTTAAATCCATTCCTTTGTACAGTGGTTTCTTTTGACTGCTCTTTACCCTGCTGTCTATAGGGGGTAGCAGTCTGTCAGTAATTTTACGTGTTGGCCAAGTTGTGTTGAGGGGTAGACTGCAAGGATTACTGAACTAAGATTGCAGGATTGTTAAGTTGGATGGGAGCCCCTATCCCCCCAAGTTCATATGCAGGTTAACGATCAGTACTATTTTAGTGTTATATAGGATCATAGGAGGGCTAATGGCCCTGAGGCCCTTACAAGCCTAGCCAAGAGTTTATCCCAAAAAAGAAACCTCGGTCAGCACCAGTCACCCCTGTCAATGAGGGACACAGGTGGAACCCCTGGGACAAATGTGTGGTTTCCCATCCACTCATCAAGGTTGCACTTAAAGAGGGTCAGCAAGGTACGCTGACATATATGGGAAGTCTATTCCAGAGATTGGGCAGCCTCTGGGAGACAAACCTGTCTGTCACAGGTTCATAGGTAGGTAATAGGCTATTGGCCCTAGGGCCTATATAAGCCTAGCCAAACAGTACCCTGGCTTTTGCCACCCAAGAAAATTATTTTCCTGTGCCCCTATCCAGCAGGTTTTGTTGATGTTGCATATTAGATTTAGGCCTTTTGAGTGGGTAACATGCAAAGAGTTAGACTTATGGATATGGAGCATCTCTAGTAGGACAGGGTCCAATTTTGCCTTGCAGGCGAGACACAGATCACCTCTGAGCAATCTATATGATACTGAGTACAGAGATAGTGATTTGAGTCTGCCCATAAGGGACAGATATTGCAGGCCATAGATTCTCTTTGTGGGGTATTTCTGTGGCCTTTCCAGCTGGTGCAGGTGTTTGGAGAGATACATACCAAACATGGCATTATTCTCAATTACTGGGCTTATGAGGGAGGAGTACAGAGAGGTAATAACTTTTTTTCTGGATGCAATCCCTTTACTTATAAGATGAACCAAGTAAAAGGCTTTTCTGACCTCTGCTGCTACATGATGGTCGAATGTGAGATTGTTGCCAACCTGTGTACCCAGGTCTTTCACCACAGGTTGTGTGCTTAGGGGGTTACCATTGATGTGGTAACCAGTAGGGGGCATATTTTTGCCAAATGGTATGACAATACACTCTTTAGCTTTCAACCTAAGGCCATGACTTTCATTTGCTGCTGTGAGACCCTCTTGCAGTATGTTAACATCCCATAGGGAAGTCAATGATAGCACCCAACTTACAGTCGTCCACAAACTTAGTCAGCCACAGGCCTTTTGTCTTTGCTTGGGCCTCTGAGAAGTAGATGCCAAACAGTAGGGGTCCCAGGACAGATCCCTGGGGACCACCTGTAGTGACAGGTCTGCTGTCGGAAGTGGAGGCACCTATTTTGACCTTGTAGGTCCTATTGATTTCCAGTTGTTCACACACCTGATGAGATAGAGATTTACACCAAGTTGTGTTAGCTTTTTGATGATGCCTGAGTTGAGGATTGTGTCAAAGACCTTGACCAAGTCAAACTAAGCTGTATGTACTGTCTTCCCTCTTCCAGTGTCTTGGTGACAGTCTCAAAGAAGTCAAGCAGGTTCAACAGGCAAGATCTGCCCTTGACGAATCTCAACTAGTTGGGGTCAAGTGCTTGGAGATTGCCTATGCCCTTGTTTATGAGATCCATAATAATATGCTCCATGACTTTACAGAACACACTTGTCAAGTTAATCCAGCGATAGTTTCCAGGGTCAGTAGTGGCACCACCTTTGTGCAAGGGGATGATGATGGTAGCTCTCCACTCTGCTGGAATAAAGCCTGTACTTAGACTGTGGTTGAACATGGTGCTCAATGGCGAAGCTAGTTCTTGCTAGAGATGGTGCAGAAGAGCCTGGGATACTATCAAATCCCATGGAAGCTGTGTTCTTTGCCTTGGATGAGGTCTTTAACACTTGATCTATGGAGATGTAAGGTGCGTGACAAGTAACATGGATGTTGAATGGGCCTTTAGGGAGGATGGGGAGTGAAATCTGCACTAAACCTATCTACTAGCAGGTTGGCAAAGTCAACAGGATCAGTGTAAGTGGTACCATTAAGTACTAATTTGGAACAAACCTGGGCTTTGCCATGGAGGTTTCTGACATAACTGAAGAAAGCTTTGTGGTTTCTCTTTGTTTTGGAGGCTAGTTTCAATTCCTAATTGGATTTGGAGGTTTTCACTAGTGATCTAATTTGCTTATTGAGGCTGAGGGTTTTTTTCCAATTTGGAATTTGTTCCTTTTTACCTCTGGACAACAGTTTTTTCCTTTTGTCGTAAAGCCTGTTGACAGAGGATGTCCACCAAACAGGTTTGTGTTTCCTTGAGGAGCAGGTTTTAGTTCTGTTAGGTATGGCTGAGTCCATGCAGTTGTACAGGTGCTTGTATACTGCATTGGCGTACTGTTCAGCATAGTTGTCTACATCCTCTGAGGGGGGGGGGGTGGTGATGTGAAATAACTGATACCCCTTCCTTAGGAGGTTGTAGTCAGCCTTTGAGAAATTTTTTTAACCTGGTTATGGCTCAGGGGGGTTGCGTGGGATAGAAACTTTGAATGAGACAGACCGATGATCTGATCTCGCCAGGGCAGAACATGCTATGGGAGTTGTGCAGTGGTCTCCCATGTTGGTGAGAACCAAGTCCATACCTTGCATATATGCCATTAACCAAAATCTTTGTCACAGTGGTATTATAATGTGCATGTGTTCTTGGTCCGTTGCACTTTTGTGATTGTTTTCTGGGGAATATGTGCTCAATCCACCTACATGCCTGACACTTATATACCTATATCCACAGTATTCATGTAACTGTCAGGCACGAATACAGTGTACAGTAGAACAGTAATAGTGTAAGGATTTGTAATGCCCATTCATGAATAAGGCTAATTTCACTGTTTTCCATACCAACAAAGAAATGCCTAAGAATAGGGCACACAACATTGCTGCTTTGGCTCTGCAATCAACTTTCACCCATAAGCAGAAATTCTCAGATGCTGAGATTGAGATGGTGCTATAGGCCCCTCCTTTCTCCATGGGCAATAGCTGTTTGATGTCTATGTAGTCAACCAGTCCTTCTGTTACTGTGCCTGGGCAGAGACTGTCAGTAATGTTAATGTAGTTGGTGGTCAGAACTGTGGCTATGAAGTGGCCCACTGCAGAGGGATTGAAATGATCCATGGTACCATTCAGAGCAGAAGCTGCGACAAGGGAATGCAGGGCAACAGGAGGTGAGCCACTGACTGAACCAACTCTTACGAAGATGGAAGAGTTCCTGGCCTCCATTAAAAGTAGTACCACCTCTGCTGGGTCCCATAATGTGGTGCTGGATGTTGGGGCAAAGCTGGGCAGGCACTGTGAATGCTCCAGTTATGTAGAATTCATTGCAAAAACAGCTGCCAGATTTCTTTACATTTTATTCACTGTAATCTTCATTAAATCTGTCTGATCTACTGTACACATGTATATCGGGGATTCAACAGGCATAACCATCTTTGCAAGGTATGGCCAGGGTATTAGTTTTTACTATGTTTATAGATGTAAAAAATCAGTTGCATGTCCAGCTGAGATGCTGGGTCATACGTACACTGCATATATTTGCTTTGGTGTATTCAAAAGTGATTCTTTATCCAGCATCAGCACTGTGGAACTGCCCTCAGCTGATGTTGGAGGGTGTATATAATCTGATAATGATGGCAGGGATGAGCTGGCACAGTCAGGGGAGCAGAGTGTGTGTTTGACACAGGGAGTGTGACCACCACCATCCTCTACACAGACCATGGATACTATCTCTATTTCCCTGGATACTCAGGATATGCAAACATCTGAGAGAGGGCAGGTTGATGGCGATATTATAGATCAGAGAAGTGTGCTTGTCCCAAGCAGACAGATATCAGAATCTGTTCTTAGCATTCATGAGCAGAGAGGTTCACACAGTAGTTGCAGTAATGGTGATCACCATAGACATGGTTACTGCCCCTCCCCTGAGGTTGGTGAGTCATTGGCTGCAACCCACTGTATGTGAAGGTCTGTTGTGTAGACACAGGCTATTGCCTCCACAGCCATGACAGACACAGTGAGGATAATCCAAGGCTGTACATACTGACCTGTGTGAGTGCATGTTCCAAATGTGTGATTCCTTGGATAGATTGAATCACACATTGGACTGTGCACTGTCTTTCCTGGGTCACCTGCAGATGTTATCCAACATGGCCATGGATGTGCAAGACCCCACTTCCACAGTGCTAGCACTCCCAGTAACATCTTGTGGAGGAATTGTCTACACCTAGCAGATGGCATCCCCATGGCAGTGGCCATCGTCACACTGGCACATCTCTTAGAAGATGTTGGTCAAGGTCATGTAGCACACATTTATTTAGCCAGGGTCTTGGTACATCCAGTGCAACTCTTAGTAGAGCACATTCTTGTGGAGGGGGGAGTGAATGGGATGCTGGACCGACTGTCATTCATGTCCTGGACCTGTCCAGGAAGCCAAACCAGACAGTGTTACACACCACCTGCTCAGGATGTGTTCCTGTGTGTGTGTGTGTGTGTGTGTGTGTATATATATATATATATATATATATATATATATATATATATGTGTGTGTGTGTGTGTGTGTGTGTGTGTGTGTGTGTGTATATATATATATATATATATATATATATATGTGTGTGTGTGTATAGATATATATATATATATATATATATATATATATATATATATATATATATATATATATATATATATATATATATATATATATATATATATATATATATATATATATCTGTACACACACACACATACATACACACATCTACTTCTCAGAAGTCCAGGCCAACATGGAGGGACTCTGGCTGACCAAGGTCGCAGATTACTGCAAGCTGGGAGCCATTACTAACTCATCAAGTGATGTAGACATCCTACAGAAAGGCCTCATTGAGACCAATGACTGGTGTTGAAACCATGGTCTTAAGCTTAATGCCAAAAAGTGCGTTGTCATCCCCTTTGGGAAAAACTCAGTTCCCACTAATTACCACATCGATGGGAGTCCACTGAACACTGAAGGAGTTATAAGAGATCTGGGGACACAGGTTGACAGCAACCTCTCCTTTGACCACCACTTTGCCACTGTGGTCAGAAAGTCCTTCTATGTGGCACATCTCATTACCAAGGGTTTTGCATCCAGGAAGAAAGAGGTCATCATCTCTCTCTATTCTTCCCTCATTAGGCCAGTCATCGAGTATAATGGCCCATTTGGCATGTAGCTCACTAGGCACATGGAACAGCTGGAAAGGCCACAAAAGTATCTCACAAAGATGATCCTAGGCCTTAAACACATCCTACATGGACAGACTCAAAAAACTCCAGCTATTCTCTGTCTCATATCGTTTACTAAGAGGCGATCTCTGCTTGACTTACAAAGCCATGTCTAACCCAGCTCTGTTAGAAATGCTACATCTAAAGAAACCCCAATCCCTCTGCACAACACACTCCAGGGACCTCAACCTCATTACCACAATCAGCAGAACATGTTGGAGGGACAGGTTCATAACCCAGAGACTGCCCATGCTCTGGAATAGACTTCCCATACATGTCAAGCAGAGCATCTCACTGGCCGTCTTCAAGAAAAATCTTGATGAGTGGATGGGAAATAGAAAGTTCACCCCGGGGATCACTCCAGTGGCTCTACTTGACAGAGGCACTGGGAGCTAATGTCGGGCGGCACAATGCCAGAGCACATCTATGGGCTGGGCTTGTAAAGGCTCCAGGGCCATTAGCCTAGTACACACCTATGAACATATGTATATATATATATATATATATATATATATATATATATATATATATATATATATATATATATATATATATATATACACACACACACACGCTACAAGAAAGACCTAGCCAAGCTATAGCTTTCACTGTGTGATACCTTAAACCTCCTGTAACATAGGCCAATGGAATATATGCAAATGACACGTTAACTACAACAGGTGTTTCAGCAATATGGCTTATGAATGTCCATGTTTTTTTACTTCTGCTTTTTAAACCTTTGTGAATACATTCAGGCCAAATTCCGCTAGCTGTGGACATACATTTCAGCCTTTTATGACCTCATCAGTAGAGCATAAGTGGAATGTTTCACTATACTTTGGAAATACAGGGTCTGTAACCCAGCTGATGTCCATAACCATTAAGGTGTCTGCAAAATATCTCAACTAACATCCAAACCAAAGAGTAAAAAGGTCACAGAGACAAACCAATTAATAAAAACAAAAAAAAAAAACCTAGCCAAGCTGAGTTTTCACGGTGTAATATCTTATAACTCTTGTAATAGAGGCTCAAGAGATATATGCAAATGACCTGTTAAGGACACCAGGTGATTCGGAAATATGGCTTTTGCATGTTTATGACTATTTACGTTTTCTTTTTAAATCTTTGTGGACATATTCAGGCCACTAAAGCCAAACTCCACTATCTCTGGACATGCATTTTCAACCTTCTTAAGGTATCACACATTGAAAACTCCAGCTTGGCTAGGTTTTTCTTGTAGTTTTTACTAAATGGTTTGTCCGTGTGTGATACATATATATATATATATATATATATATATATATATATATATATATATATATATATATATATATATATAGATCTAGGACGTTTGCTCGACTAAGCAAATGACCGAAATCCAAACGGCCAGGCATCCTTATGCGAAAGTGCTTTTCACCGAGGAAGCATTTTCGCTTAAGTATGACTGTTGCCGAGGCTGTACTATGGTGTGGGTAAGGGAAATTTCCCTTTTCCCCACTGTAGTGCAGTCTCGGAGGGAGAATATTAAAGTAGGGGGGGTGGGGGGTACATGTAAATGTGTTTTTTTTTTTTGTCACACACTTTAACGAAAGCGCTTTTGTTAAAGTGTGTTCGGGTTTTATGGATTTGGACGTTTTCTCAGTTGAGCAAACGTTCTAGATCCATATATAGATATATATATATATATATATAGATAGATAATACATACATAAGCACATACACACAAAACACCATACCCCCAGCACATCACACACATCCACTGACCTGGCCATTCTAAACATTAACCCCTCCCTTATTGATTCTGATGCTTCCCATAAAAGTACTTTTTTAAACACCTCAGCGTGCATGCATACACACACACACACACACACATTTTCCTGTACTCTTCTTCACTTCTACAAATGATGACTATAACTGCTCTGCACTTTTTACACTGTTACTTGGTTTGCCAAGCCACTCTGGTAGCAAAGATGGATAAAGCTCTGACTAAGGCCCAGGTAACCAAGGTTCTATTAGTGGCTCAGGCAACTGATGGAGCAGCTGGTAGGGATGAGTGTTATCATCCCAAGAGGGTGAGTGGGGACTTGGGTGTCTAGTACAATGATCTCTGATGAACAATGGGGATGTGGTCCAAAAGGCATAGTCTTGATTGTGGGTTGGTTGGCTGAGCTGCTGCAGAGGCAGGCAATATGCTGCGATGACTCCCAGTGCACACTCACCAAGGAACATATCAGCAAGACACCAAGGGAGGCAGGATCATGGGTAGGTCATATAAGATGCCCCCCCCAGATCAATGATATAGCAGCATGGCCCCCAGGATGCCCTTAAGTTCCTCACTGGCTCCAGCAAAATTTCATCATTGTCTGGTGGTGAGATTGTCATGACAGTAGACCCATTGTAGGACATGGGGCACTGGTATGTCTGTCAAGAATGACAGAAGGGGACCAAAACAAACACTGTTACTTTGCCTATGTCTGATGCACAGCGTGGACAGCAAGTGCATGAGTAAGCACAACCTGGTGTTGTTTTTGCATTTTTATGCAGTGTATCTAACTCTTGTTTACTATGCTGTGAAGCTCTATACAATCTGCTTCCCCTTTGGTAGTGTCATGCCATACCGTGCCCACCTCCATCTTGCATGATCATCCCCTGCTGCTGATTCTTCCTGTGCTTCTACATCTGACTCAGCTTCCACTTTCTGTTGTGCTGTAAATGGCTGGACCTGTAGGAAGCCACCCTCCTGTAACTGCTTCCAAAGTATACTATTGTGTAGCATTGCACACACGTTCAGTAGTTAATACACCCATAGCAGGTTCATACTGCCAGGCACCTCCAGGTTAATCCAGATAGAGAAAGCATGCCTTTAGCATCCCAAATGTACTTTAAGTAATGTTTCTGATTTGAGATAGTGCGTGGTTGTACCCTGGTCTGTGTGTGCAGATTTCTTATGGGTGTCATGTTCCAGGGTCTATCCATCATCACCAACAAGATGCCCTAATGGGAAGTCACACCTTGCAAACCATTGGCACAGGTTACATATGCCATATATGTGGGAGTCTTGAAAACCATCTGGCTGGCCTGCACACACAATGCAGATGATAACATGTGCATTATAGACTACCTGGAAGTTAATGGACCGATACTCTATGTGGTTCAGATACCTCCTTCCCAGTTCACTAGATGGGGCCTTTATTTCAATGTGGGTATAATCTATGGCACCTAGTACCTCAGGGAAATGGACTATATCACAACTCCTGCATGCGTGACTCCCACAAGGCTGCAGATGAGGCCGACACATTTTTATGATCTGTTGGATGGTGTCCCTATCAACATAGTTCTAGTCTACAATGTCAATGCCATGGAGGTAATGAAATGTTAAGCATGGTTAGATAACTTGACTCTCTGCTCTGTGGGCAACATTGCACACCATCATGCATCACTGCTGCAATTAGCACCTCCAGTAGATACACATTTACTAAGGCTGCAGCAAATCAAACATTATTCTGCAATGTACTTTGAAACAGGACATATTGCTGAATTTCAATATACAGCAGGCATAGCACAATTGTGCAACATTTAAACATTTGTGAATTGCTCTGCCATCTTCTTTTGCCTCGATATCACACACAGTGCTTCATTATACAGTCATTAGCATATAGCTGGGACAGTCACTCTATCCAGCCTTGCCATGTTGTGTAGCTGGGTTTTCTGAATCACACACACCTTGTGCATAGGCACTCATCATGCAAATTCAGTTAGCATGATGCAGCAAAGTCTTCTGAGTGTGGACCATGGTGTTTAAAACTGCAACATCTCACCCCTTAATGCCAGAAATTTGCAAATAGTGATGTCAAAACATTTTTGCACCATTTATATGATACTTTTGGGTAATAAGTATTACTCGCATAGTAGTCACTGGTCAAAGTTTATTGAAGACTCATTACAACTGATTTTACACAATTTTGTACATTACTAGGAGCTAAACACTAATTAACATTACATGTGGCCTGTGACAAATATTAATACTGGTTATATGTACAAAGTAACAATACAGAAAAAAAATGCCTCAAGGTAGATATCTTACCAAGATAAAATAACTTTTGACACTAGGCTAACACACACAAATTACAATGCTAAACATAACAAGGTCTGGCATATCTCTTTACCATAACATCGTGTCATCTCAGCTTAAAGAAAATTCTTCAGTTTTGTCTCCGGCAATACCAATCTATATCTTTCATGCCAGTCTGCCAAGAGCCATGCATTGTCAAATTTCCCTTTTTTTCTATGTCAGATTTTGGTAAACATTTGAAATGTAAGAACTCAATGCTTGCTAAGTCTCAGTATGTAAAGACTGAATAGCTGAAAATCCTGCCATATACTAAGCAAGTGCAAGGTTGCCATCTCACAGCATATTCCCTTTTCTCCAAGGTATCAAGATCTCAAAGTTGTAGTATGTATAGGTTTGGGGTTTTATGGGGAGGCTTGCCCACCTGCAAAAAAGAAGTTTAGAGAAGAGTAATATTCATTATTAGTTCTTCTCCTGAATTTATGTTCTTTTTTTGTCATTTCAGGGCTTGGCATTTGTGAGTCCCAGCATTTCATTGGGGAGCCTTTATTTTCTCCCTCTTCCAACCACCAAGCCTGCCCAGTTCAACTAGAACCAATTCATTCTCTAGCAGTGGAGAGAGTCCATACATGGGGGATCCTCTATATCTGCTGGCATCCCAGCAATGGGATCCATGCCTAGCCCCACTAACTAAGAAGAGAAACAAGATAACACAATCACTGTGATGCTTTACAAAACCTCTCATTGTGTGCACACACTTTGGCACACCCAGTTAGAGGCTACCACCATTACCAATGTTTTGTTGATTTGCAAGCTCACCTCCAGGTCACATCATTGCCACTAGCATCTTCTCTGAGAGCACTAGGTACATGACATGACTGTCTCTGCCTTTCCCTCCTCCCAAAGATGAGCATATCCATTCTCCCCTGCCTGTACCATCAAACACCCAAGATGCTACTGAAACTCTGACTGCCTTTATCCTTCTACACTGCTGGTTTAGGCTCTGTTACTATATTTCATGTCTGCTTGTCACACCATCTTAGATTATTGATCTAAGCAGGCTGAAGATGTTTACTATTTCTATTTCATTTTTCTGCAGCTAGATTAAACTTGTATTCTTTACTAATTATTAAAATGTTTATCTTCTCCTTGTTCAGTTGCACACCCATTTTTGAGACTATGTTGTTTAATCTTGATAAGCAGATATTTCAGATTGTATTTACTTTCAAATGGTAATGTGGCATCATCAGTTCAGCAATATTTGTTGACAAAATTTAGTTGTGAAAACTGGAAAAAAAGTTATGTATACAGTATTGCATTTCTGATGATTTGCTTTGCATTTAAATTAAACAAGTTACCAACTCTATTCTGTTTAAGCTGCTGCTTCTAGATTGATGTAAAGATTGCATACTAAAACTGTAAGGTGCTCTGGTATGTCAATGCTTCTCGGTGTGGCACAAAGTTGTTCATGATTTCCTGACTCCTCAAGGGCCTTATTATAATCATGAAAGACCTACACATATATTCTCTTGCCTTTTCAAGGATCTATCTCACATCAGTGACTACATATCTTGTTACTCACTGTTTCCTGAACCTTTCTTGCACTTCTGGCAACTTTCATTTCAAGTATTGATGTGATCCCCACTCATTTTTTTTTATTTTTCCACTGAAAAATACTGAAATTAATCTTGCTAGTAATCAGAGTGATTGTGGGATAATTTCAACAATTGGATTACCTTTTTTTTTGTCAAAGGCTGGTATAACTCAGATCTTGTCCAGTCAGTTGGTCAAGATACTCCCCAGGATTTACTAATCTTCCGTGTAAGACTAGATTAGTCTTACACGGAAACGTCAGTCTAAGAGTATGACGGCAGTGCGCCATGCATATTAATGAGGGCATGTTGCCTCAACTCTAAAGCTTACATGGAGCGTGGACGAGTGTAGAGGGTGTGTCGGACTACCGAGCAGTCCAAAAATCAATGCCCCTGCACTGACAAAACCCAAGAAATATCGAGTTACATGAGCAAGTCCGCTCACGTGTACATTGTAACACTACACTCCCCCATATGTTAAACCTTGTACAAATTTAAAAATTAAAAGAAAATTTTTTTTTGTTTTATTTCCGATATAGCTGCCCGTATTTGCGCGTGTTTGCATGGGATTGCCCATTGCTTAGCTACAGTTAGCAGCTTAGACACCGAAGGGGATAATAAGAAAAAAATATGCAAATTAAGCAAAATAGCAATAGCGTAGTGGTTAGAGCCTTCGCACAAAGAGGAGGCATTTCCGGTTCGAGTCCCACTACTGCACATTCCATTTTCTGTTGGAAATCTATATACAAAAATATTTCCTAACATTTATCATGTATACGTTTTGTAAAAAGCATTCAAATGTTATATGTAGTAGTGAATGAATTTTATATATATATATATATATATATATATATATATATATATATATATATATATATATGAAGGTGAAATGGTTATGCTTTCTGAGGCATGAGTAACTTATTTTAAGCAATATGAAGCACTGCTAAGCACATTTTAGCAGTATTTAGCATATTTAAAACCAATTGCTCGTAGCTGAGCACCGTGCTAATAAGCACAATGTATTTGCGTGTAGCTGCGCACCGCACTAACCAGCACAAATACAACATATTTGTGCATAGCTACGCACCGCACTAACCAGCGCAACATCGAGCAACGTTGGGCAAAGTTGGCTAAACACTGCCACACCTCCTTTACTGTACCTTAACAATTCAGGTCTGGTCAGTAGGAAAATAAAAAGCAGTGACAGGGCACAAACTCAGGATACTGTGCACTATAGTCACAGTACATAACCACTAAGCCATGACAGCATTTCATAACCATGCACTTTCAACAGCCACATATCTATCAAAAGAATACTAAACATTGCCAACATCAGCTAAGCAGGTGTGTCTACAGCTGAGTTTTTCAAAACTGGCCAGTCACAAATAAGTGCAGGAAATGAGGCATATTTAAGCTCCACAGGTGAGAATACTTGCCATAACTGGTTGTAGCTCCCTTCTGCAGTCAGCATGGCCAGTGTTGGAGAAGGCACTCGATTCCAAGCGCAACGCTGGGGCATTGAGAAGACCAAAGTAATGGCTTGGCTTCTTGTCCACAATCATGAGGAAAGGCTCCTGCGAAGCCAGTACCAGGGCACCCAATATAAAATGGAGGCCTAGAACAGTCTTGCTCATGATCTCACCAGTGCCACTGGCATTCCTCAGACTGGTGAGCAGGTCAGGCACCATTATTCTGACATGAAGTGATGTAAAGAGGGTCAACTGGACCAGTGGATCCAGGAGTCCCATGCGATACCTAATGCCCCAACACTGAGTAAATAGCCATTGTATTAAGTAGTTAAGAACTGCTATGCTTGTCTATACTATGGATAGGTATGTCTCAATATCACTGCATTTACTTCACAGCTGCAGGTGTCCAGGCTATGAATCAGCAAGCCCATAAAGATAGGTTGTAAAGGCTGCGTCATCAGGCAGGTTAGTAATTATTCTGCATGTACTGTTATATAAAATAAATGAGAGAGCCTTCAAAAAGTGTTTTAACCCAATAAAGGTGTAATAATCCTTTAATAAATGTATAATTCCTGGAGTGCATCTGTGTCATTTTCTTTGATATGTTGTTGTACTGTTGCATTTTACAAATAGTACTGTTGTATTAAGCAGTGTTAACCCACACTTGGGTAGGCCCATATAACGTGGATGAAGGCAGTGCCAGTGCTTTTATGCATATTTACAGTCCTCAACTGTTGGTTCATGCCCAGCATGTACAGGTTAATCTAGCACATGAGTAGCTTGTTATTGTGTTCCCCAGAAATGTCGGTGCGTTGCCAGAAATGTAGGGAGCTGTTAACATATAACTGATACTTTCACCTGAACATATCTAGATAATTATATTAAAGTAGAGCTGTCAGTGTACCATCTTAGCAGTAGTGTGTGTGAGCAACTCTCAAAATATGTAGCAGTAACATCTGCATCTTGGACAGTTTGTATGTAAGATACAGCTCATGTATATAATGATCTAGCAAAATCCAATTGCACAATATAAGGACATTGGGTAGTGTAATAATACATGTAAGGGACATATAACTGCAGTTAATAGGAATGTAGTGAAAACTAGAAGGATATATAAGTTGTTAATTGAGCTATCCTTTTCCACCCTACTGTATGTGCATAAAAAATGCAATTCCACACCTCAATCAGTATGTCTAATCTTAAAACATTTGTTGGAACATATGTCCTATTGGTTTATAAACATTTGCATTTATTTCTATGCATGTGCCCTGTTAAAATACCACAATATTGGTGGCCTGTTGCCTTCAATTCAACCTGCATGCTATTGTAATGCCCACTATTGTTCTATATATGCATGTGTTATGCTTGCTTTTCAACTGTTGAAAATCTGGTGTGTTGGGTTAATGGGAATACTTCTGCATGCTGCTATAACTAATTGGGAATGCTGTTGACTGTTACTAACCCATATCTTTATTAAACCCTCCAAAACATAGTTCGTATGGGAAGGTCGGTCCCAGCAAACCCACCAGTCCCACCTCAGCTGGCCATGGCACCTGGCAACAGCAGGTCCAGTGCCCAGCCTGGTCTGGGCTGTGGTGCGTAGAGAGATTGAACGTTCTGTTGCAGAACCTCTATGCCAGCTCGAGGCATGAGTGGTGCAACTCCCAGGTCAGCCTGCCCCTCCTACACAGCCCCCAGCACAGCCACCCTCTGGGCTGTGAAGGTGCAGTGGTGACTGCCCATGGGTGGAGACCTCAGTACCACTGTTTCCATCTGTGGGCTCATGGGCTTGCGATTTCCAAACATCCCTCCCCGTCAAAGGTGTTCACCCACTACGTGTCATATACTGTCCCTGTATGCATCTTGTTTGTCTTGTCTGTTTACCTCCCCAATCTACCTTCCCAAATATACCTACTTCCCCTACCCCACATTCCACTCTCACCTGAAAAAAAAAGGGCAATCTGCTCCCCCCCAAAAAATTACACCCATACATAGCTGCCCATTTTGCACACATGTCCACTGGATACATAAAATATAATTTAATTGGCATTACAACATACTTTGTTGTCCTCACCCCTCTCTCAGGGGTTGAAGGTTTCATATCTACCTCTAAATTTATTCCATATGCACAGCTGTTGCTGTTAAAGAAATGGGCAGCTATGGACCTTCCCTACACCCATCCTGTACATCCCGAGCTACTTTCCATACTGTCTTTCCCTCTTTGTGCTCCTTTTTCACCACTTTCATATCTCCCCATTTTCTTTTCTTTCAAAGAAATGAGTGTGGGGGTTAGTGGGAGTAAGCACTATTAATCAGTAGTTAGAGGGTTTGTACGAGTGTGCACTTGTTTGTGCTTAGCTAAGCATTGCTAAGCATCACACAAACCCACTTACAACTGCTTAAAAGTGCTTTAGTCACTCTGTATGTGAGGGCCCTTGTTCTGCTCAGGAGCAAAATAAAACACCTCTGTCAGTCTCAAACCCCAGACCTTGTACACATTACACAACATGAAGTACCACTAAGCCATGGTAGATATACAACAAGTTGGTGCTGAAATAAATATATCATGCATCAGAATGAGTGAATGTAAAGGAAAAATAGGAAAGCCATACCACACAACGTGTTCTGTGGATCTTTACCAACAGTTGTTGTGGGATTACATCACATGACTGTGATAAGAGTAGCAGCCATTCTAGCAGGAAATAACATTACACCATCACTTTACAACCCCACACAGTATCACAGCAGGACAAACACTGGCATATATGTTTAGGGCAGAGGCCATACCTCCCAACTGTCCCTAATTTTCAGGGATGTCCCTGATTTTGACACAAATTTTAGCTCTGTCCCTCCGAATCCCTCCTAAAACTACTGACTTTGGCCAGAAAGGTGGTGAATTACACTTAATGAATAATGATAATAATTAAGAATTAGACACTTCTTTTACTTCAGAAAAGGTGTATTAATTCATATGCTCTGATTCTCTCAATGTTTCAACTTAACGGCACTAACATTTTAAAGGTGTCCCTGACTTTTTCTTTACTTTTCCCTGAGTCTGTTCAAATATGTACCTGAGTGTTTGAGAGGTCTGGCAGAGGCAGAAACACAGAGGTATATCAGCCTTTCTGCTGTTATACACTGTGCAATAGCTTTGGAAGGAGTTTCGAAAGCATACCCTTATGTAGGAATACAACACTGAAATACAAATGGATGTAGCCATGTACTGGTAGCAACCAACTGTAACAATGCCATTGCTCTATTGCTGAAAAGACCTGTGTGGTGCACAGACAAAAAATAACAGGCTATTCTCTGGCTAACATGTGGATAAGTCCACAGTTGGGAGTTACACAGACTAATTGCCTTGATAAACTAACATGTACACAGCAACCCTGTAAGTCCAGCAAGATAAAGTCCACACAATAATACTTACGCTCTTTGTACTTCTACACCCCTACCCAAATGTAGAATATACCTGTGTGTGCAGGGTCTACCAAGGATGTAGGTAAGCATACTCACTGTACTGAAATGTGTCAGTTTTCTTGAGCAGCTTGTGCTAATGTCAACACTAAAAAAGCACAAACTGTTTAAAACTGAGTAAATGAATATTCACAGTATAGCAGTTCACAAACAATTCTTGTGCCAAATGAATACATCTCAATAACTAGCTTTCTATGGCAGTTAATTGTAAAAGTTGAAAAGAAGGTACATCCTTCCATGTATCTTGGGTTAGCATTTTGAGGGGTGAGTACATTTCTACACTGACAAGTGGGTACTGGAAGCAACAACATTGGGTCTGAGTACAAAATGTAAATCTCTGGCTACACCCCTGGCTTCTGATATAAGAACTATACCAACCTTCTGTCTTAAACAATGACGTCCACAGCAAATAAGGATGATCTCCATCTTGGAAAGCTGAAAGGGCCATGCCTACCTGAGTTAGCAATTTATAGTACTGGGTTGCTATGACAGTGATTACTGCAATTACTACACAGCAGGCTGCATGCAATTACCAAATGGTGGCCACTAATTGGTGCAGAGGCCATCACATGCTCATGTGCAAATACCTACAAAAGCAGGCTGCAATCTCTGCCAACAAACTCAATCACTCTATTGCAGAGAGAGAGAAAAGGAAAAATAAATATTACCAAATCATACAAAGGAAAGGTATGCGGCACATATGTATTTACTGGCATGTAGTAGATGTTATTGAAGAATAGTCTACATAATGTGAACCATTCATATGTGGCAGCAGCACTTATTTATGCATAGATGTTCTGCTTTACTGCTATGGACAATACAGTGTGTACCTGTGGGCAGTGGGACATACCTGTGAAATGTGTAGCTCAGCATTAAATGTCAAAGATCTGATCCATGTTATCTGTGTTCTGTACAGTAGTGTGGCCAATGGCTGTTGGGGAGATTAGCGCTGACATTATATAAACATGAGTGTGACAGAACAACACATGCATGATAGTTATATTAAATTGTAGCTTAGCATTGGCAACTGCTGTAGCAGTTTAGTATGCTTATCTAGCATCTGTAGCCATATATGCCCCTCCTAATGTTAGTGTGTGTTCATATGTGACACCTGTTTGTGTTGCAGCAAGGCCCAACAGTTCAGCTGTGAGGTCCAGGGACTTACAACAGTGTGAACCTTGTGTGTGTATGCCACACACATAAGGAGAAACATATATGTGTCATATATATTCACATCTGTATATGTGCATAGAGCAGGGGACATATTGCAACTGTTTGTGAAGGGTGGAGATATATATGTTGGTGCAGGTTAGTAAGCGCATATTTGTATGTAGGTTTTAGTGTGTGACAAACAAGACAGCATACAGTGCTGGCATATGACATGTGGTGGTTAAACACTGTGGGTGGTTTGTTCAGTTTGCAATGTTGAAGCCAGTGAGGCCTGCTAAGGCCACCTGGGCTGTGAACACCTTCAATGCATTTATCCCAAGACTGTGCGATTTTATTACATTATTGTACACCTCACGTCCTTTGTATAATTGATATTCTCACTATGAAAGGTGAAATGTATATGTACACCAATGGATGTGTATATATATATATATATATATATATATATATATATATATATATATATATATACTTATATATACTCATACACACCTACATCTACTTGTTGTAATAGATTCTCTGTACTGTTGACTGACTCTGATGGTCAATGTGTTTGTGAATACGTCAAAGATGTGTATAGTACAGTTTTGTACCTACCATAAATGTAGATGTTCGAAGATCCACATTGCTGCAGTCCTAACACTTGGGTAGTCCGCTGTCCCAGTCGGCCCGAATACCAAAGTATATGGCTGACGTCGGTCAAGGCGCATTAGTCTGACGTCAGGACGTCAGGGTACAAATGCGCATGACCGACGTCATATCCTCAGTCTTTTCTTGCCCCAGATGTCAGAAGACCCTAAAAAGATAAGGCTAAAACCAAAAAACACCCCACACTCCTGCACCAAATATATATATACAATATATACAAATTTACAAGAGTATAACCTCACCCACACAACCACCCCTAAACACAGAGGGGAAGGAGGGGGGGTAAATTGGACTGCAGCAATGTGGATCTTCGAACATCTACATTTATGGTAGGTACAAAACTGTACTATGTTCTTCATACCACATTGCTGCAGTCCTAACACTTGGGTAGAATCCCAAAGCAGAGGTAAGGGAGGCTGGCAAATCATAAGGAAGCAGGAGCTGACAACATGCCCTGCAAAATAGCCGTGGCAAAACCAGCCCTAGATTTAGAGTAGAGAGGAAGGTGGTAATGCTTAGAGAAAGTATGCACTGAACTCCAAGTAGCTGCCTCCAAAATATCCTTAGTTGCCACCCCTTAGAAATGCTGTTGAAGTGGCAGTAGCCCTAGTGGAATGAGGCCTAATCCCAGCTGGAATCTCCTTGCCATGATGGGAATAACAAAATGCAATGCAAAACCCAATCCACTTAGAAATAGTTTGTTTTGACACAGGCTTGCCCTGAGAACTCAAAGCAAAAGAAACAAACAACTGCTGAGACTGCCTAAAATCCTTAGTCCTGCTTAAATAATAACGCAACTGCCTGTGTACATCTAAAGTGTGCAAAATCTTTTCCCCCTTATTTTGGGGATCTGCATAAAAGGTAGGCAAATGAATAGTTTGGTTTAAAGCCACACTAGAAACCACTTTAGGCATAAAGGAAGGATTAGTACGTAAAGATACCCTATCCTTATGAAAAATCAGGAAAGGCTCAACCGCCATAAGGGCCTGCAATTCAGACACCCTTCTTGCAGATGTAATGGCTAACAAAAAGCAGTCTTCCATGACAAATATTTCAATTCAGCAGTAGCTGCAGGCTCAAAAGGTTGTAGAGTGAGTTTCTCCAACACAAAATTGAGGTCCCAAGCAGGAGTAGGAGCTCTCATTGGGGTCTTATATTCTTTGCCCCTCTAAGAAATTGCTTGAACAAAGGATGAGAAAACAATGGTGGGTCACAATCATAGTGAGCTGAAATTGCTGCAGCATGAATCTTAATGGAAGAGAAGGACAAACCTTTGTCCAATAACTCAGTAAGATATTGAAGAGCCACACTCAAATTTGGCTCAGAAACATCCAAATCCTTTGCTGCACACCAAAATAAAAATCTCTTCCATTTTCCTGCGTACACTTTCCTTGTACTAGGTCATCTGGCTTCCATAATCACATTCAAAACTTGTTGAGGAAGCTGAGACCTGCTATGGTTCAAAACAGAATATGCCAAGCTGTTAGATGAAGAGAGTGAAGCTTGACATTGAGCAGATGCCCGTCCTTCTGAGACAATAGGTGTGGAATCAAAGGTAAGGGCCATGGAGGCTTCCTTACCAGACTCCTCAGCAATGGGTACCAGTGCTGCCGAGGCCAATCTGGAGCTATTAAAATCATCCTTGGCTTGTCTTGTCTGACCTTTAGAAGTACCTTTGGGAGGAGAGGCAGAGGTGGAAAGGCATACACATGAAGATTTTTCCAACTGAAAGAAAGAGCATCCACTTTCCAGGCTGTGTGATGAAACCTTTTCGTGCAAAACTTTGGCAGCTGGTGGTTTAGTGGAGAAGCGAACAGATCTATGTCTGGAGTTCCCATGACACTGTCAATGTCTGAAATACATGAAGATCCAGTTTCCACTGTGGGGATCCATGATTTGCCTGCTTAACACATCTGCTAAGGAGTTCTGTGCTCCTGGCAGAAACCTTGCTTGAAGATTCAGCTGCAAGCTTAACAGTCTCCCACAAAATCATTGCTTGCCTGCATAGAGGATAAGAATGTGTTCCCCTTGTTTGTTGATGTACCACATGACAGTTGTGTTGTCTGTTAGAATCAACACCTGCCCTGGAAGAAGTAAATCCTTGAAAGCCAGTAATGCAAACTGGACTGCTAACATCTCCTTCATGTTGATATGTAGATGCTGCAGTCTGGCAGGCCACTTGTCTTGTATCCACTTTCCATTCAGATGAGCTCCCCAAGCTGTGTCTGAGGCATCTGTCGTTAGAATCTGACTCGCCTCTGGCCGGGTCACAGAGAGTCCCTTGTTTAGGTGACATTCCTGAGCCCACCACAAAATTCCTTTTGAATGCAAGGTATTATTTGAATGACAGTGTCCAAATCCTGGCAGTGCTGTGTCCATACATTTTGAGATACCATTGTAGCTTCCTCATATGCAGTTTGGCATTGGGAAGTACCAGAATACAAGATGCCATGAACCCTAAGGCTTGAAGGACTGTCCTTGCAGTCAGCCCGGACTGATGAGATAGTTGATGGAAGTAAAGAGAGAGATTCTTTTGTTTGTCCGGGGGTAAGAGCGCCATCTGGGTTGCTGTATTCAGTCTCACACCCAGAAAGCACATGTCTTGAGAGGGTACTAGACTGGACTTTATTTCGTTCACAGAATACCCTAGGCATCTTAGCACTGCTATCACATATTCCAAATGCTGAAGAAGCACGTCCTTCCTTGAGCCAGAATCAGGCAATCGTCCAAATAAGGATAGATTTGTATTCCTTTTAGCCTGAAGAAAGCTATCACTGGAGCCAGAACCTTTGTGAATACTCTGGGCGCAGTAGATAAGCCAAAGGGCAATGCAGAGAACTGATAATGAGAATTCCCAGCTCGAAAACGCAGATACTTCCTGCAAATTAGTCTGATAGGAACATGAAGGTAAGCTTCCTTGAGATCCAAAGTTACCATCCAGTGATCTTTGCCCAGCAGAGGTAAAAGCTGTTGTAACGTCAACATTTTGAACTTGGGAATGTCCAGATAAGTGTTGAGGATAGACAGATCCAAAATTGGTCTCCACGTGTTCCCCTTTTTTGGTACTAAAAAGTCAATGTTGTCAGCGTATGTAACTGCTCTCTCTGAACGCCAAAGATGCGCACCACAAGTAAAACTTCTTTAAACAGTGAAACAAATCAGGACGGACATCCGTTAAAAGTCCACAGCTTTATTACACACTCCACGTTAAGCGCTTTCACCTACTGGACCGTAGGCTTCATCAGAACAATTTTAAGAATAATTGTACTCATTTAAATAGCATTACATTTTGGCGCCTTTTCTCAAAAGTGCCTACATTTAAAATGACATACACACAATTCCTAAAAACTATTCCTTTTAAAAAACAAAACAAGCTAATGAATACTTCTTTTGTCTTATAAATATAACTAAACCGTACACAATCATAATGTTAAAACAATCTATTGACAATGTTCTAAAATACTTTTAACAGATATGCTGTCATTGAGTCCCGGAGGGGTTGTGGCATCCGTTAGGATTTGCCAATAACATTCTCTATATAATAAATAGTTTTTTAAATTCCCCCCTCTCGGATTTGTTTATGTCATTGTATTATAGGTCCTTGCTTTGATCCTAGCGAAACCTGTGTATTGTTAGGCAGAAAAAGTGCTATTGCATACAGTGTGATTAAGTCCCTCCATTTTAACTAGGGTGTGTCATTGGAGGCTAAAGCACTACATCTATGATTATTGATCGGTACTGATGTTGAATCCAAATCCTGTGTGTACTGTAGTACTACTTGAAGCTCTGGGCCTGTACAGCAAAGTATGGTGCATGTCCACACTACCTGCATCCACTGTTTTGTGTGGTCCCTGTATTCATCACAGATTACATTTCTCAAGATTAAGGTTGTGAAAGTACTGACACACAGTACTGTATAGTACACACTGAAAGCTTATCTAGATTGTCATACCTTTGTGTCCTGTAATTATGTCTGATGTATGTGTGGGTATGTCTGTAACATGTCATTTGACATATGTGTGGTAAAACATATAACTGTGTATCTAGCAACATTCATAGCGTACTACAGCAGTATGCGACCTATATTCCCAACTGTGCACATATTTTGGCCACAGGTTTGCCATTAACAAGTTGTGTGGTATAATAGATATACATTTACTGGACCTTACACTCATTGTGATAGATGATATATTTCTTTACACATCAGCTTGATGTATATCTGCTGTGGCTAGGTGGTGCATCGTGTTGCATACAGTGTGCCAGATACTCTTGCATAGTCTGATATAGTGATTTTATTTTGTTGCTGTGCAGAACATGGTTCGTTAGATAGAGAGTGAGCCAGGCACTTCCAAGCAGTTGTGGGGTGAGCAGTGATAAGTGGCAGTTAAAGTGTTTCATATATATGGCAGTTCAGTGATATCTGTACTGTATAATGTTAAATGTGCCATATGATTTGCTCAGACATATTTTCGTATTTATGTCTTCCAGGGATCATGGCCATCACAGGAACCCCTGTTACAGTAGTGCTGAAGATGACATAATTACTACCAGTATGATTCAGCACTACAGTCTCATGTTCTCACGAACCAGCCAGGACCAGCAGGAGCATACTGCAATGTGGCAAGATGTTGTCTGCAGGGTAAATGAGGTAGGCCTGCATAACCAGACATATGAGCAGGTACGCCACCACTACAGTGATCTTCTCAGACATGTCTGTCAGCATGCTGCTGATGTGCGGAGACAACAGCTTGCAACAGGAGGTGGTGTTAATATCCACCCCCCCCCCCACCAGAGTGGAGGAGCTGCTCCTGAGCCTGGTGGCACCTGCCCAACAACAGCAGCAGACATACACCATGACGGAGGTTGGAGCCACCCAGCAAGCACACATGGAACATGCAGGTAACATGGCATATCTGTAGACTACTGTTATCTGTATTGGTAGATCATGCGTATGTGAGATGTGGAGTGTGTCGTTAAAATATGTGGAGCCTGTTGTTGTGCAATACTGATCATTTGGAACATAATCTGTAGCCCTGTGAATGTAAACTGTTGTACTGTAAGACTGCAAACACACAGTAGCAATGCCACAGTTGTGGCCACTGACAAACTGTCTCATCTCTATATAGGTTCCTCTGGGGTGACACCAAGGCAGTGGACAGATGCTGGTGAGTGTGTTCTACATTTATTATTGTAAATAAAAAGTGCATGTCATAGTTAAGGTGTAGGCCTCTGGCAAACCAACAACTCACCCTGTGCTTATGATGAAACCTGTGCCACCTCATGTCATCTGTAACATTGATGCAGGAACAGGCTAACATGGTGCTGATGCACAGGGTGACTTTAATAAAGTATAACAATGGCTGAATGTGTAGCATGTTGTCAGCAGTAAAGTGTAATGATATCCTTGAAGGTGTAGCTGAGCAGGCATGATGCATTAAAGTTGTAATTAGCAATGTTGTATTGTTTCCACCAGTGTTTATTCCAGTTGTGTTTTGTTTGCCCATGTGCCACTTGGCTGATGTGTGTAGTTGTGTCAGCATGTGTTATACAGTGGACAGTAAGTGTGGAGTGTGTGCAGCACAGGTTTGCAGGTGTGCATTTGTGAACATGGTGGAGGTGCACTGTCTGCATGTACGTGCATATTGGACACATAGGCAGGGTGACATGCCCTGTATTGGCCAATGTTAACACTCCATACATTCTATTGGTGGCCAGTATGCATTGTACTACACACATTTTGGAACTTGAGTACGCATGTGTGTGTATGACACGGGCTGACACTGTGCTGTGGATGATGCTGTTGTTGCTATCTGTCATTGGTTTGCATTACTAAGGTTAACACTGTCCCAGCTGCATAATCCTTTATTTAATGCACACTGTTCACCTACAGGGTTGCATGGACCGTGCTATCACCAACACAAGAAATTATCACTTATACAGTAAAAGTGCATTAGTCTCATGGACCCCTGCCATAAACTAAATATATAATAGAAAGTGTGAAGTTGCACCAAAAAAAGAGTTACATACCAAGAAAGGATAACCTACCCAGTCAGTATCATTGGGAAAATACAATCCCTCGGATAAACATACAAGGCAAGCTTCAAAATACAAAATGGCAAGGATTCCAAAAATAACACTAAAGCTTTCTTCAGTGTTGTTCATAATCTACAGGTGAAATCTCAGATCGAGTCACAGTTAATGTAAATGGTCACAAAGTACACTTACCTGACTGACATTACCAATTCCTTGTCAGACAGTTTGAATGCGGATTTCACCACCCTGTCATTACACAAGGGCCACATTTCCAGACCTGAAGAATGTAAAACCTGATGATTCACAGACACTCTAGTTAAAACATCTCTTTAACAAAGTACACACCACAGTGGCAATGGTATTGGACAGTGTCCCTGGCTGTGTCATACACAAGCTGACATATGAAGTCACCACTCACCTAAACGCTCTGTCCAGATGCAGCCGCTATACAGGTTACATACTTGTGGAATGACACATGGTAATGGTGTTCACAGTCCACAAGGGTTGAGCTACGTCGTCTTCTCCTTTCGGATGCTCTCATTAGGGGTCACCACAGTATCATTTCTTCCTGCCCTCTGCATCTTGCACTGTCACACCATCCACCTGCATGTCCCCTCTCACCACAGCCATAAACCTAGGCATTCCTCTTTTCCTGTTACCTGGCAGCTTCATCCTTAGCATCTATTTCACAATATACTCTGCATCTCTCCTCAGCACATGTACAAACCAACTTAATCCTGCCTATCTGGCTTGGTCTACTAACCTTCAAACCTGGCCTGACCCTCTAATATACTTATTCTTAAACCTGTCCACCCTTGTCACACCCAGTGCAAATGTTAACATAAATTGATTAAGGGTAGAACTACAACAGGTCCTGGAAACTCTCACCCTATAAGCCAAACAAATGTTATCTGGAAGGCTATAGAGCACAGCATTATGGAACTCAGTAACAGATACATTATGAACCTGCAAACACTTAGGTTCTCTAGAGGCCAGTTCATGGCTCTTACGCCTAGTAGACTTCAAGCCAGTCAACAAGACTATAGGTGAGGGAGGGGAGGTGAACACAGCCAAGCTATAGCTCACCAGCAATTCATACCCATCCCACATACTGGTATTATACATAACCTCAACAGACTGACCATAAACAATTGTTAGATGATGGCTCGACAACTGAAGCACAGATGTAGGACACACAGTAACATTTGCAGTCTCCATGTACTATTCTATGCCAGTAACTTGCACTAAGTCCTGGGACCACTCCTGTTTGGCATATAGCTTTCTTAAGTACAAGCAAACACAGTAGGGATATGTCTTCCCACGTTTGATGACAATGCATACTGTGGGCTATACTTTACTCTCCAGATGACACACACATCCACCAAAAGGGTATCATACATATAGATACCTGGTGGCAAACTCATGCTGTAAAGCTATAAGCCAAAGAAAGCATAGTTATCCACTTTTAGAAAACAAAGTATCCCCAGAGAACCACATAGGTAGTAGCCCCCAAAATGTGGAAAAGGTACTAATGTATACATAGAGCCATGTGTTGTCATCTCTCCTTTGATAATCACATTACCAAATGGCTTTGGAAATCCCTCTGTGGAGCACATAAGCAATAAAGGGTTTGCATGCAGATCCACAGAGGTTGTTGCACACCTATAATGATTAGTCATCTTTGCCAGACTTTGCTTGCTTTGGAAAAGGTTTCAAATATACCTCAAGCATAAACCCTCACTCACACTCTTCAATAGAAACCATGATGAGTGGATGTGAAATGGAAGACGTAGCCCAGGGATCACTGACGTGGCTAAGCTTGTCACAAGCATACAGAAGTGACATAAAGTCTGTAAAGTACCAGCAGGCTCTGGCAAAGATAACACATGCGTTCATGGAGAAAGCAGAGTACCTACCTATGAAATACTTCAGGTCACATGTATGTATATGGATTTCCCCAAAGCTACCTTACATATGTAATGCACATACAGTTGTCATTGTGATATGTCATACACTAGAAAAATCAAAACCCACTCCACATTGGCCATTGGTGTCACACACCTGGAGCACACACACACACACACACACACACACACACACACACACACACACACACAGAGTCAGCAAGTGTGAGATTCAAACTCTTTCCTAACTACATTATGATACTACAGCAGTATGCATTTACATGATGCGCTATACACATTACTGGGATTTTACCTTTCCGCAGGTATATTTGTAGGATGGCGACATCATCAGATTTGTCAAAGATGAGTATACCACTTTTAAGGTGTGTGAGTAGTCTCCAAAAAGGTTACTCCTCCCCAGGGAGAGACACACTCTCTCTCTCTCACACACACACACACACACACACACACACACACACACACACAGTTGGCAAATGCAGAATTCAAACCGCTCCTTAACTACATTATGATACTACAGCAGTATGCATTGACACGATGCCGCTATACACATTACTGGGATTTTACCTTTCCACAGGTATATTTGTAGGATGGTGACATCATCAAATTTGTCAAAGATGAGTATACCACTTTTAAGGTGTGTGAGTAGTCTCCAAAAAGGTTGCTCCTCCCCAGGGAGACACACACACACACTCACACTCACACACACTCAGTTGGCAAATGCAGGATTCAAACCCCTACCTAACTACATTATGATTCTACAGCAGTATGCATTTACATGAAGTGCTATACACATTACTGGGATTTTACCTTTCCACAGGTATATTTGTAGGATGGTGACATCATGAGCCTTGACAAAGATGAGTATACCACTTTTAAGGGGTGTGAGTAGTCTCCAAAAATGTTGCTCCTTCCCAGGGAGACACACACACACAGTTGACAAGTGCAGGATTCAAACCACTACCTAACTACATTATGATACTGCAGCAGTACGCATTTACACAATGCGCTATACACATTACTGGGATTTCACCTTTCCACAGGTATATTTGTAGGATGGTGAGATCATGAGACTTGACAAAGATGAGTATACCACTTTTAAGGGGTGTGAGTAGTCTCCAAAAAGGTTGCTCCTTCCCAGGGAGAGAGACACACTCACACACACACAGTTGGCAAGTGCAGAATTCAAACCTCTACCTAACTACATTATGATACTACAGCAGTACACATTTACACAACGTGCTATACACATTACTGGGACTTCTTCTTTCCACAGGTATATTTGTAGGAAGGTGACATTGTGAGACTTGACAAAGATGAATATACCACTTTTAAGGGGTGTGAGTAGTCTCCAAAAAGGTTGCTCTCTCCCCAGGGAGAGACAGACACACGGTAAGTGCGGTGTTCTTAATTCAAACTAAGTACGTCTTTATACTTCAGCAAGCAATATGGAGTTACAGGGTGCAATACAGACATTACATGCTGACAGTTTGCCCAAAGGTTTTTTTCACATTTGCTAACCTCAGCAGGCTTATCATACAAGGTGTATTGTATGCATAGGCTATGACTATATCATATATGGGTTGATGCACCACATGCTGGCACACACAGGGTCAAACCGGTGACTAAGCTCTGTCAACCCAATAGTGGACAATACAGTTAGGAGGAGTAGGGTCATACAACCACAACACCAACTGTCTTACATAGACCTACAATATAAGCACCAGCAAAACACACACATAAATACACATTACCATACTCAGAGAATACAAATATTAATCTGAAAAAGAGAGAATGTCCTCTTAAGCAGACAAGCAAGCAGCATGCACCTCCAAGCACATGCCAGAAAACACATAATGTACCAAAGCAGTGTGCCTCACAACAGGCCCTAAGGCAAAACAACATACCCAACACACTAGTAATAGGTGACTTCATAGTCAGGCACACAGATGTTCCACTCACTCGGCGGGACAAGGGGAAGGTTACTGTCAGTTGTCTGTCAGGTGCTATGATCCGCCACATAACACAAGCACTTACATCACTCCAGAACAGGTACATATATAATGTGTTCTTTGTACATGTCAGTGTGAATGATCTGAGACATACCTCCCAGGACAACATGACAAGAGATATATATTAGCTATATGATCATGTAGCCCTGACCTTGAGTAGCATCTTACCTTCACCTACATGATACTGCAATATAACAGAAAGACAATAAACTTCAACAATTGGCTGAGCTTCTGGTGTCATTCAAAGGGGATCCAGTCTCTGCCTGTGATGACATGATAGACAAGCCTTGTTGCTTCACTACAGATGGTTTGCACCTGTCACCCCTATGCTTCTGAATACTGGCCAAGGCTCTTGCTGTCCCCATATTACCTTTTTTAGGCAAGGCTCAAAGGTTCATAGGTAGGTACTAGGCTATCTGCCCAAGGGCATTTATAAGCCTAGCCATAATGTGTTGGCTTTTGCCTCCCCTTTAAATTAGTTTCCTGGGCCTCTGTCTAGCAGGGCCACTGAAGTGATCCCAGGGGTAAATTTACAATTTCCTATCCACTCGTCAAGATTCCTCTTGAAGAGAGTCAGTGAGGGGCTCTGCCTAACATCAACTGGGATTCTATTCCAGAGCGAGGGAAGTCTCTGGGACAGGAATCTATCCCTCCAGTACGTCCTGAGGTTTAATTCACTGGACCATGTGGCGTTAAGAGATTTTGTTTTCTTGAGGTGGAGCATGTCCATTAATTCCAGGTTGGACATGGCCTTATATGTCAGGCATAGATCACCTCTGAGCAGGCAGTAATCAACTGAGTAGAGCTGGAGTTTCGTTGGTCAAGCTGCATAGGGCATCTCTTTGAGGCCCATGATCCTCTTGGTGAGGTACTTCTGTGGTCTTACCAGCTGCTGCATGTGCCAATTAAGGTACATACCAAATGGGGCATTGTACTCTATTATGGGCCTAATGAGTGATGAGTAGAGGAGCACAATGACCTCTCTTGATCTAGAGGTGAACCCTTTCGTGATTAGGTGGGCTACATAGAAGGAATTTCTAAACACTTTGGCAATGTGATTATCAAAGGAGAGTCTACTGTCCACCTGTGTCCCAAGGTCTCTTATCACACTTTCAGTGTTAAGCATACTACCGCCTATGTTGTAGTTCATGGGTACAGAGTTTATACCAAAGGGGATAACAATGCACTTTTTGGCATTGAGCTTGAGGCCATGGCTTTGACAACAGGCATCTGTCTCAGTGAGGCCCTTTTGTAGGATGTCCACATCATTAGTAGTTTCGATTATGGCTCTTAGTTTGCAGTCATCTGGGAACTTCATTAGCCAAAGACCTTCTGTGTTAGCCTGTACTTCAGGGAAGTAGATACCAAACAGGACAAGACACAGGACTGAACCCTGTGGTACTCCACTTGTCACTGGTCTGAAATCGGACTTGGACTCTGTTACTTTCACAGTGTGGGTTCTGTCAGTGAGCCAGTTGGCAACCCATCTTGTGACATAGGAATTTATACCTAGTTTAGTGCGTTTATCCATAATTCCAGAGTGGGGGATGGTGTCGAAAGCCTTGGCATAGGTTCATAGGTTGGTACTAGGCTATCAGCCCTAGGGCCTATACAAGCCTAGCCATAACAATTCCCTGGCTATTTACTTCCCTGGACCCCTGTCTAGCAGGGCTAGATCTAGATAGGCTGTGTGAACCACCTTACCCTTGTCTACGGCTTTGGTGACTGCTTCAATGAAGACTATCAGGTTTAGGAGACATGATCTGCCTTTTATAAACCCAAAATGGTAGTGGTCCAGAGTTTGGAGATTACCAATGTCTTTTTGTTTATAAGTTCCATGATGATACATTCCATGGCCTTGCAGACCAGGCTCATCAGGCTAATGGGTCGCTAGTTCCCGAGGTCCATGGTGGCACCCCCCTTGTGTAGTGGGATAACCATCACTGTGTGCCATGCAGCAGGCACAAAGCTGGAAGTGAGGCTATGACTGAACATGGTACGTAGGTGTGGTGCCAGTTCATTGTTTAGTTCATGTAGAACGCAGCCTGGGATGTTATCTGGTCCCATGGATGCTGTGTTCCTGGCTTTGGAGAGTGGTTTTTACCTGTGCAGCCATGATGACAGCAACTTTGCATTCTTCCGGTATAGAGATGGGCTCTTTCATGGGTGAGAGGGGGGTAAAGTTAGCACTGATCCTATCTGCTAGGATGTTGGCAATATCAGTTGGGTCTGTATATTTAGTGCCATTGTGCTGTAACTCAGAGCAGATCTGTGTGTTGCTATTGAGTCTTGGTTCGGTTTGTGATAGCATGATGCATGCACTCACGTAAGTGCTTATAAAGTGCAATTGTGAAGGATTCAGTAGTCGTAACTGTATTGTCCAGCTGCACGGGTGTCCTGAAGTTCACCACTTCTGTCTTAAGAAGCATGAAGTTGGCTTTAGAGAAATATTTTAACATGGTTTCCTTAATGGGGGGTGGGGCCAGAATGTGGATATGTAGGGTAATTAGCTTATGGTCAGATGGGACCAATGAGGCACTGACTTCAGGTGTGGAACTCAAGACAAACCAAACCCCATAACCAACACAAATAACTACAAAGTGAGCTAAATGCTACTCATTGCCAGAAGTCTCAGCCTCCAGATGCATATACTTGAGGCACTTCTCAGTGTGGAGAATGCTGATATCTGTGCAGTAACAGAAACCTAGTTCAAGGCTCCAGAGAGCTAACCAGCACTACCAGGATACTACTCATTCCATACCTTCCAGCATCAGAACCTGGATCATAGCACATAGGGTGGGGATGTATCCATATTCATCAAGGATACCTACACCTCTCTCTATATCCTCTGTACAGAATATGTACCCATAGAATGTTGCACAGCAATGTTCTTCCCACTCCACAGGGGTGGGGCCACAAAAGACCCTTGGCATTCACGCTCTATGAGCCTGACGAGTCTGATCTGCAAGGGAATGGAGACAATCATAATGGAAGTCAACAATAAAGACATTGGGAACCTTCACACAGTTGACCACACCCAGTTTGGCTTCGTCAAATGCAGATCACGCCTCCTGAACTGGGTGGATTTCTTTGAGACAGTTACCCAGGCTACAGATGATTGAAATGAGCTCCACACAGCCTACCTATACCTCGCTAAGGACTTTGACACCATTCCCCAGTCAGGTATTATAGATGAACTCACCAACCTGGGCATGAATCCATACATCACAAGATGGATTGCAAACTGGCTCACAGATAGATCCCACAAATTAAGAGTTACTGGCTACATGTCAGACTCTACACTGATAATAACTGGTGTCCCCCAGGGTTCAGTCCTGGGGTCCCTCCTGTTTGGTATAGACTTCTCAAAAGTACATGCCAACACAGGAGGGTTGTGGTTGACTAAATTTGCTGGGAACTGTAAAGTGTTTGCCATAATATATTCCCCGGATGACACAAATATTCTGCAGAAGGGACTCTATGAGACGGATCTGTAGTGTCAGAATCATGGCCTCAAGCTCAATGTGAAGGAATGCATAGTAATCCCCTTTGGAGAAAACAAAGTACCCACAAACTACCACATGGGTGTTACCCCTAAAAACTGACAAGGTAATAAGGGATCCGGGGACACAAGTTAGATAGTCATCTTTCCTTTGACAACCATGTTGCCAAAGTGATTAGGAAATCCTATGTGGCCCACCTACTCGACAAAGGGTTTGCATCAGGATCAAAAGAGATAGTGGTGGCCCTCTACTCTTAAGTCATCAGACCCATCACTGAGTACAATGCACCATTTCGGATGTACTCGACTAAGCATATCCAGCAGCTGCAGAGACCACAGAGGTACCTCGCCAAGAGGATTACTGGCCTCAAACAGTTATGTTATGCAACACAACTGGTAAAACTAAATCTGTTTTCCGTTGCGTACCGCCTACTCAGAGGCACACTCTGCCTAACATACAAAGCCATGTCCAACACATAACTGTTGAACATGCTCCATCTACAGATAACAAAATTGAGTCGCACTACACGCTCCAGGGATATGAACCTCATCACAACAATGAATACAACATGCTGGTGGGATAGAGTACCATCCCAGACACTTGCCTTACTGTGGAACAGAGTCCCAATGTACATCAGACAGACCCCCTCGCTGACATTCTTCAATAGGAACCTTGATGAGTGGATGGGAAACAGACAATTCACAACAGGCATCACATCAGCAGTCACACTAGAAAGGGGCTTAGGGTACTAACTATTAGAACTAGGGCTTAGGAGACTACCCAATGGGGGGTGGTGAAAACTGTACAACTTGCCTAGGCTAATATATACCTTTGTGAAGATAGTCTACTACATGCCTATGAACCTATGTGACAGGTACATGTCTACAGATAGTAGATGTGTACTTCATTGTATAGTCATGTTGTACAGTAGGCACATGGACCACATACACTGTAATGTTTACAGATACTGGTGGCTGTTATGTACAGTGGGTGAGATGTGCACCTCATGTCTTTTGTGCCATTGGGATGTGCTGGGTGGGCTCCCTGTCATGGTCACCCTCTTACACACATCTCTGCCCATCCATCTTTGGCTTATTATACTGTGTTCCCCCTACATATATATAGGTACATAGGTGGGTAATAGGCTATCTGCCTGAAGGCATCTATTAGTATGGCCAGAGTGTGCAGCTATCACCACACATGGGGTTAGTTCCCTAGGCCTCTGTGTAGTAGAGCTGATGAAGTGATCCATGGTGTGACAGTTCAGTTTCACATACACTCATCAAGGTTCCTCTGGAAGAGTGCCAATGAGGGACTCAGCTTAATGCAGGTTGGGAGCCTGTTCCAAAGCAAGGGAAGTCTGCGAGTTAGTAATGTATCCCTCAAACATGTTCAATTTATTGTTGTGATGATGATATCCCTAGAGCATGTAGCACAGTGAGCTTGGGTTTACTTCAGATAGAGCATGTACATCAGTTTTGCATTGGACATGGACCTGTCTGTTGGGCAGAGATTGCCTGAGTAGACAGTATGCAACAGAGTACAGATTGAGTTAACTTCAGTCTTGTTGCATGGGGCAACTGTTTGAGGCCAGTAATCCTCTTGTTGAGGTACTTCAGTGCTCTTTCCAGCTGCTGAAGGTGCCTAGTCAGATTCATCGCAAGTATGCCGTGATACTCTCTGATGGGTCTGATGACTGATGAGTAGAGGGAACCTCCTTTGACCTATATGCACAGACCTTGGCAATTTGTGGGAACACATAGCATGATTTTCTAACCACTTTGTGAATGTGTTTCTGGAAGTAGAGATGACTATCCACAATGTGTCCATAGATCCCTTATTATTACCTCCATATTTAGGGTGTTGGCACCCTGGGCGGCCACGGTGGTGCAGCGGTTAGCATTGTCACCTCACAGCAAGAGGTTCTCTGGTTCGATTCTTGGCTGGGGTGCCTTCTGTGTGGAGTTTGCATGTCCTCCCTGTAGTCGTGTGGGTTTTCTCCGGGTGCTCCGGCTTCCTCCCACATCCCAAAGACATGCAGTAGATGGATTAGACACTCTAAATTGGCCCTAGGTGTGAGTGTGTGCCTTCTGTGGAAGGTTGGGTGCTGGTCTGGCAACTCGACAAACTCCACTGCCAATCATGAGTGGACAGATGATCTGCTGTGGCGACCCCTAACCGGGAAAAAGCCGAAAGGAGAAGAAGAAGATTTAGGGTGTTAGCACCTGTGTGGTATTTGTATAACTGTAGCTCGAGGCCATAATTTGTACACCACATCTGTCTGACTGAGACCCTTTTTAAGGATGTCTTTGTTGACCCAAACATCGATTATGACAACCTTTTTGCAGTCATCCACAAACTTTGCTAACCATAGCCCTCGTGTGTTTGACTGTATTTCTGAAAAGTATACACCAGACAGGAGGGATCCTAGGACTGAGCCATGGGGGACAGCAGTTGTTTCCAGCTTACAGTCCAACAGGGATACCATAATTCTTACCTTGTGGGATCTATCTGTGCCCCAGTTGGCAATCCATCAGATGACATACGTGTCTATGCAGCGGTTGTTGATTTTATGGATGCGACATGTGTGTGGGATGTTGGAAAAGGGCTTTTCAAGGTCTATGTAGGCCATGTGTAGCTCATTTCATTGATGTATGTCCTGGGTAACTGCCTTGAAAACTGTCTAGCAGGTTTAGGAACCATGATCTGCCCCTGACCAAACCAAAATGGGTAGGGTTGGGTGTTTGTAGGCTCCCAAAAGCTCTGTTTATGAATTCCATAATGATGGACTCCATGGCCTTGCAGATCAGGCTTATAAGACTATAGTTCCCATGGTCTGTTGTGCACCAACACTTGTGGAGTGTGCTAAACGTTGCTGTAACCCATTCAACAGTTTCATATCCTGTACAGAGGGTGAGTCTCAACAGACTGTTCAGGTGCAGGGTCTGTTTGTTTTGGAGTTCACATATGACACAGTCAGGGAAACCATGTCATCCCATAGACGCCGTGTTTTTAGGTTTGGATAGAGCTGTTTAACCATTGCATATGTGATTTCTGGGTTTTCACAATCTCCATGCATGGTAATGGACCCTTTTGTCAGTGAGAGGGGGGTAAATATGTATGAACCTGTCTGACAAGATGTTGGCAATGTCAGTCATGTACATGTATTCATTTACACTTTGCACTGACTCAGAACATAGATGAGTTTACACTGATATTTATGACATAGCGAAAGAAAGCTTCATGGTTCTCTATGGACTCTTTGGCAATATTTTTGCCAGAACATGGCTTGGATAATGTTAGGAGTGCTCAATGTTTCTTGATGATACTGATTGGAGATTTATTGATGATCTTTGCATTTTCACTTTCTTTGAACAACTTAAGTACTTGTAGTACATAATTTGATTATGACAGGGGTCCAATATATTATATGGGTCTGTTTTCATATCACTGTGTGCGCAAGGCAGGATTGGTGAATAGTGACAAGTGTCTGGAGTAAGAACTGCAACTGCCAGATATGTGTGGCCCACTGCTGTACTCAGACATGGCCTAAGTGTGTGAGCATGCCCAGTATGATCTTTCAGTATGTTGTTGACTGACATTTGCTTAAGTGTGTGAGCATGCACAGTATGACTGTTCAGTATGTTGTTGACTGACATTTGCTTCATTTGTTTGTGTGTGAGCATGCCCAGTATGACCTTTCAGTATATTGCTGACTGAAATTTGCTAAATTTGTTGAAGTGTGTGAGCATGCCCACTATGGGCATATATACTATATGTGTGTGAAAAATCAAGTTGGTTTTTACTTCAGGGCTCACCTTTGTGTTGTACATCGACAGGAACACGCTGTGACTGCAGGGCTTCCATGAGTCAATTTGGATAGACTTATCAACATTTCTACATACAGGGGGGACAGCTATTATTTGTACATTTATACCCGGGGGTGCACACCTGATTGTTACTGTGGGTGTACATAGGATGAGGGGTACACCTGACACTTATACACATTTGCTAGGCTTGCACTGCTATGTTAGGTACTCCATTTCAGTCTGTACTGTTGCCTATCGTACTGGCTTGCGGCATACCACAGTACTTCAGACCTTAGCTTCCAATTACACGCATATTAGTTTGTGACTTCATAGCCTACCCAATCTACATCACACTGCCTCACCTGCTGTCATCTGTCTGCATAGCCCTGGGGGGAGGTTACTCATATGCCTCTTCAGAGGGCATGATACACCATTTGTTTCTGTTTGCATTTGTCTACAATTGTCCTGCTGTCTGTGACTGTTAGGTATGTGACCCCCCCAACTGGCATGTGTGAGTGACTTAAGTTGTGTCTGTGCCAGTGAAATGCTGTCATGGCTTAGTGGTTCAGTACTGTGACTATAGTGCACAGTATCCTGAGTTCGAGCCATGTCACTGCTTTTTATTTTCCTGCTGGACAGACCTCACTGGTTAAGGAAGAATAAAGCAGGTGTGAGCGTGTTTACCTGACTTTGCCCAACACTGCCCAACTTTGTGTTGGTTAGCGCGGTGCGCAGCTACGCGCAATTGTATTTAAATATGCTCAATGCTGGTAAAATTTGCTTAGCAGTGCTTTATATTGCTTAAAATAGGGACTCATGCCTCAGGTGGTGCTGCAGGGCTGCCTGTGTTGGATGCACATATTACACTCCCTATACATGTTTGAAAACAGGTAGTGTCAAGTTCGGCATCCCTTTTACTGTATGTGCGAGTCAGAGAGAGGTGTCATTTCCAGGGTTTCTACTGAGTCAGTGTATGTGCTATACGTTGCCTCTTTGCCAAGGCCAGGGCATACTGGGCACGCCTCCTTCTGCCTACTGGGGCAGGCTCAGGCTGTTCCTCCTCCGTGTCACGCTGTGCCTGTGCAGGCCTTGGCAATGGTGGGGGGCTGTTTGGCCCTGCCCCATGTTGTTCCTGCTGCAGCTGTTTCCACAGGATCATATTGTGTAGCATGGCACATACCATGACAATTTGGATACATGTAGTTGGTGAGTACTGCAAGGCTCCACCAGATGTGTCCAGGCACCAGAACCATGATTTGAGCATCCCAAACACATGCTCAATTACGTTTCTTGTTTGTGCGTGTGCCTCATTATGGAGTTCTTGTTCGGGTGTGTATGCATTTCTGATGGGTGTCATCAGCCATGGCTCCAGTGCATATCCAGCATCCCCCACTAGGTGACCATCAGGGATGTCCCCATTGGCAAATCTCTGGTACAGCTGCATCAGATGCCAGATGTGGGAATCGTGATAACTTCCAGGGCAGCCAGCACACACATTTATTATTATGCCTCGGGCAACGCACATGACCTGGCAGTTGATGGAGGGGAAGCCCTTGCGGTTGATGTAGACCCTACACCACTCACTGGGTGGTGCTTTGATGTGTATGTGCGTGCAGTCTATTGCACCCACTACCTCAGGGTATTCTGCTATTTGGTGGAAAAGACGCATATTTGTTGGCCAATGCCTGACGGGAATTGGGGAAATATACGTGCTCACTGACATGTGCTGACATGGCATCCAGGAACTGGTGCAGTACCCTGGATGCTGATGCCTGTGAAATCCCCATTATATCACCAGTTGGTCTCTGGAAGGTACCTGTAGCTAGTATTCTTAGGCCAACACATACCTTGGTATCCACTGGGATGGGTTCTCCTTTGTTGGTTCTGTGTGTGAGGCATGGCCGTCACAGCTCATAAATTTGCTGCAGGAGGTCTCTGTTCACCCTGTAGTGCTCCACTTATCCCCAGCTCATGTAGCCCCTGGTAGGTTAGCCTGGGTCTGTACACTCTTCTCCATCTCCTCACTGTGGGTTGTTCAGCAGCATTCACAACATCACCACCCTCAGCACCTTCAACATGTTGGTTTATGATAGCAAGAGCAGCCCCTAACATTTTGTCTGACTTTAAAGTTTTTAAGCTTTCCCCCTTTGCATACTACAGTGTTGCAGAGTTCTTGGGAACAAACAGGGAAGAATGCTGTTTGCAGAGTTTAAAGTGCTGGGCTGGGATGGGCTAGTCTGCTGCCTGTGTAACTGGCTGATTCTGATATATTTCACCTGGCAACTCTGCTAGTTCTCCTTGGTTAACTTCCTACTACTTCTTTTCCTTCCTTTTCCCCTTTCTGTTTCCGCTTGGGGCAGCGTCGCGCGCACGCTGTGTGCACGTTTGCAAGAAATTTCAGATATTTCCACGGTGTGCACCTTTGGTTTCCGCTTTTCAAAAAGGGCAACTGTAGACATGCCTCTTGCAATCCTGAGCAATGCAGGGCAAACACAAGACACTGTGCTCCAATTAACTTACAGCCTTTCTGACACACCCCCTCATGATGTTACCTATATTCTACTCTACTACTCACCTACTCCTATACTTACACTCTTGGGACATGGCTCACATGCTGGGGAAAATAGGGATTCACTATCCTTATCCTCTTTTCATAGGATTGCCTACTAATGCATGGTTACATCTCTCTCACTGAGCTTCCCCCCTTAGTAACCACTACTCAGTGGCCATGTTTGTCTTCAGCCTGCCATTCACCTGCATGGCAGGATGAGCTTTTTAGTGAAAATCGCTATTTTTGGCTATTTTTTAATTATTTTCTTGTTTTTTAAAGCACTGCATGTTTGCGCGGTGCTGCACTACACTTAAACATCAGAGATTGGGGGAAAAAGTAAGATTTTAATAATTCTAAACATTTATAAATGCCAATGGCATTATATTTGGCCATTGGCATGCTTCCTCAACTGTATGCATCCTTTATTTGCAGCTATCATAGCTACGTTTAGCTATTTGCAGAATGGTACTCCATTACTAATGGAGTACATTTCTGCAGATAACACCAATCTTCCACAGACAGGTTAGTGTTTCCTGGATTGCAAATTTACCTAATTTGCATAGCTTTCAGCAGCAAATGAGGTAATTTACATACCATGATGCTGTCCGTGCAAGAGTAGCTTTAGCAGTTCTCGTGCATGCTCCTGCTGGCTGTACCTGGATCACACGGCAGACATATTGCCTCCATGAGCTCCTACACTCTGCTTGCACTCCGTGCAAGCTTTCGTAAATCCGGCCCACTGTCTTATAAATTTCATGTCAAAAAGCATTGTAAGTAACATAACACATATCTAAGTAGTACTATAATGTTTCAATGGGCATGTGAAAAACTGAAAGGCTGCCAGCCCAGCCAGACAGAATCTTGTAAATAATTTTATGGGATTTGTAAATATTAACATAATCCACAGTCTGGTTTTACAAATGCAAAAGAGAATAATAAGTTATGTACCTACCATAACCTTCCATGTTAGTTGTCGTCTTCTCGCCTTCTTTCTTGCTGGATGGGCCGGCCTTCTACTAAAGCTCAAGAGCTATTTACTGGCTCGAGGCCTCCCCATATCCCACAATGCTAGGCGTCAGATACCCAGATCTCGTTTGGCAGAGCTAAAACCATGGAAAAAATTTTTAAGGACACCTGTCCAAACTACAAGTTTACCTACAGTACTAAAACAGAGGAGGACGTAACCTAAATAAGACTCAGCCAGAGGAAGAAGGCCTCAAAAGGGATTCTTCTTGGTCTGTCCAGGCTAGGAGGATGGAGGGTGGGACGCAAGAAAGAAGGTGAGAAGAAGACAACTAACATGGAACGTTATGGTAGGTACATAACTTCTTAATGTTAAGTTGTCTATCTCGCCTTCATTCTTGCTGGATGGGACAGCGTCCCTAGCACCTTAGCCCTGGGTGGCTCTTCGGAACAGACTCTTGAGCACAGTGGAACCAAAATCAGCTTGACTCCTGGAGGCCATGTCCAACTTATAATGTGAAATGAAAGTATGAGGAGTGGCCCATGTGGCTGCAGCACAAATAGATTCCATTGGCAGTCTTGCTTGAAAAGCTACCGATGTAGCTAACACTCTGGTGGAATGAGCTTTTGGTTTTGTAGGGAGTTCTTTATGTCTCAGTTGATAAATCAAAGTAATAATAGAGGCCAACCACCTGGATAAGGTTACTTTAGAAACTGGCAGGCCTTGCTTACCCCTCGGCATAGGATACAAAGAGTTGGTCCGATTTTCTTGTTTGTTTAGTCCTATCCAAATAAAAATGTAATTGCCTGTGAACGTTCAATTGGTGTAACTTCTGTTCAGCTCTGTTCGAATAGTTAGGAAAAAAGACAGGTGGATCAATGGCCTGATTCAGGTTTGTCTCAGAAGGAATTTTGGGCAGAAAGGAAGGATTAGTCCTGAGTGAAACTCTATCCTTGTGAAAAACAAGATGAGGATGAATATAGAGGGCTTGAAGTTCCGACATTCTCCTAGCTGAGGTGATGGCTACTAAGAAGAGAGTCTTCCAGGAGAGTAATTTTAAGGAACAGGAGGCTGCAGGTTCAAATGGAGGGAGAATCAAGGAAGTTAATATCAGGTTTAAATCCCACGGAGGTGGGGGATCTCTAACCGAGGGCCTAAGTAAAATAGTCCCTTTAAGAAAGGCCTTACAAAGTTTGTGGGACATGATGCTGGTTTCTGACAGGCCAGCGTGGAAATTAGCGATAGCAGCCAATTGGACCCTAATGGCGGCAGACGAGGACCCTGCTCGAAAAAGTTCTGCTGAAAGATCTAGAACGTGATGGACAGGGGCTGTAAAGGGGTCTATATTTCTAGCCTCCGCCCAGAAAGAAACGTTTCCACTTACTAGCATAAGTCTTCCTGGTAGTAGATTTGTGCAAAGAAAGGATGATTTCATGTGCTGGCTAAGAAATATGTGAAAGCCTGGCTAAGGTTGGAAGTGGAGCAACCAAGCTGTGAGGTTGAGAGGCTGAAGGGATTGGTGCAGCCCGCCCAACTGATGAACCAAGAGGTCTGGCACTGGGTCCAAATTCCAAGGCTGCTCCAGCAGGTGACGATGCAGGAAAGGGAACCAAATTTGTCGAGGCCAGTAAGGGGCAATGAGGATCATCCTGGATCCCAATGCGGTCGCTTTCTGAATTAGTTTGGGAATTAAGGGAAAAGGTGGAAATGCATACAGAAGACCCCAGGGCCAATCGTGAACTAGAGCGTTTCTGGGGAAGTGGCCGGGGAGGGGGAAGAGAGTGAAGAAATCATCGCACTTACTGTTGAGAGGGGTTGCGAAAAGGTCGCAGCAAGATTGACCCCATCTGCAGAAAATTTTGTCCGCTACTAACTGATTGAAAGACCACTCGTGAGGCATGAGAATAGCTCTGCTTAGCCTGTCCGCTATGACGTTGGACTTCCCGGGGATGTGCATTGCTATCAGAAACTGTTGAGGAGAAGATCACCCACTGCCAGAGTCTGAGTGCTTCTCGACATAAGGGATAGGACCTGATTCTGCCCTTCTTGTCGATATACCACACTACAGACATATTGTCTGTCTGAATTGCAATAGTCCCGGTGGGTAGAGAGTCCTGAAGAGCTTGCAATGCTAAAAGTACCACTCTCATCTCCAAGACGTTTATGTGCAGGTGGTACTCTAGAGGTTGCCAAGTGCCCTGGACAGTCCTGCCCTGAAAATGCCCACCCGATCAGGGAGGCATCCGTTGTCACCGTGGCAACAGGAGGAGGAAGAAGAAACGGTCTGCCTTGAAGTACTTGAGAGGAGATCATCCACCAAGACAGGTGGTCTTTGCATGATTGGGTGATTATTATGTTGTGAGACATTGGAAGCTGTTGAAACGACCATTGGGTAAAAAGCATCCACTGAAGAATCCACATGTGAAAACGAGCCAGGGGAAGTAATGTGATTGCTGCTGCCATGAGACCCAAAATTTTTGGTACAAATCTGGCCTGAATTCTCTTGCACTGTAGTAAGGTCTGGACATGTTGGCGAATGTCTGCTACTCTTTCTAAGGGAAGTTTTGCCGACAGCTCTTTTGTATTTAATCTTGCGCCTATAAAGGTTATAGATTGACAAGGCGACAATGCAGACTTTTCGAAGTTTATAGAGATACCTAGCTCGGAGCAAGTTTGGATGGTATAATCCCTGGCTCGCAGTAGCTGATGCCTGGTGAAAGCAGTCAGGAGCCAGTCGTCTAAATATGGAAGCACCTGGAATCCTCACCATCTCAGGTGAGCCGTAACCACTGCCATGCATTTGGTGAACACCCTGGGGGCTGTGGTGAGACCAAAGGGCAGGGCTCTGAATTGATAGTAACTGGCGCCCAGCCGGAAGCAGAGAAACCTTCTGGAGCGTCTGTCCATTTTGATATGGTAGTACGCATCCTGAAGGTCTATGGAGCACATCCAATTGTCCTGACCCAAAAAGGGTAGAATGCACTGAAGCGTGACCATCCGGAACTTCATTCTTTGAACAAATTTGTTTAACCTGCTGAGATCCAAAATGGGTCTCCAGTCCCCTGTCTTTTTTGGTACCAAAAAGAACTTGGAGTAAATCCCAGATCCTTGCTGGTCTGCTGGGACTGGCTGGATGGCCCTTTTCTCTAGCAGTTTTGAAATTTCTAGTATTGCTTGTTCCCTTAGACTGGGTGGAACATCTGGAAGGGACCTGTTTGTTTGTACAGGGGTGTAGACAAAGGGGATTTTGTAACCCTCGGATATGATAGACCGTACCCATTTGTCTTGTGTGAGGAGTTGCCAGGCTTCTGGGTACAGTAACAATCTTCCCCCGACTGCCTCCGAAGGTGGACAATCGGGCAGCCCCCTCAGGGGTGCTGAAAGGGTTTGTCAGAGAAAGATTCTCTGCTACCCTGATTTTGCAGACCCCCTCTGCCCCTCAGGCGGTGTCTATTATTGTTCCCTCCTCTGCTCCTGGAGGGAAGCTCGCCACGTGTGTCAGGCATGACTCCCTGGGGTTTCCAAAACCACATTTTTCCACTCTTCTGACCTTTAGGGTATGGTCTAGAGGGAGTAGAAAAACAGACTCCCACGGCAGAGAGAGTCTTGCCTTCCTGCTCACACCTGGTAAGGGTATCCTTCACCTGTGGTCCAAACAGAGCCGAACCATCGAAGGGAGTATTGGTGAAGGATGCCTTAAAGGGGTCAGCAAAGTTACATAACCACATCCAGGCATGTCTTCTCAAAGCCACACCTGTACCTGCGGTCCTACAAGCCCCATCGGCTGCATACAAAATGAGCCGCATGGAGGAGTTGACTATAGAGTTAAGGGTCGCCAGCTGGGAGTTAATCTTATCCTGAGCCCCCACAGCTGATGGATCCTGAAGGTCATCACCCAGTTCCTTAAGAAGGTCCCTTTGAAGGTGGATGAAATGACACAGGTAATTCAGCGACCGCATGGAAAAGGTCGCTGAAGAAAACATCTGCTTCCCGTACCTGTCCATTGTCCTAGATTCTTTATTAGGTGGATGGACCGGCACCGAAGGGTCAGCCAACTCCTTCTTAGTGGCTGCTGCCACCACCATGGCATCAACAGGGCCACCTTTTGTCAGAAATTGTTTGTCGGATGGGGCTGTAATGAACTTAGTGGGCCTGCGGGGAGTTGGTTCCACTGTGTCCAAGGCTGTCCACGCCTTTCGAGCCACCACTTCCATGAGCAGGTCAAAAGGCGGAGACACCCAGGAGGTGGGAGGGCGAGAACCAAACACGTCCAGGTACACAGACTCATCCTCGGAAGGGTTAAGGGCAGTCCAGTTCCCACTCTGCCTAAGGATCTCTAGGATATCTGAAAAGGAGCCATCCTCAGAGGGGGACCTTGGGGACCCTTCCGAATCCTCCAAGTCGGTATCAGACGTGACTGACTCGGGGGAGTCAACATATTTCCTCTTACATTTTTCTTCCGAGGGGGCTCCTCTGAATTATCAGGGGAGGCCTCGGAAGAGGAAGATACTCCCAATGGGGTGATCTGGAGCGTCTGTTCTCCATGCCTGGTGTCAGGAGGGTGGACAGAGACCGATGCAGGCACCATGGGGGGAGGAGCCAAAGTGGCCGATCGTGGAGCTGACACAGGAGTCAGCACGCTCCTCATGACCTCGAAGGTGCCCCTGTCGGGCAGAGCAGAGGGTCCCCACTCCGAAGAGACGAGAACCCCACCTGGCACTGAGAGGGACGGCTCCGAGGCCGATGTCGGGGCCGAGCTCACCTGCGCCGAAGCCCCGAGAGGGAGAATGGGGTTGGACAAGGGTCCAATGCCACTCGCCCCCTTGGAGCCGACGAGGGAGTCCCAGCACCCAGATCCCTCCAAGGAAGAAACCAATGAAGAGACCGGAGCCGACGAAGGAGCCAAAAGGTGTGGTATCAGCTCCGACGTTTTCAAGATTCGAGCCCCAACCAGCTCCGGCTCCGAACACAAAAGGGGAGTCAGAGGAGGAACTGTTGAAGACACCGGGATAGCCACTGTCTGTTGAGAAGGGCTGGTTAACATCTTGGCCAGCGCCTGCGATTTAAGTAGTCTACTGACCACCCTCTCTGTCATGGTCAGATAACCTGGAAGACCGAGAGGAATGGGACCTATAGCTCCGTTCCGACTGAAGCAACGGTGACCTCGGAGCCGAGCGAACCGATTCTAGGGAAGGGGACCTAGAACGTTTTCGGCCTAATGACGGTTCTGACATTAAAGTCGGAGCTGATAGAGGTCTAGAGGTGTTGGCCCCAGCCGGAGCTGACGAGGAGGCAGATGCTCCACCCAGCGACGGCTCCGAACTGGGAGCCGACGGCTTGGCGGACTTTGAGGATTTCCCCAACTGAGACTTCGTTGGGGATCCCTCTGGCTTGAGTAGGCCTCTCAAGATAAGCTTGTTCCTACGCTCCTGCAGGACTCTCGGGCTGAAGGCATGAAAGACCGAACACGAGTCCTGCAGGTGTAGGGAACCCAAGCAATAAACACAAGAAGTGTGACCGTCTGTCAGAAACATCTTCTGACAGCACGAATCACACTTCTTGAAGCCTGAAACTTTGGTATCTTTGGACATACTGGCCCGGGGATACCAAAGAGAGAAAAAAGGTTACACTAGTGCTTAAACCAGACACACAGACACACTCACACGCCCGCACTAGATAAGGTAACAGTAGTGAGCAGAAAAAACTATCACAAACACCCACACTTAATAAAAATAAATACAACAATCTCAATAAAAATTATAAGGCTAAACACTACTCCTATAGGTACAACAAGGGAAGGGGAGAAACTCTCTAACAGAAAAATGAGTTTTCTAAGTGGGACAACTAGGGGATAGACAGTACAACTATACTAAAAGCTAAAGGCAATCTAACTCTAAGAAAAATACAGTTAAAAATTTAGCTGAAAAAGACAAAAAAGGATTAATACAACCTGAGCCAGTAAAAAACACAACCTCGTAGCTGAAGCGGCAAACGAGATCTGGGTATCTGACGCCTAGCATTGTGGGATATGGGGAGGCCTTGAGCCAGTAAATAGCTATCTAGGTTTAGTAGAAGGCTGAGTCGGAGCCGAGGATCGCTCCGAACCCATCCAGCAAGAATGAAGGTGAGATAGACAACTTAACATCTATATGTTATGATTAAACTATATGTTGTACTGAGCTTCAAAAATCTAACTACAGTGCACTCTGCTAAGTCAAGCATTGTATGACTGATCTCAAACTCTGAACCATGATGTCTGGACCAGCAAATTCTTTCTATTGTTTTGAGAACAGAGTTAATTGCTAGATTTTACATGTATAATGTCTTTTATTGCTGTGGTTTCCTGGCCAAGTGCAAGATTACAAAGATATATTGAACTCTGAGTTTCTGTTAGCCTGGGAAATTAAACCAGAGAAGTGTCAAGAATGATGTAATCTAAAATGAGCCAGCATTGATGTATTATCAATTTAAGACTTTCTCAGAGAGAGAGAATTAGTGCATTTTGGATTTTGTCTGAACACATCTACTCACCAGTACTCTGCCTTTGGTCTGTATGTATGTTAAGTTATTTAGAACATTGTTTCTCTTAGAACTAGATAGAAAATAGTAAGTTTAGTTTAGCTGTTTTCTAAGTTTGTCAGACTATTCTACAGTATTATTTTAAGCATTTTCCTGTGATGTCGGAACTCTTGACTAGCACTGTTTTGAATTGAGAGATTTGTCTTGTGTTTTTATTATTTACTATTAACTATTTTTAAACCTTTCAACTGTGGCTGTTTTGTGCAGAGATAATTTAAGCTCTAAAGTACATTGCATGTACACAGTGATACTGTCTAAGCCACTCCATTAAGCCTTGCTGTTTATCATACTAACTAATTGGATAATAATAATATTGCACAGTAAAACTGGACATCCTTTGGTAAGGGCCTTATTAGTAGCTGATATTAGTGGGTGGTGGCAGTGATTTCTACCTTATAGCCTGACCAGAAAAGGGGTCATAACTAGAGAACCTGTGCTAGCCATCCCCAGGAGTGTCTGTGTGTTTGTATGCAACTCATATCTCAAAGTGTGTGTCTATCAGCTACTTGGGCAGGGACACGAAGCACTGGTTGGACAGACAGGATGCTGGAGGTTTTAGCTTGACCACTAGGGCTGAGACCTGTACCCTATAGCTGTGCCACTGGGGAGACTTATTGGGGATCTGGAGAGAAAGGGAGAAACCAGCCCCGTACTGACTGTGATCTCTGTGTGTTCTTAAAGGAAATTGTACTTTACTGTGTGTGTAAGTGTTATCCTTCCCAATGTGGATGTCCCTCACTGGTGTTAGTGGTGAGGACTGAGGTTACTTGATTACTGGGCCAGTGCACGGGTGTCACATATTAATTGCTGGGCAGTGGTTGGATATCCACATCAAATATTAACTGTTTGATTGTAGTGAGTTAGCTACATCACATATTAATTGGCTTGTAGTGGTGTGGACACTGAATTCCTGTAGCTTGTGTACAGTGATCATTGAAGGTGTTTTGGTACTCTAAATCAGCCATGCAGTGAATTATTCAGAGTTCATATCACAGCTGTTATATTTCTTTTGTTAGCTTAGTTAGGGAGAACAGGCAAGCATGTTAGCAGAGGAGTACAGTAAGCTGACAAGGAGCCAGTTGGCTGAGATGTGCCAGGCTAAAGGACTGGTGCATGGAAATCTGACTAAGGTAGACATGATTGCAGCTTTGGTCACAGCTGCATCCGATAACAGCAACTAGGAGGATGATCAGACTGGCTATGGAGATGTACAACACTCACAGAATGGACAGCTCAACCTTTTTACAGAGGACTTAAAATCTATCTGGAGCTAAAGAGACTTGAGTTGGAGGCCAGGCATTTAGAAAGGGAAGCAGCAGGGAGACTGATATGTCTACAGGCTGAGGAGAATGAGAAACTGCTAAGCCTGGAAGCTGAGGAGAAGGAGAGGCAGAGGCAGCACGCCAGAGTCATGGAGGTAATAGGGAAGGGAGTAACTGGACCCCAGAAGCACAAAAGGTCAGTAAATTTCTTCTGCATTTTACAGAGGGGATACTTTTGATAGTTTCATATGTTTGAGAGGGTATGTAAACAGTATGATGTTGACCAAAGGCTCTGGGTACAGCTCCTGACCCACTTTATTCCATGGTAAAGCTGTAACTTTTTTGTCTAAATTATCTGATCATGATTTTTTTGATTATACTGCTGTTAAGAATTGTTTGCTAGAATTTTTTAAGCTAACACCTGAAGCATATAGGAAAAAGTTTCATGAGCATTGACACAAGGCAGATGAAAATGTGCATGAATATGTTGCTGAACTGAGTACTTATTTTCATAGGTGAGTGAGTGGATGTCAGGTCACCACTTTTGAAGGACTGGCAGACCTTTTGGTGAGGGAACAAGCCCTTAGCACTTTGCCTGAGTACACGAGGATCTGGTTAGCTGATAGACAATGTGCCACTTCAGATGAGCTGGGGAAGAAGGGAGACCTATACCTAGCAAGTAGGGGATCCCTGCAGAGGAAGGGGGAAACCCACTGCTGCCCATAGGTCTAAGGAAGCCCATAGTGGGCAGCCCAGACAGCCCCAACAGAATCTGCCATTAGCAGGGGAAGCCATTAGTCCAGGTGCATGTCTAGGACCTAGAGTTAAATGTTTTGAATACAACCAGTGGGGCCAAGGTGGGGAACAAAAGGTGGCAAGGTGGGGAACAAAAGGTGAGGGAACCAGTAAGTGGGAAAGACAAAATGCCAGTTGTAGGTTGTCTTGAGAAAACAGGGGTACCAAACTACCGAAGAGGTTATATCCTATCATAGTGAATGTCAAAGAGGCTTTTGCTAAGAGGGACACTGCCTCTGACATAACCATTGTGAAGCCTGCAATGGTTACAGAGGAGCACTACTTGCCTGGGCAGTCTACTCCAGTCAGAGCTTAAGGAGGGACCCCATTCCAAATACCTTTGGCTAGGGTTCAACTTGACTGGGAGGGTGGAAAAGGAAGCCAGCAAGTAGATGTGTTTGAGAATATCCCTGAAGATGTCTTGATATGCAATGATTTTGATAATGCAGTACCATGTGCTCATGCAGTTACATGCAGTCAGGCTTGGAGACAAACTTGTGGGTCTGGTAGCCTGGGGGAGACCCAGTCAGGCCGCATACTTGGAGCCAGAACTGGTGAGGTGGTTACTTCACGGACGGAGCTACAATGTAGCAGTGAGACTGAAGGTGAGCCACAGCTGCTTGTGGGTACTGATGTTCCCTTGGACAGAGTGACTGCAAAGTTAGAGGTGAGTAGTTGTACCCAGGCTGACAGTGAGGCACCGCTGTCAGTGGATGCCAGACTTCCTGTGGAAGGGGAGCTGGGAAGGGTTACAAAGAGAGAGTTGAGACAGGCTCAGCTCTCAGACCCTACATTGCAAGGCCTGAGGCGGGTAGCTAGTGAGGCGCCTGATTCTCAAAGGAAGTGGGAATCTATATACTGGGACAAAGGATTACTGTACAGAGAGTGGACCCCCGAGGGAGGGCTAGAAGGTGACAGGATACAGCAGTTTGTAGTGCCTAGAGCCTACTGTCTGGCACTTCTAGCCATTGCCCACGACATATGTTTGCCGGTCATATGAGCATAAAATGTACAAAGAGATGTATTATGCAGAACTTCTATTGGCCTGGAATTTCCAGAGATGTAACAGGGTACTGCAGGACTTGTGAGCAGTGACAAAAGGTAGGCAAGGCAGGAGACAAGGTGAGAGCTCCTTTGATGCCTTTGCCTGTGATTGAGGAGCCATTTCAGAGGGTAGCTACGGATATTGTGGGGCCTCTGAGTACCCCAAGTTCCACAGGGAAAAAGTATATCCTAGTGGTAGTAGATTATGCTACCAAGATAGGCTGAGGCAGTGGCTTTGTCCTCTATTGAGTCAGAAAAGGTGTCAAAATGCTTTGTTAGATGTTTTCAGCAGGGTAGATTTCCCAAAAGAAATACTGACTGACAGAGGTGCCAATTTCATGTCAGACCTGCTATTGGCTTGTCTGTGGGATGAAACACCTGAAGACCACCCCCTACCATCCCCAGACTAATGGTCTTATTGCTACAGGCATTTGCAGACCATTTTAGGAGGGAGTGGGACAAATATTTGGTCATCTGTTGTTTGCTTACAGAGAGGTTCCCCAGGAATCCACAGGTTTTTCACCCTTTGAGTTGCTGTATGGGAACATAGGGTGAGAGGACCTCTAGACTTAATTTGAGATGAGTGGGAAGGTGATTGTGAATCTCACAAGGAGTCTGTTGTGGCATATGTCCTAAACCTCAGGACAAGGCTCCAGGAACTCATGGGCTTGGCCCAGGAGAACCTGCCTGGCAGAAGCCCAACAACAGAAAAAGGTATGGTACAACAGGGATACTCGAGCTAGAAAGTATGCTGTAGGGCAACAGGTAATGGTTCTCATCCCTGTCAGACACAACAAGCTGCAAGCAGCTTGGGATGGGCTCCACAAGGTGGTAAGAAAGGTAAGTGGTGTTAACTACATGGTGGAACTGCTACGCAGGAAGCAGGAGCACAAATAGTACCATGTTAACATGATGAAACCTTACCATGATACGGATGTCCTTGTGCCGAGTATTTCCAGTGAACTGCAGGAGGAGTCTGAGGGAGACCTGGTGACTGATCTCCTCAGTGAGGCTTGGACTGACACCTCAGTGGAAGGGGTAGAAATGTCCCAGCAGCTTTTCCCTACCCAGGTTCAAGAAATCCAAGCAGTGTTACAGGAGTTTGGGGACATGTTCACTGGGAAACCATGGTGCACCCACCTGGTGCAGCACCAGGTGGATACAGGACCCCAAATGCCTATTAGGCAGGCCCCTTATAGGGTTCCTGAGAGAGTCAAACAGACTCTGAGGGAGGAGATACAGGAAATGTTGGAACTAGGGGTAATTCAGTCACTGGGCCACCCCAGTGGTGCTGGTGCCAAAGAAGGATGGCAGCACCAGGTTCTGTGTGGACTACAGGAAATTAAATAGTCAAAGAGTAAGATGCTTACCCCATGCCTAGGACAGATGAAGCCCTAGAGCAGCTGGGTGGGGCTAAGTATCTTACCACCATTGATCTTACCAAGGGTTACTGGCAGGTGCCCTTAACTCCCAGTGCTAGAGAGAGGTCAGCCTTTGTGACTCCTTTTGGCTTGTATGAGTTCACAAAGATGCCCTTTGGGATGACAAATCCCCCATCGACTTTCCAGAGGCTGGTAGATCATATCCTAGCAGGAGGGTTTGCCCTTGCTTACCTAGATGACATTGCCATCTACAGCCATTCCTGGCAAGAGCACCTTCAGCATGTCAGGGAGGTGCTGGGCAGACTACAGAGTGCAGGGTTGACCATTAAGCCAAGCAAATGTCAGGTGAGTATGGCAGAGGTCTCCGACCTGGGACATAGAGTGGGGAGTGGCAAGAGCAGGCCAGAACCTGCCAAAGTAGAAGCCATTCGGGCATGGCCTGCACCTGTTACAAAAAGGCAGGTGAGGTCTTTCGTGGGGACAGCAGGGTACTACAGAAAGCTTGTCCCCAGTTATAGTAACACAGCTGCTCCCCTCACAGTCCTGACAAGGAAAAACAGGCCAGATAAGGTAGTGTGGACCCCAGCATGTGAGCAGTCATTCCAAAAGCTTAAAGAAGCTTTGGGAGAACCCCTTGTATTAGTCAGTCCAGATTACAGCAAAGAATTTGTTGTGCAGGTGGATGCTTCGAACCATGGAGTGGGGGCTGTACTTAGCCTGATTTCTTCAGAGGGAGAAGAGCACCTGGTGGTTTATCTCAGTCGTAGGCTCCAACTTAGGAAGGAATGCTATGCAGGTGTAGAAAAGGAATGTCTAGCCATAGTGTGGGCACTGCAGAAACTTCAGCCTTATCTATATGCAAGGACATTCACTATAGTTACAGATCACATTCTCCTAACATGGTTACACCGTGCCAGCCAGCAAAATGCTAAGTTGCTAAGATGGAGCCTAGTGTTGCAAGCATATATGTCATGTCAGTACAGCATTGCAGTGGGATTAGCAATGCCAACGCAGATGGGCTCTCAAGACAAAGAATGGGGTAAGGTTTACTCAGATAGACTTAACCCTCTCAAGCAACACTTCTCAAGGGTCACTTGAAAAACTAGCTTGAGTTCTCAGGGAGGGGAGAAATGTGAAAAACTGAAAGGCTGCCAGCCCAGCCAGACAGGATCGTGTAAATAATTCTATGTGATTTGTAAATATTAATATAATTCACAGGCTGGTTTTACAAATGTAAAAGAGAACTATATGTTATGATTAAACTATAAGTTGTACTGAGCTTCAAAAATGTAACCACAGTGCACTCTGCTAGAAGAAAGCTGATCAAGCATTGCATGACTGATCTCAAACTCGGAGCCCTGATGTCTGGACCAGCAAATTCTTTCCATTGTTTTGAGACCAGAGTTGATTGCTAGATTTTTCACATGTAATGTATTTTATTGCTGTTGTTTCCTGGCCAGGTGCAAGATTACAAAGATATCTTAAACTCCGAGTTAGCCTGGGAAATTAAACCGAAGTGTCAAGAATGGTGTAATCGAAAATGAGTCAGCAGTGATGTATTATCAATTTAAAACTTTCTTAGAGACAGAAAGAATTAAAGAATTTTGGATTTTGTCTGAACCTGAACACATCTACTCATACGTACTTTGCCTTGCTCTGTATGTATGTAGGTTATTTACAACATTGTTTCTCTTAGAAATAGATAGAAAATAGTACATTTAGTCTAGCTGTTTTCTATATTTATGTCAGACTATTCTACAGTATTATTTTAGGCATTTTCCTGTGATGGGAAATTAAACCGAAGTGTCAAGAATGGTGTAATCGAAAATGAGTCAGCAGTGATGTATTATCAATTTAAAACTTTCTTAGAGACAGAAAGAATTAAAGAATTTTGGATTTTGTCTGAACCTGAATACATCTACTCATACGTACTTTGCCTTGCTCTGTATGTATGTAGGTTATTTACAACATTGTTTCTCTTAGAAATAGATAGAAAATAGTACATTTAGTCCAGTTGTTTTCTATATTTATGTCAGACTATTCTACAGTATTATTTTAGGCATTTTCCTGTGATGTCTGAACATGACTAGCACTGTGCTGAATTGAGGAGATTTGTCTTGTGTTTTTATTATTAAATATTTTTAAACCTTTCAACTGTGGCTGTTTCATGCAGAGATAATTTAAGCTCTAGAGTACATTGCATTTACATAGTGATACTGTCCAAGACACTCCATTAAGCCTTGCTGTTCATCATACTTACTAACTGGATAATAATAATATTGCACAGTAAAATTGGACACCCTTTGGTAAGGGCCTTACTAGTAGCTGACAGTGGTTGGTGGCAGTGATTTCTACCTTATAGTCTGGCCAGAGAAGGGGGCATAGCTGGATAACCTGTGCCAGCCTTCCCCAGGAGTATCTGTGTATTTGTACATAACTCATATCTCAAAGTGTGTGTGTCAGCTACTTGGGCAGGGACATGAAGAACTGGTTGGACAGAGAGGGTGCTGGAGGTTTTAGCTTGACCACTAGGGCTGAGACCTGTACCCTATAGCTCTGGCAGTGGGGAGTCTTATTGGAGATCTGGAGAGAAAGGGAGAAACCAGCTCTGGACTGACTGTGATCTCTGTGTGCTCTTAAGGTAAATTGTACTTTACTGTGTACGTGCTTGTTAGCATATGTTCATAGGTAGGTATTAGGCTATTGGCCCTAGGGCCTATATAAGCCTAACCAAAAAGGAACCCTGACTTTTGCCACCCAAGAAAATTATTTTCCTGTGCCCCTGTCGAGCAGAGTCACAGAAGTGATTCCTGGGGTGAATTTCCTATTTCTGTTCCAACCATCAAGGTTTTTCTTGAAGAGTGATAATGAGGAGACTTTGTTTGATATAGATAGTTTGTTCCAGAGTATGTGGTGTCTCTGGGACAGGAATCTATCCCTCCAGCATGTTCTGTTTATTGTGGTGACAAAGTTTAGGTCCCTAGAGCATGTAGCTCAGAGGGATTGGGATTTTTTTTAAGTGGAGCATGTCCAAGAGCTCTGGGTTTGACATAGCTTTGTATTTTAGGCAGAGATCGCCTCTGAGTAAGCAATATGCGATGGAATAACGCTGTAGTTTTTTGAGACGGTCCGCGTAGGGCATCTGTTTGAGGCTGGTAATCTTCTTTGTGAGGTATTCCTGCGGCCTTTCTAGTTGTTGTAGATGTCTTTTGAGGTACATACCAGAAGGGGCACTGTACTCTATAATGGGTCTAATGAGTGATGAGTAAAGGGGAACAATGACTTCTTTTTTCCTGGATGAGAATCATTTTGTGCCACATAGAAGGACTTCCTGACTACTGTGGTGATGTAATTATCAAAGGGGAGACTACTGTCCACCTGTGTCCCAAGGTCTCTTATCACACTTCCAGTGTTAAGTAGACTACCACCTATGTGGTAGTTCATGGATACAGAGTATTTCCAAAAAGGGATGACAATGCACTTTTTGACTTTGAGCATGAGGCCATGGCTTTGACACCAGTCATCTGTCTCACTGAGGCCCTTTTGTAGGATGTCCACATCGTTAGGAGTTTCAATTATGGCTCCTAATTTGCATTCATCTGCAAACTTCATTAGCCAAAGACCTTCTGTGTTAGCCTGTACTTCTGAGAAATAGATACCAAACAGGAGAGGACCCAGGATTGAAACCTGAGGTACTCCACTTGTCACTGGTCTGAAGTCGGATTTGGAGTCTGCTACTTTCACAGTGTGGGTTTTGTCAGTGAGCCAGTTGGCAACCCATCTTGTGGCATAGGTATTTGTACCTAGTTAAGTGAGTTTATCTATAATTCCAGTGTGCGGGATGGTGTTGAAAGCCTTGGCGAGATCTAGATGGGCTGTGTGAACCACCTTACCCTCATCTATGGCTTTGGTGACCACTTCAAAGAAGTCTACATATTTAGGAGACATGATTTGCCTTTTGCAAACCTGAACTGGGTGGGGTCCAGAGTTTGGAGATTACCAATGTCATTGTTTATAAGTTCCATGATATGTTTCATAGCCTTGCAAACCAGGCTCATCAGGCTAATGGGGCAGTAGTTCCCAGGGTTCGTGGTGGCTCCCTCTTTGTGAAGTGGGATAACCGTCACTGTGCGCCATTCATTGGGCATAAAGCCTGAGGTGAGGCTATGACTGAACATAGTACTTAGGTGGGGTGCCAGTTTGTTCTGTAGTTCATGTAGAACACAGCCTGGGATATTGTCAGGTCCCATGGATGCTGTGTTCTTGGCTTTGGAGAGTGTGTTTTTTCCTAATCGTTCAGAGAGACACGCTCCAGGGATCTAAACTTATCACAATGAACAAAACATGCTGGAGGGATAGGTTCCTGACCCAGAGACTCCTCAGATTCTGGAATAGACACCCATACATGTCAAGCAGAGTGCCTCTTTGGCCCTCTTCAAAAGGAACCTTGATGATTGGATGGGAGAAAGGAAATTCACCCCAGGGATCACATCAGTCACCCTTCCAGACAGCGGTCCAGGGAAGTAAAAAGTGTGGGAAGAAATAACCAGGGGAATTGTTATAGCTAGGCTTGTATAGGCCTAGGGCCTAGTACCAACCTATGAACCTATGTGGATGTCTAGGGTGATTAGCTTGTGGTCGGATCTGACCAACAAGGAACTGACCTCTGGTGTGGAACACCAGTTGCCCATGTTAGTAATGACCAGGTCTAGGATATTGCTGTCCCTGGTGGGGGTGTGGATAAGTTGATCCAAGCATTGGAATTTATGAATTCCAGAAAATGCTGAGCGCAAGAGCTCGTACATGAGTAGTTTTCCCAGTTAATGGTGGGGTAGTTGAAATCACCCATTATTACGGTGTTAGGTTGTACCCTAATATTTTCCAGTGTATCAAGAAATGAGGTGTGGGAATCCTGGGGTATGGTGGGGGATCTGTAGCAAGCTACAATTCGGATTGCGGTCTTGCCCAGAGTTAGTTGCACTTGGATAATCACAGATGCATTATGCTGAGCAACTAGCCTGGAGGTGCAGATATCCTTAATGAATATGGACACGCCTCCACCTTTAGTGTTTCGGTCCAGGTTACGTGGCCGAAATGTGTGGTACGAATTATAGCCTGGTAATGCAGGGGTGCTCTCTGGAGCCTTGAACCAGGTCTCGGCACTGCACAGATGTCGATGTTCTCCATTTTAAGGAGTGCATTTTGAGGTTTAGACTTCTAGCATTAAGTAGCATTACCCTCAGATTTTGCTTGCTTGTACCTGTTACGGTGGTGAATTTGTCATTTTAACTTTGCCTAAAAAAGACACTATAGGGGTGGCAAGAGCCTTATCCAGTATCCAGAATACCAAGGGCAACAGGTGCAGGCTAACTCTAGCAAAGCATTGTTGTTTGTCGCTGATGTCATCCCAGGCAGACAGATACTGGATCCCCTTAGAATGACACCAGAAGCTTAGCCAATTGTTGAAGTCAATCATTTTGTCCTTGTACTGTGGTATCATTCTGGGGGATGGCAGGATGCTACTCAGGGCTAGGTCATACCTGCCTGGGCTACAAGATCGAAGAGCTCCTCCATGTCTCTTTTCATGTAGTTCAGGGAGGTACATCTCAGGTCATTCACACCAACATGGACAATGATAGAGTCATATCTGTACTTGTTGTGGAGTGACCTGAGTGCGTGCATTATGTGGCGGATCCTGGCACCTGACAGGCTGCTGACAGTAACTTTCTCCTTGTTTAGCCTGGTGAGTGGAACATCAGTGTGCCTGACTATAGAGTCACCTATGACTAGAGTGTTGGGTACGCTGTTATACCTTATGGGCTGTGGTTGAGTGGCACACTACGTTTGTGGGCTATGTGCCATTTGGGTTGTGTTGGGGGGTGGAGGTTGCTTGCATTTCTGCTTTAGAGGTCCCTGTTGCTTGGGTACATTTTTAATGAGAGCCTCTGCAAATGTAGATGTGTGTTTTGTGTTTCTGTCTGTGTGTTTTGGTGGTGTAGGTTTTGAGGGACTATGTGATGAGTGTGGTGTGGTGCAAGTGTTTACCTTCTCCTCTTGACTGTCTAGTCCAGTCTTGGGTGAAGAGAGCTTTGCTTCCAGTTTGGCTATATAAGTGCATCTCTCACAGGTTGTAGTGTTGGGTGGTAGGAGGAGTGGGTTGTCTGTGTACATGAGATATGTTTGTCCTACACTGAAGAAGGCAATTCCTGCCGAAACCGGTCTGAGTATCTTTGGAAATAAAGGACTTATTATTTGTTTCAGCATCCGTGTCTGCTTTTGCTGGCCATTTTTTGTTTGTGCTGCTACTGGTGTGGCCGTGCATTCCCCCGTGCATAGGACACTGTTTGAACTGCTGCACTGCCCCAAGATGCCCAGATTCATCAAGTAGACAGGAGAAAACACCAGGAGCCGACCCTTAGACATGCCTGGATAGGTGTTTATTTATTAAATACTAAAAACTGTTTTCCTCTAGACAAGTGAGGAAAGTTGAGTGCTATAGTAATTTGTAGCTTATTTAGTGCTTACAATGAGTTCTGAAAAATTGCTGAGCTCAAAGAAACAGATTTCAGTGCTGAAACTAGAAAACTGGCCAGTTCTAAGAAACAAAATTAAGCTAGAATGCTTCCCTCCAACAGAGAAAGGCTTGGGGGCTCAGAAACTTACAAACAGTCCTGGATACAGCAAATATGTATCTGGACTAGATGACTTACAGGAAAGGCAGGGAACAAGCTTAGAATTTTTTTTTGGAAAGGGGAAAGGAAGAGCAGAAACTAACTGGTTTGGCCTTCTCAAATGTTCTCCCTGGATTAGGTAGAATGAGGTAATGACACTAGACTGGGAGGAGTGTCTAGATCAAATTTACAGTAGGAGCGGGCAACTGCAAAGCCACCAAGTATAATAACAGGATACCAATACGGAGGGAGGGTGGGAAACAAAAATCAGAACAAACCCATCCATCCAGATGCTTAACAATTGTAGAAAATTTCTAGTTGATACCTCACACACAGTAAGACTAGCTAGAAAAGTATATGTAGACAATAGAAGTGCTATAACTAACTTGTAAATGTAAGCAAAAAAACAGGATACGTAATGTTATATATCATAGATTCATTGGCTCAGAGCCCTTCCTCCGATTATCTCCGTGTGAAATGGCTGAAACATTCATAATTTAACTTCTTAAGCAACAAAGTTGAAACCTGAAAGAACTTTAAAAAAAAAGCTTGAAAGAACCAATGAGGTTCTTACTCCAAGCCGTAGTCCAGGCAACCCCAAATCAGCCAATGACCATATATAATTCACTCTCACTGAAATGCTATACTGGCTTTGGCTATACTATGATGGCCTGGAACATGTGCTCAGACACACAGCCTCTAATAACAAACAACTAGACCCAAAACACAAGCCTGAATATGGACAATGCTACACTGTCCACACTACTTAGGTAGAAAAAAACTGCGGAAATGTTTAAACAGATAAAGGATCAAGGAGACTCTAGAGAATGCTTTTAACTGCAAACAAGTTATATGATACACTCCTTAGCAGGAAATCAGAACAAACAAACCCAACCAGATGCTTAACAATTGTAGAAAATTTCTAGTTAATACCTCACACACAGTGAAACTAGCTAGAAAAGTATATGCAGACAATATAAATAACTCATAAAAGTAAGCAAAAACAGGATACTTAATGTTATATATCACAGACTTGTTGGCTCAGAGCCCTTCCTCCGATTATCTCAGTGTGAAATGGCTGAAACATTCATAAGTTAACTTCTTAAGCAACAAAGTTGAAACCTGAAACAACTTTAAAAAAAAAGCTTGAAAGAACCAATGAGGTGCTTACTCCAAGCCATAGTCCAGGTAACCCCAAATCAGCCAATTACCATAAACAATTCACTCTCACTGAAATGCTATACTGGCTTTGGCTATACTATGATGGCCTGGAACATGTGTTCAGACACACAGCCTCTAATAACAAACAACTAGGCCCAAAACACAAGCCTGAATATGGACAATGCTACACTGCCCACACTACTTAAGTAGAAAAAAAACTGCAGAAATGTTTAAACAGATAAAGGATCAAGGAGACTCTAAAGAATGCTTTTAACTGCAAACAAGTTATATGATACACTCCTTAGCAGGAAATCAGAACAAACAAACCCAACCAGATGCTTAACAATTGTAGAAAATTTCTAGTTAATACCTCACACACAATGAAACTAGCCAGAAAAGTATATGCAGACAATAGAAATGCTATAAATAACTTGTAAAAGTAAGCAAAAAACAGGATACTTAATGTTATATATCACAGATTCGTTGGCTCAGAGCCCTTCCTCCGATTATCTCAGTGTGAAAAGTGGTAGTATTAATTAGCAGGTTTTAGGGGGTATTAGGTGCATATTTCTTTGTTTGAGGGCTTTCAAAAAACAAAGTTTTATAAGATGTGACATAGGCTCAAAATGGATATGATATGAAACAACTGTATAAAAGATCAATCTGCCAAACAGTGTATGCATGTAGCACAAAAGCTGGAACTAAACATTTAACAAAACTGTTACACATAAAAGGTAGGAGTAACTTTTTAACACAATGATGTTTTCTGTAATGTGTTTAAATGTCAATGGTCTTACAGATAAAAAAGAAAGATTAGTGAACTACATTAAAACTGTAGAATTCAAATAGCTATGCTCTATGACATACTTGGAAAGAACTAATGTTAATTTGATAAAAAAATGTTTTCAGGGTGGTTATTCAGTGGAATACCTTAGAAAAGGGAAAAGAAGAGTACATATATTATTGCAAGAGGAGCTCCAATAGTGATAGAAGAGGATACAAAAGATAATAATGGTAGATTTGTAGTACTAAGGATCTACTGGCAAGGGAGGAAGATTATACTAACATTTATTTATATTCCACCTAAAACTGCTATAATGGACATTAAGAAAAATCTGGAAGAAAATCAGCTTTCAACAAGGAATATTCCTTACAGGTGGGGACTGGAATTTGATTTGCAGCAGGGAAGATGTGTCTGGGGGCCCAGAAGGGAAAATATAACAAAGGAGGGTAGATTTCTGAAGAAATTTATGAATATATTTGTTATGGAAGATGTGGAGTTCTGAGTGACTTTACATATTATTCCCCAAGATAAAAAAAACTTGGCTAGGCTAGACAGAATTTACATTTCACAGGAACATGTGTATTTAATTGAAAGTCTTGATATGCATCCAATAACTATTTCAGATCATGGGCCAATAATAATTAAAATAAAAACAAAGGGTAATGAAATAAAATGAGATCACTGGCACTTTCCCACTTATCTGTTGAAAAGAGAGGAGTTTAAGGAATGGGTCGTGGAAATTACTGGGATAAAATTAAAGTGGAATTTAAAAACAGAATGGAAATAAGAGAGAGAGAGGTGTTTTAATAACAAGTATTATTTAGAGGGACTGACAAATGTTAAATTATTGCAGAATAGGGGGAATCTCACAGAACAAGAAAAGCATCAACTACAGAATGTTAGCAGAAAATAACGGACTACCTCTATAATATACACAAGTTTAGAAAGATTGCTGTTAAGCAACTGTTTTTTGATAATACTAGAGCACAAAAACTTTGGGTACAATGACTCAGGCAACAGAAAGCAGAAAGGGTTGTCACCAAGCCAAGCTTATTGTGCTTATAACAAGGAAAATAACCAGAGATCCTGTGGAGGTATTAGAAGTATTTTGGATATTTTATGAAAATCTTTATAAAACAGAGAAATATGGAAATCAAGAAACGGTACAAATGGAAATGTTTATGGAAGAATTAAATATCCCAAGTTTAGAGGCAGATGAGGCTCAATTACTAACAGTTAGGATAGGAGAAGATAAGATAAAAATTATGATGTATAAACAATCTTCAGGAAACTGCTCAGGAATAGATGGTATTTCTGTGGAAGTCTGGAAGCTTGGAGGGGAAAAAAAGTAGTCATGTACTCACCACAACGTTCCATCTATATTGTCGATTTTTATTCTCTCCTCACATATGGGTCTGGATCCGACTCGGCTGTTACTAAGCTTGTGGCAACCAAAAAGCTCTTGGATACCTCCCCTTACTCACAATGCATCTCTCCCTATTACTTCATATCTTGTTTGTTAGAATTATAACCAGAGAATAATGAATTTAGTTTTAATGCCAGAAGGATTTTTAAGGAGACTACTTCTGGAGAATAGGAAAATGAAAGCTAAGACCTGCAATTCTCTTCCCATTCAACCAGGAACTTCAAGGAAGGGGGTTGGAGGGAGGGGATGTGAGGAGAGATGAAAAACTGACAATACAGATGAAATGTTATGGTGATATTGTCAATTTTTCATTTCATCCTCACATATGGGACAGAGTCCCCAGTTTCCTTTACCCCGGGTGGACTCATAGGAGAATGTTCCTTGGAACCACTGAACCGAAGGAGGCTCTTGCCCTTGAGACCAAATCTAACCTGTAATACACGATAAAGGTATGATGGTTTGCCCATGTGGCTGCTGCACAAATATCATCCATAGAAACATTTGTCTGGAAGACTGCAGATGTGGCCATCGCCCTTGGTAGAGTGAGCTTGAATGGATTTGAAAGGTTCCATGCCTTTTGAGGAGTAAATTAAGGAAATGAATGAGAAAGCCATTTTGGCAAGGTAACTATGGAAACTGGTAGCCCTTCTCTAGGGCCTGCAAAGGCAATAAATAATGGACTTGCTTTCCAAAACTCTAGTTCTATGTAAATATAAATGTAACTGTATGAACATCCAATAAGTGCAGGACTACTGACATTAGGGAAGAAAATAAGCAAATGGATGCTCTGATTAATGTTTGTTTCTGAAACAACTTTGGGCAGAAAAGAAGAGTTGATACGCAAACAGACTCTGTCTTTATGAATAACCAAATACGGAGGCTGGGAAGATAACACCTGAATTTCTGAGATCATTCTCGCAGAAATGATAAACCACTAAGAAAGCAGTTTTCCAGGACAGGAACATAATATCACAATTAGCTGCAAGTTCAAAAGGTGGTTGGGAGGGTGGCCTAATGGTTAAAGTGTTTGTCTTGCAAGCACAAGATGCAGGGTTTGAGTCTCACAAGGGATAATTGGCTAGGCTTAAAATGGCTCTCAAGGGCAGTTAGCTTATTACTAATCTATGAACCTATGAACAATCAGACTAGTACCAAATTAAGGTCCCATTGGGGAGAAGGATCCTTATGGGGAGGCCTTAACAACATGGTACCTTTTAAGAAGGCTTTGTAAAGTTTGTGGGAAATGAGAGATAAGTTGTCTACCCCAAAGTGAAAATCTGAAATGACTGCTAACTGTACCTTAATAGTAGAAGCAGCAGCTCCATTACTGAAAAGATAGGCTAAAAATGCTAGAATAGAGTGAATAGGAGCCAAGAGAGGATCCACAGTGCTGTTGATCCCAAATTACAAACCTCTTCCATTTACTCCTACAGAGTTTTTGAGTGGATGACTTATAGGTGGACATCAAAATATGATGGATTGGGGATGAAAGCATAGGTTGCCTGGAAATCAATGGAACTGGAGGAACCAAGCAGTCAGCTTGACATTGTGAAGGTTGGGATGAAACATTCCTGTCGGATGTGACAGTAGATCCGAAAAGGGTTCCAGAATCCAGGGTTCCTTCTGCAGAGGAGGCCAGATGAAGGGAAACCATATTTGTCAAGGTCAAAATAGGGCAATGAGCATTACTGCTCTCTTCAACCTGTTGGCTTTCTGAAGGAATGTGGGGAATCAAGGGAATGGGAGAAAGAGTACACTAGACTGGGAGGCCAATCATGTATTACAGCATTCCTCAGGGACTGTCCCACTAGGGGAATTTGGCACAAAGCAGCTGGTGCATTTATTGTTTAGGGTAGAGGCAAAGAGGTCGCAACAAGGCTGGCCCCATGTGCGGAAAATATTTTCTCCTGGGTTCTGATTGAGGGATTACTCATGAGGCATGAGAATGGCTCTGCTCAACTTGTCCGCTATGACGATGGACCTTCCTGGAATGTGCTTTGCTATAAGAAAACAGATGAGATCGCCCTTTGCCACACACTGAGCGCTTCTCAGTACAGAGGATATGATCTGGTTCCTCCTTGCTTATGTAACAGACCACCAGCATGTCTGATTGGATCACTACCATTCTCAGAGGAAGAGCAGTCTGGAATGCCTGCAACGCTAGAAGCACTGCTATCATCTTCAGGATGTTTATGTGGAGTTTGGACTCATCTGTGGACCAGGTTCCTTGGACTGTCTTCCCCAGATAATGTCCCTCCACCCTATATGGGGAAGCATCCATTGTCAATGTAACCTGTGGCTGAAGGGGAATAAAAGGTCGACCTTGTGTCATCTGTCCTAAACAAATCCATGAAAGATTCTTTTTGCATGCACCTGTTATAAGAATTTGGAGAGACATCAGTTGGTGAATTATTAACCATTAAGCAGCCAGAAGCCTTTGCAGTATCCATGTAAAATCTGCCTGATGGAACCAACACAACTGCCACAGCCATACAGACTAATGCCTGTAGAACATGACGGGCAGCTACCTTCTTTTTCATGATTAATCTATAAGCTTGCTGTCTGATCATTAATACTCTGGAAGGAGGAAGTTTTGCAACCATTTGAGTGGTGTCTAGTAGTGTTCCTATAAACTCTAGTGTTTGAGCAAGTTCCACATGAGATTTTTGGCAACTGATTGTTATGCCTAGCTCAGAACAGACTTGAAGAACAGTGTCTCTTGTGTGGATAAATAGATGCCTAGTTGGGGCAGATATGGAAACACTTGGGATCCTTGTAGTCTCTGGGAAGCCGCAACCACTGCCATACATTTGGTGAAAACACTGGGGGTGGTAGTGAGACCAAAGGGCAGTGCTCTGAACTGGTAATGACTGCCTCCTAGCCAGAAGCGTAGATATCTTCTGGAATGTCTGTCCATTTTTATATGGTAGTACACATCCTGAAGATCTATAGAGCAAATCCAGTCATCCTGATCCAGAAAAGGAAGTACGGACTGTACCGTGACCATCCAGAACTTGCAACATTGAATTGACTTGTTCAATCTGCTGAGATCCAAGATTGGTCTCCAGTCCTCTGTTTTCTTTGGAAACAAAAAGAACATTGAGCAAGTTCCGAGTCCTCTCTTATCTAGGGGGAACTCTTGGATGACTCTTTCTTGCAGTCTTTGGATCTGAATGATCGCCCGATCCCTTTGACTGGGTGGAATGTCTTGGATTCTCTTGTTGGAGGGGGTTGTTGAGAAAAGGGAATTTGGTAACCCCTGGACATTATCCACTGCACCCACATATCGGATGTTACCTTTTGCCAGGGTCTCAAGTGCAGAGATAGTCAACCCCCAATTGCTTTTACAGGTGGACAATCTGGCCTCCTTTTAGGAGGGCTGAAAGGGTTTCCCAAAGAAGGGTTCTCAGGAGCCTTGGTTCTGCAGGCCTCCTCTGCTGTGAGGGCAGCGTCTTCCACTACTGTTCCCCCCACTGCCCCTGGGGGAAAATTCTCCATGTGTGTCCTGGTAACAGTCCTGAGACTTCCTGAACCACATTCTTCCATCACCTCACTGACCTTCAGGGTAGGGTCTCTCAGGAGCAGAAAACATATGCTCATGGCAGAAATGGTCTTACCTTCTTTCTCACACCTAGATAGCATATCTTTGACTTTGGGACCAAAAAGGGATGTGCTGCCAAATGGGGCATTGACAAACAAAGGCTTAAAAAGCTCCACAAAATCACATAGGTGCATCCAGGCATGCCTCCTTATAGAGATGCTGGAACCTGACACTCTACTATTTCCTTCGGATGAGCCTTGTAGAAGAGTTAGCTACAGAATATAGGGTGGCTTACTGGGAAGTTACTTTTTTCTCCCTCAGCTATTGCTCCTTCAGAAGTATCTGAGAGCTCCTTGATCATATCCCTTTGTAATCTGGTGAAATGCGAAAGATAATTCAGTTACCACAAGGCAAAGATCACAGAAGAGAACACTCGCTTCCCACATCTATCCATCATCTTAGAATACTTATTAGGAGGATGAATAGTTGAATTCTCCTCGGAAAGTTCCTTCTTAGTTGCTGCTGCCATGACCATGGCATCTACTGCAATTCATTTTGTCCAGAAGGCCTTGTCAGACACAGCAGTGATTATTCTATCTGGTGCCTGGGGAATAGGCTTGAAGGAATCTGGGATCTCCCATGCCCGCCGACAGATCAAGCCTATGAGCTCATTGGTGGGTGGAGTCATACACCAACTCCTCAGATGAAGGATTACTGGACTGCCAGCCACCTGTTTCAGAATCTTCAGGATCTCCCCAAAGGAAACATCCTCAGTGGGTGACCGTAGGGATCCTTCTCCCTCACCAAGGTCAGTGTCATCCGTTGCTGACTCCTCCGTGGAGTCCAAATGCTTCCTCTTGCAAATTCTCTCCCTAGGGAACTCCTCAGTGAGGTAGTCTGGGGAGGTATCTGAAAAGGCAGGGGTTCCCGGATGGGTATCCTGGTGCCTGAGGTCTCCTGAAACATCCTGGTGAGAAGAGGAATGCAGGGTATCTTGATGGGATTGCGGATCTGAGAGTCAGGTGAACTTCTAGATGCAGTGGGAACTATAGCCCTTCTCCAAAGCCCCAAAGGCCAACCACTTCTGAATGGATGAGGACTGCGGCTCCAACAAGCCATGCTTTTGGGATGGGGTTCTCTTCACTACAGAAGATAGTTCACCAGGGGTTGAAGCCAGAGCTGAGTTCACCTTCACTGAAGCCCCTAGGTACAACAGCTGCTCCGAAGACCTGGGATTCAATTACAGTCAAGGTTCATGAGTCTCACTCCAGCTCTGGGAACTCTCCAATTCCAAAAAGGCCAAAGAACTCCCATTAACATGATCCGAGGAGGCGGACATCTTCAGATCAGAAAAAAGGTAAAATATACGACCAAAACACCGAAAAGCTCACCAGGATCTCAGTAGCTTGAGCGAGCAATGTCAGGAGCTAACTACACCCTTTGTGTAGGATTGTGACAAAAGTAACCAAAGTACAAAAAGTGTACCAAACAGGTGTTCACCTCGAACCAGGTTGTTAATAATCCACTCTTAGTTCTTTTTTAAAAACACAAGTTTAATACGATCCCAGCCTAAAGGCACAGTTGACACAGTTTGATCAATCACAGGTTGAGCTTTCATCAGTAGACTTCTTCAGAACCAATGATTTCAAACTACCAAATGCTTTTATGATAGATTTGGCACCAAAAATTCAATTAATCAATCAATTCATATGAAAATCAGTCCATTTTCCTTTTAAAAACACACTACTTGAATAGGTTATCCTGAAAGCTCACTTGTATGCAAATGTATCATGTAAAAATACCTATTGTAGTAAATGTATACAAATAACTATAATACTTTACACTACACTAATACATTACTAAACATTTGATACATTATAAAAACTTGAAAAACCTTTTTAAGGAACACAGCAATACTTTAAAAAATACTTTAAAAAATACCATATAAACATAATGTTGCTTCCTATATATTCCTTAATATTACACTAATATGCTTCATTCAACACTCTTGCACACATTAATCTGTTTTACTGCTCTGATGTAATAAAGGGCTGTAAACTCTAAAAATTCCAAAAATTCCAAAAATTCTTGCACATGCTTAAACATTTGATGTTTAATATTAATCCCTCAACCCCTGTCCAATAATAGAAAGGGTTTTATACTTATGCTGTCGTTTAGCCCTGGCCAAGATGTGGCATCACACAAAATCTGCCATTTGGCTTCTAAGCATGACAGTCTAGCCTAGCTCACTTACCCCCACCTGGTCAATTATTTTAAAAGTGAAAGTGTGCTGAATACCTTTCTCACTAACGTGCTTACTAAGTGCATTCTTCGTGTCCACTTTCTTAATTTTATATAAATGCTCATAAATACGGGTTTTTAGCTTCCTTTCTGTCTTACCAATATAGTAAGCTTGACACCCTGAACAGGAAGCCAAATACACCACCATAACAAATAGTTTTATCATTAATGTACTGGCAGTATTTACACCTGCCACAAGAACTAGTGTGCTCCTCTCTACTGTTTGGTACACTTTTTGTACTTTGGTTACTTTTGTCACAATCCTACACAAAGGGTGTAGTTAGCTCCTGACATTGCTCGCTCGAGCTACTGAGATCCTGGTGATCTTCAGATCAGAGCTGAAGGGCACCAGGCACATCTGATCCATCGACTCCAAAGCCTGCCCTGAAGTCGGAGGAAGAGGGAGAGTGGAATGTTTAGACAGACCTGGCACCACAAGGGTCGAGGCAGAGGAGGACTTAGTGATGCCCTACACCCACAAAATCATCTGCACCATCCATTCAACATCTTCTTCAGTAAGGCTGCTGGTCGAATGGGTTGAGGACGCAGACGGGGACCTTGGTCTGGATAAGAAGGGAGATGGGACTTTTGGTACTGGATCAAAGGTCGGGAAGTACAGAGTCCTCCAGCAGTGTCAAAATGAGTTTGAAGGGACTTGCCAGATCCAACATCAACAGATCCGATCTATCCTTACTAGACAGAATCAGAGACAAAGAAGCTAAATCCAATGCAGAAGTGATTGGCGCTGAAGGCTCCAACAGAGTCTCAGACTCCACAGGCTCAGAAGATTTTAGCATTTTTGTTCTCCGCTCCAAAGATTCTGTTGGTGCTGAAGAACTTCTCTTCTTTCCTCTATCAGTGGATTTTGAGAAAAGTGAAGAAGCAGGGCTCGAAGCAGTTGTCCTTCAGTTTTTGTGAAAGAGCCAGATTTTACTTTACTGCCAAAAACAGCCTCCTCAAAGGCAGAAGGTAACATTCCCCTTAAGATAAGCTTATTTTTTTCTTTCAACCAAAGCTTGATGGTTGAAAGAATGGCAGATGGCACAATTCTCTTGCAAGTGAAGGGGCCCAAGACAGTAGACACACAGGGAGTGCGAGTCACTAAATGGTATCTTGTGCTCGCACTTTGTGCATTTTTTTAAATCCAGCAGGTTTTTTCTTGTTGCTCTGCCAAATGCAAGAAATACGGGCAGAGAAGCCAGATACATGCACACAGAGTAAAACAGAGAAAGAGAAGAAAGCTTTTTTTTTTTTTTTTTTAATAAGAACAGACAGAAATAGAAAGAATGGGAGAACTACTAACAATAGTAGTCAAGGAAATACCTCTGAAGGTAAAAGGGGAGAGGAATAACCTATAAAAAGACAGTTACTAGCAGATAAGTGAAAGAGAGCAAGAGAGAGAAAATTAAAGTAACCGAATAAAAAATGGTTACTGCAAAGGAAGGGCTGTTAAAGACATGGGAGAGACAGGAAAAAGACTAAGTACAGTAATAATATATAGAAAAATAAGACTATAGAAGAAAAATTCTAATAATATGACCTGAAAACCCAAGAGCTACACGATCAGACCACATCTTCGCAAAGTGGCAAACGAGATCTGAGGTAATGCAGAGAGATGCATTGTGGGTAAGGGAAGGTATCCAAGAGCTTTTTGGTTGCTACGAGCTTAAATGGCCAAGTCGGAGCCGATGGATCAAATCCAGACCCGTATGTGAGGACGACATGAACATCTGACAATATCAGATATAGTAATAAAGATTTGGAAAGTTTTGTTTAACAGTATTTTAAGAGGAAGAGAAGTACCAACATCCTAGAAGAAAGCAATGGTATCTGTAATACCTAAACAGGGTAAAGAGTCATCAGATCCAGCTTCCTACAGGCCCATTTCAATACTAAGCCATGATTAAAAAGTGTTCATGTCTATAGTGGCTAAAATAATGGCAAACATAATGCCAAAATTAATAGATATGGATCAATGTCGTTATGTGGAGGGTAGGCAAACACTGGACAACATTAACAGACCATTGATGTTCCAGAGGGATGCAGAATGTAAGCAAATATCACTGTTGGTGAGTCTAGATGCAGAGAAAGCATTTGACAGAGTAAGCTGCGACTTTATGGGCAGGGCAATGGAAGCACCTGCATTTCCTGAAAAAATTATAAGGTTGATTAGGAGAATACATGAAGGATCAAAGGTGAAAATTAAAGTGGGTGGGTTCCTCTCTGATAATTTCTGTTTGAGCAGAGGAACCAGGCAGGGTTTTCCTCTTTCTCCTTTGTTATTTGCATTATATTTAAAACCATTGGCAAATAAAATAAGAGACTCAGAAATTCAAGGAAATAATTGGTATGGTAGTCAAGAAAAGCTGGCTCTATTTGCAGATGGTATTTTATACCCGATAAAACTAGAAATGGACAGTTCGATGTTGTGGAACATTTCGAGGCAGTTTCAAATCTTTTTCAGGATATAAAAATAATGAAGCTACAACAAAGGCAAAAGATGCAAATTATGTACCCAGAGACGAATTGTTTCAGCATTATCCATATTTATGAGGACATGATAAAGATGAAGTACTTAGGAGTATGGATTAAAGAGGATTCTGGTAATGGGAGCTAAGGATATGTGAAAAAGAGACTAAACAAAAGCTAATACAAAAACATCGAAACTGTAAGTTCTGTTCTATGGATAGCAAAATACAATCAGTTAAAATGTGTTTAGTCCCTTTAGTTTTATACACAGGTCAGGCATATTTTTATCAACTAGACAAGATACGGATAGCAATTAAAGGGATGAAGAATTTTACCTTGGAGGGGAAGACCGCAAGAGTCAAGTGGGATAAGCTAATTCTTCCAATTGATCAAGGAGTTTTGGGATTACCCAATTTGAAGGGGTATTTCAGAGCTGCACAGTTAAGGCTCCTATAAGTAGCACAAGCAGAAAATGGATGATGAAACAGGGGGAAGGTCAAGAAACAAGGAGAGAGTGGGATTTTGGATGCACATCCTTAAGGAAAATAACAATAACCATGCAGAATATTATATTCATAAAGCAGGAAGTATTCTAAGAACTAAGCTAACACGGGAATGGGGAAATTTAGATTATGCTGATAGGGGTAACTGCAGGTAGGGATACAGACAATAAGCAAGAGGGGGCTGGGATTTATTGGAAAAAATAGTAAAAGCACCAAGATATTGGGAGCAAATAATTAGAGAGGGAAAGGTAATAGAATATGTAGAGGCCAATAATTTATTTGGACTGCAGGACAGAGATTGCCTTCCCTAGCGAGGACTGATATCAGACTATAGGAAAACAGAAACAAGGATCCTAAGCAAAAGACCAACACTGGTAGAGATTTTTAGTAGAATCTAGAAGAAAAGCTGCTGTTAAAAAGGGAATAATTTCTACAGCATACAAAATATTGCATGATAACTGTAAGAATCAATCAGAGGAGGTTAGAAAGGATTAGGAAGAGAGACTGGATAAGCAATTCACAAAGAAAAAATGAGGGGATATATCTGTCTCCCAAATATGCAACAAACTCTAAGATTTAGGCTCTTTGCTTGGAAGTGTTTACATAGGTATTTTTATACCCCAAGTAGATTGCAAAGAAATTTTCTACAGGTTGATGGCAAATGTTGGAGGTGTGATGTGGAAGAAAGAGATAATTGGGCACATATTTTCAGGGAGTATAACGAGTTGGCAAACTTTAAAGATTCCCTGCAAACTGCTCTGTCAGATACTGGGTGAGCAAATTGCTGTAACTAAGGAAATTATTTTTTTGAGGTATGATACAAAATCAGAATTGCATAGACATAGTAAGCCCTTGCTGAGTCTAATTTATGGTGGCTGCCAAAAAAGCAATTAGTAGAAAATCGAAATCAAAGTCTAAACCAACTTTACTAGAAGCAGGGAATATAGCAATAGAGATACAACTGGAAAAGGGATCTTTAGAAAAGGGTAGGAGCAAATTACACCAAACCAGGATCGAAACACTAAATGTGGAGGAGTGTCCATATTCACCAAGGATATTCACACCACTAGGCTAGTTGCCCAACACAATGCGTCTGAAATTCTCCAGGTGCAACTAACACTAGGTAAGACTGCAATCCAAATTGTAGCTTGCTACAAATCCCCCATCATGCCCCAAGATTCTCACTACACCTTTCTAAACATACTGGAAAATATTAATATACAACCAAACACCCTAATACTGGGTGATTTCAACTACCCTGCTATTAACTGGGAAAACTACTCGTGCACCAACACCTTTGCCCAACGGTTCTTGGAATTCATAAATTCCAATGCCCTGGATCAACTAGATCCATAGTCCCACCAGGGGCTCCAATATCCTAGACCTGGTCATTACCAACATGGGAAATCGATGCTCCAGACCTATGGTCACCCCCTCGTTGGTCAGGTCAGACCATAAGCTAATCACCCTTAACATTCACATCCCACCCCCACCCCCCAGTAATGAAACCTCCATAAAAAACTTCTCCAAGGCCAACTTCATGCTACTCAAGTCAGAAGGTATAAACGTCATGACACCCATGCAGACGGGAACTGAAAGTTCGACTGCTGAGCCCTACACTAAGGCACTGTACAAGCACATCCACTCATGTATGAATCATGCCATCCCAAATAAAACCAAGATGCTCTCCTCCAAAAAAAGGAAGCCAATCTGGTGGTCCCCCTGCCATAAACAAACTTTACAACAAAAGGAAAAAACTGTTGCAGAAAAGAGGAAAATCCCAGGATGCAAAAAACTCCCTTACCAGCCTCAGTAAGAAGCTGAGATCCCTCATAAAATCCTCCAAAGCTAGTTACGAAAATAAAATTGCCAAAGATTCCAAAGACAACCACAAGGCATTCTATAACTATGTCAAGACTCTAAATGGCAATGCTCAGATCTGCTCTGAGCTACAAAAGAATGGCATTAAATATACTGATCCCAAGGATATTGCCAATATCCTGGCAGATTGATTCAGTGCCAACTTCACCCCCCCCCTCTCACCCCCTAAAAGGCCCATCTCAATACTGGAAGATTGCCAAATTCTAGTAATAACGGCCATACAGGTAAAAAAAATGCATCCAAAGCTAAGAATACAGGATCCATGGGACCAGATGACATCCCAGGCTGTGTACTACATGAACTACAAAATGAACTGGCAGCTCACCTAAGTGTCATGTTTAATCATACCCTCACCTCAGGCTTCATGCCCACTGAGTGGCACACAGCTACAGTTATCCCACTCCACAAGGGGGAATCCAACTTGGATCCCGGGAACTACCGCCCCATCAGTCTGACGAGCCTGATCTGTAAGGCCATGGAACGTATTATCATGGAACTTATAAACAAAGACATTGGCAACCTTAAAACACTGGACCCCACCCAGTTTGGGTTTGTGAAGGGCCGATCTTGTCTCCTGAACCTTACTGACTTCTTCGAATCAGTCTCCAGAGCCGTGGACGAGGGTAAGGCAGTCCACACAGCCTATCTGGACCTCGCCAAGGACTTTGACACCATCCCCTACTCTGGAATCATAGATAAACTTACTAAGCTGGGCATTAATCCCTACGTCACTCGATGGGTTACCAACTGGCTTACTGACAGAACCCACACTGTAAAAGGAGCAGACTCCAAATCCAGCTCCAGACAAGTGACAAGGGGAGTACCTCAGGGTTCAGTCTTGGGACCTCTCATTTGGCATCTACTTCTCTGAAGTACAGCCCAACACTAAGGGACCCTGGCTAACAAAGTTCGCAGATGACTGCAAACTGGGAGCCATTACTGAATCCCCAAATTATGTGGATACTCTACAAAAGGACCTTACAGAAACAGATGCTTGGTACCAGAGCCATGGGCTCAAGCTCAATGCCAAGAAATGCACAGTTATCCCCTTTGGGAAAAAACATGCACTCATGAATTATCACATAGGTGGCAGTACACTAAACACCAAGTGTGATAAGAGACTTAGGGACACAGGTGGACAGTGGTCTCACTTCGATAACCACATCTCCACAACAGTCAGGAAATCCTTCTATGTGACACACCTCATCACTAAGGGCTTTTCATCCAGAAAAAAGAAGGTCATTGTCCCACTGTACTCATCCCTCATTAGACCCATTATAGAATACAATGCCCCATTTGGTATGTATCTGCAACAACTGGAAAGGCCGCAGAACTACCTCACTAAAAGAATCACAGGCCTAAAGCAGATGTCCTATGCTGACCGTCTTAAAAAATTCCAGCTATACTCTGTCACATATTGTCTACTCCGAGGCGATCTCTGTTTAACATACAAGGCCATGTCAAACCCAGAGATGTTGGACATGCTACACTTAAAGAAATCCCAATCCCTCAGCGCCACACGCTCCAGGGATCTAAATCTTGTCATCACAATAAACAAAACATGCTGGAGGGATAGGTTCCTGACCCAGAGACTCCCCAGACTCTGGAACAGACTGCCCATACATGTCAAGCAGAGCACTTCTTTGGCCCTCTTCAAAAGGAACCTTAATGATTGGATGGGAGAAAGGAAATTCACCCCGGGGATCACGTCAGTTGCCCTGCTAGTCAGGGGTCCAGGGAAGTCAATAGTGTGGGAAGAAATAGCCAGGGAATTGTTATGGCTAGGCTTGTATAGGCCCTAGGGCCGATAGCCTAGTACCAACCTATGAACATAGGAAAAAATGAGAATTGAGAGAACAATACATGCAGAGGAGGAACGTGGTTTAAAAGAAGGCAGGATTTGAATGAGGTATGTAATGTTTGACTGACAATGACTGGATAGATTATAAGTGATGTACAATGTTTGAAACTACAATTATGTCAGCATGGTTTGTGGTGTATAATGTTTGCAGCTAAAATTATGTCAATATAGTTTTTCATTTACATAAATGTATAATTGCCTATGTCATATGTGAATTTAATAAAGATGTTTCTTATTTTAAAAAAATGTATGGGATGTATTAAGTTTGTAAACATGAACTTGTTTATATGGCTTGATTACTTCTATATAAATATGTTTGCCTGTGTCATAAGTGATAAATCAATAAAGGTTTTTTAAAAAATGAGTATCTTACTTAGAAGTCTGAATGGAAACCTCAGAAATAGATCCAAGTACACATCTTATCTTTTCTTATGGAACAAGAGCTCTTTGAACTGAGGTTTTCAGCAGACACCCCAGGAAAACAATCCTGTGAGAAGTCAGAAAAAATTCTGAATGTTGTCTTGGAACCCGAGCTTGTCATGGAGATCCCTTACCCAAGTGAGAGACTCCAGACGCTTTGAAAAAGACTCTGCAAGATAAGCAAGTCATCTAAATATTTATTTTTTATTAATTATTTTATGCATATGTGTAAGAAATAAAATTGCTTAACAACATGCGCAGTTTACCCTACATAAGCATAATGTTCTCACTGCAACTTGGCTTAAACCCAACATAACAGATTCCAAAATTACATCCCCCGCTATATCATCAGTAATGACCGTATGAAGAGGAAGGGTGGTGGCATTGCTTTAATACTTCCCAACTACCACCACATTTCAACTTACAGCAAACGAATACTAAAATTCAGTTCAGGACAGCTTCTTATTACTTTCCTGAAATTAATCAATTATAATCAAATATGTATTACTGTTCTTTACATCCCACCAGGCAGCAATACAGTTATACTGGAAGGTATCCTAAATTGGATATCCATTGCAATTCAGTACTACCAGGTGTTGAGAATGTCAAATGGTTGGGCATAAACTCTAACTCCCCTACCTTTAGGTTGAACTTATTTGGTTTCACATAACTAATTAATAGCCCTACAATTATAGGAAGGCATCAAATTCCCTATTAGATTGGATCCAAGTATCAGAGCCTTGCAGATATACCTCAGATACAATGTCTGACCATCTCAGTGATCACCTCCCAATCTATACAACCAGACATCTCACTTATCCACTTAAACAGCAGGTTTATAAAACAACACAACCTTTCCAAGTTTAACCCAGAAATGTTCATTACTACCATATCACCTACTAACTTCCTAAAAATCCTTCCCTTAGATGATACTGTAAATGAATTCAGTGCAACTTCCCTGACTATCCTAAATAGCCTTTCACCTCCTAGAAGGAAGAGACTAAACACAAATAATGCAATTTGGCTACCCAGAAAAAGTAGAATGCTAATGCAGGATAGATAAAAAGTATGGAAAAAATGAAAGAAATATAAAACACCACAATATCTTGAAAACTTCAGAATGCTTTGCAATCGTACTAAAAAGCAAATTATTGAAAATAAAAAAAACATACTATAATACCATGAAAAACTTCTCCAAAGCTAACTTTGGGCTTCTAAAAACAGAGGTGGCTAACTTCACGGCACCCATGCAAATGAAGAACAGCTGCATGACTGCCAAATCATACACCAATGCACTGCACGAACACGTACACAAATGCATGGATCTCACCATACCCAAATAGAACTAAGACTCTCTCCTCAAAAAAACAAAGGAAGCCAATCTGGTGGTTCCCTGCCATAAACAAACTCTACAACATGAGGAGGAAACTGATGTGGAATAAGGTGAAGTTCCAAGACTGGAAAAACTCCCTTATCAGCCTCAACAAAAGGTGGAGATCCCTCATCAAATCCTCTAAAGCTAGCTATGAAAACAGAATTGTAGCAGATAGTAAAGACAACCATAAGGCCTTCTATAGTTATATAAGGAATCTCCATGGCAATACCCAGATTTGCTTTGAGCTCCTCCACAAAGAAGGAGCGACTACAGACCCCGGGAACTATCGCCTCATTAGCCTGACGAGTCTGATATGCAAAGCTATGGAATGCATCATCATGGACCTAATAAACAAGGATATAGGGAATCTCCAAACTCTGGATCCTATACAGTTTGGTTTTATGAAGGGTAGATCATGCTTGCTCAACTTGGTCGACTTCTATGAGTTGGTCACCAGAGCTGGGGATGAAGGTAAGGTGGTTCATACAGCCTACCTTGATCTGGCCAAGGCCTTTGATACTATTCCCCACTCAGGAATCATAGAAAAACTTACTAAGCTAGGCATCAACCCCTATATCACTAGGTGGGTTTTAAACTGGCTCACAGATAGAATCCACAGTGTGAAAGTAGCTGACTCCAAGTCAGACTGCCGACCAGTCACGAGTGGAGTCCCACAGGTTTCAGTCCTGGGTCCTCTCCTGTTTGGTATCTACTTCTCTGAAGTCCAGGCCAACACGAAGGAACTCTGGCTGACAAAGTTCGCAGTTGATTGCAAGTTGGGAGCTATTACTAACTCCCCAACTGATGTTGACATCCTGCTGAAAGGCCTCAATGAGACCAACAACTGATGTCAGAACCACGCCCTTAAGCTCAGTGCCAAAAAATGTGTCTTCATCCCCTTTGGGAAAAACGTGGTTCCCTTGAATTACCTCTGGGAACACAGGTTAACAGCAACCACTCTTTTGACCACCATGCTGCCACTGTGGTCAGAAAGTCCTTCTATGTGGCACATCTCATTACTAAGGGTTTTGCATCCAGGAAGAAAGATGTCATTGTCTCCACCTACTCTTCCCTCATTAGGCCAATCATCGAGTACAATGCTCCTCAAGAGACACCTCAACAACTGGAGAGGCCACAAAAGTACCCCACAAAGAGGATCCTAGGCCTTAAACACTTGTCCTATATGGACAGACTCAAAAAACTCCAACTATTCTCTGTCTCATATCACCTCCTTAGAGGCGATCTCTACTCGACTTACAAAGCCATGTCTGACCCAGCTCTGTTAGAAATGCTACATCTAAAGAAATCCCAATCCCACTGTACCACATGCTCCAGAGACCTCAACCTCATTACCACAAACAAAACATGCTGGAGGGACAGGTTCATAACCCAGTGACTGCCCATGCTATGGAATAGACTTCCCATACATGTCAAGCAGAGCACCTCACTGGCCCTCTTCAAGAGAAATCTTGCTGAGTGGATGGGAAATACAAAATTCACCCCGGTGATCACTCCAGTGGCTCTACTAGACAGACGCACTAGGAACTAAGGTTGGGTGGCACGATGCCAGGGTAATCCTATGGGCTAGGCTTGTAAAGACTCCAGGACCATTAGCCTAGTACACACCTATGAACCTATGAATAGTTTTTAGGACAACAGTAAACACAAACCATAAACATTCTGGACAGACATTAAAGAAATCTTGCATCCCTGCCATAAATTCAACCCTAACTCCCTCTTAAATTATCACTCGAAACTGCAATACATTTCGACTCTTATTCCATGGATAGTATTGCATCTCTAACTGAGGATTATTTAACATCTAATCCTAACCATGGTCAGCAGCCATGTATCACCACATCCACTTCACCTTCAAACCTGTGCCCACATCCTATATACAACTACTATTAAACACATTCAAACAATGCTTTAATTCAGCTAATGACCTCCCAAGTGAGTACCTTAAAACAGCAACCAACAGCATTGCTTATCCTGTCTCAATCCTTATAAATAGGTCAATTCTACGTTCACTCTCTCTGGAAAAAGTTACACATTATTCCTCTGCACAAATGAGGAAACTCAACAGACATTACTAACTTTAGACCTACAGCAATCTTGCTCCCCCAAAATAAATGCTTGAAAAATGTATTAAAAACAATTGCTAAACTATTTCCTGCAGGAAGAACTCTCATCCCCCACATAACATGGTTTCCATCATTTCCATAAGTACTAACACTGCACTTCTAACCTATATAGATACTGTCAGTAAAGCTAGAGATAATGGCAACCTAGCCTCCTTATATCTAGACTTGTCTACAGCCTTTGTCACAGTTTATCACAGCAAATGTCTACTTCAAACGTCCTCATTAGGTCTCAGCCCAACCCTTCTATGGTTCAAAAACTACCTATCCAATAGGTGTCAGTCAGTAAAATGGCACTCCACCCTCTCTCCATACTTCCCAGTCACCAGTGGTGTACCACTAGGCTCTGTCCTTGGTCCTCTCTTCCTTAACATTCTCATCTGCTCCAGACCAGAAGTGTATCCCTCACTGGTAAGATCAGACCATAAACTAATCTCACTGGATATTCACTTCCCGACCCCACCCCCCTACCCAGAAAACCACAGTGAAAAACTTCTCTAAAGCAAATTTCACTCTCCTCATAACAGAGGTGGAATCCTTCAAAGCCCCCGGGCCTGTGGAAAATACAGCCCAGACCGCAGAATCCTTTATAAACGCATTCTATGAACACCTTCAGGAATGCATGGATCATGCAATCCCAAATAAAACCAAGACCCAATCCTCCAAAGGCAGACGTTCTGTCTGGTGGACCCCAGCCATAAACAAACTATACAATAGAAGGAGGAAGCTACTACATGATAGAGCAAAATCCCAAAAAGGGAAGGCATCTCTGATCAGAATTAGCAAAAAACTACAGGCACTCATAAAATCGTCTAAGGCCAGCTTCGAGAGAAAAATTGCACAGGACACTAAGGATAATCACAAGGCTTTATTTAGTTATGTTAGGAACCTGGGTGGGAATTCCCAGATATGCTCAGAATTAGTCTAAAATGACAAAAAATACACCAAACCCACAGACATTGTCAACATCCTAGCTGACAGGTTCAGTGCAAACTCCCCCCCCCACCAAAAGGGCAAATATCTATCCCAGCAGAGTGCTGCCCCCCCTGACATCTCAGATGCTCAGGTAAGAGCTGCCCTCTCCAAAGCAAAAAACACAGCATCAATGGGACCAGACAGTGTCCCGGGCTGCGTCCTACATGAACTCCAAGAAGTGCTAAACCCAAACATAAAACTACTGTTCAGTCTCAGCCTTACTACAGGATATGTACCTAAAGAGTAATGTACAGAAACAGTGGTCCCTCTCCACAAAGGTGGTGCCTCAACGGATCCTGGAAACTATCGCCCCATAAGCCTGACTAGCTTGGTCTGCAAAGCTATGGAAAGGATCATCATGGACCTCATAAATAAAGATATTGGGGACCTACAGACACTGGATCCTACCCAGTTCAGCTCTGTTAAGGGCAGATCCTGCCTCTTAAACCTGGTCGATTTCTTTGAAACAGTCACCAAGGCCATTGACAAGGGGAAGGTGGTCCACACAGCCTACCTGGACCTCACAAAAGCCTTCGATACAATACCCCACTCAGGCATTATAGATAAGCTCACCAGCTTAAATATAAACCCCTATGTCACTAGATGGGTTGCAAACTGGCTCAAGGAGAAAACCCACATGGTTAGAATTGCTGGAGCCATGTCAGACTCCAAACCAGTTACAAGTGGCGTCCTACAAGGCTCAGTCCTGGGACCTCTCTTGTTCGGTATATATTTCTCGGAGGTACAGGCCAACACAGAAGGACTGTGGCTGACTAAGTTCGCAGATGACTGCAAACTGGGCACCATAATAGACTCTCCAGCCAACACAAGCATCCTCCAAAAGGGCCTCAAAGGAACAGACAACTGGTGCCAGAGCCATGGCCTCAAGCTAAACGCCAAAAAGTGTATAGTCATCCCCTTTGGCAAAAACAAAGTGCCCACAAATTACCACATAGGTGGTAATCCATTAAGTACAGAAGAAGTAATTAGGGACCTGGGGACCCAAGTTGATAGCAATCTCTCATTTGACAACCACGTGGTCAAAGTGGTTAGGAAAAATATTTTATATAGCCCACCTAATCAAGAAGGGATTCACATCTAGATCAGGGGAGGTTATCGTGCCTCTTTACTCATCCCTCATCAGGCCCATAATTGAGTACAATGCCCCTTTTGGGATGTACCTTACCAGACACCTGCAGCAACTGGAAAGACCCCAAAAGTACCTCACCAAGAGGATCAAAGGGCTCAAACAGGTGCCATATGCTGCCTGGTTAAAGAAACTCCAGCTCTACTCAGTGGCATACCACCTGCTCAGAGGCGATCTGTGCCTGACGTATAAAGCCATGTCCAACCCAGAATTAATGGACATGCTGCACCTCAGAAAATACAAATCCCATCGAGCTACGCGCTCGAGAGACTTAAACCTCAGCACTGAAATAAATAGGACATGCTGGAGGGACAGATTCATAACCCAGAGGCTCCCTTCACTCTGGAATAAAATCCCAGTCCAGGTTAGGCAGAGTCCCTCATTGACTCTCTTCAAGAGGAAACTTGATGAGTGGATGGGAGATCGTAGGTTTACCCCGGGTATCACTTCTGTGTCACTGTTAGACAGAGGCACAGTATACTAACCTCGAAAAAGGGCATAGCAAAATTAATTTAAAATGGGTGGCGAAAGCCAAACACACTCTGGCTAGGCTTATAAATGCCCTAGGGCAGATAGCCTAGTATGAACCTATGAACCTAAACCATCAACACAACAGACCTCCTAATACAGTACGCAGATGATTCCACACTCATTTGCACATCTGACAACATGGCACACCTAAAAAATTACTCGGGAAGCTTTAACAGCAATTGAAATATGACTTTGTAACTAACAGCTCATGTCCAGCCTTAAAAAACAAAAAACGAAGTTATGTACTCTCCATAATGTTCCCTCTGAGTAGTTGTACTTTATTTGACTTCAACCTGTGGGTTACGGATCCAATTTGGATCTGAGCCGGCAATTTCACAAGCATCTGCTCTGAGCTCCAATCCCCTCCCCTACCCATAATACACCACCACCACCTTCCTTTCCTCAGATCGAGTTTGCCATCCCATAAAACCAGGAACCTGATCCAGCAAACCTTATTTCACCAACTTACTCAACTAGAGCTGCAAAGGCGCACTCTGCTACATAATAAGCCAGCAGGTTAGGGGGAAAGAGGGGGGATGGTTGAAGACAAATGAAGTACAACTACTCAGATAGAACATTATGGTGCGAACATAACTTCTTTATCTGAAGTAGTTGACTTCATTTGGTCTTCAACCTCATCCTGTGGGACAGAGTTTCATCTACCTATAACCTTAGGTGGCCCTCATGGAAGGATATTCCAAAGCACTGCAGAGCCAAAGGATGCCCGGCCTCTAGATACCAAATCCAACTTATAATGGGAAATAAAGGCATGAGATGAGGACCAAGTGGCCACAGAACAGATATCATCCAAGGACACCCTGGACCAGAAGGCCATTGAAGTAGCCATAGACCTGGTATAATGGGACCCGGAAGAGACAAACCCTTGTCTTCATACACTTGAAAAATACAGAGAGAAATCCATTTAGCAATGGTCACCTTGGAAATGGGTTTACCCAAAAATGGTTTAGAGAAAGACACAAACAACTGGTCAGACTTTCGAAAAACCTTGGTTCTGTGTAAATAAAAACATAGTTGTCTATGAACATCTAACAAGTCCAACTTGTATTCCCCTTTATTTTTGAAATTTGGGAAGAAAACAGGTAAATTGATAGTCTGATGTTTCCCTCAGAGGCCACTTTGGGAAGAAATGAGGGATTGGTATGAAGAGAAACCCTGTCCTTGTGGAAAATCATGTACAGGCCCTTGACAGGCAATGCTTGGAGTTCCGAGACCCTCTTAGCAGAGGTGATAGCCACTAGAAAGGCCGTCTTCCAGGACAGAAATTTAAGGTCTACTGTTGCAGCCAGTTCAAAAGGAGGTGCAACCAGCGCTTGCAACACCAAGGTAAGGTCCCAAGGAGGAGTGGGATCTTTGGCCGGGGGACACAAAAGAAAGGTACAGTTGATAAAGGCTTTGCACAATGTGGAAGAAGCCAAAGAAAGTACAGTTGTGTACACTTACCATAAATGTAGATGTTCGAGTGTATTCACTGTTGCAGTCCTAACGAATGGTTATCCAACTCCCGGTAGCCCTCGCTCAGCCAGAATACCAAAGATAAGCGAATATAATGTTGGCTGCTGTCGGTTGTAAAGGACGTCAGTACGTTGGATACAAAAGTAGGCAGACAACGTCACTTCCTCAGTCTTTCTTGCTATAAGTCAGGAGCCCCCAAGAAAACAAGGCTTAGACCAAAAATAAAAGTATCTTTGGTAAAATAAACCAAATTAAGCCTGCATTGTAGGAAAGGAGAGCAGGAGAAGACCAAAAAGGGGGAAGGAGGGAGGGAAACCAGGACTGCAACAGTGAATATACTTGAACATCTACATTTATGATAAGTGTACACAACTGTACTATGTTCGTCGTGTTTCACTGTTGCAGTCCTAACAAACGGGTTGATTACCAAAGCCCAGAGAAGAGGAAGGAGGCACCAGCACAATCAAAGATTGGAGAGAATGCCCTGCAGAACAGCAGTGGCAAACCCAGCCCTGGAACTAGAAAACAAAGGCAAATTATAATGCTTTGTGAAAGTGTACAGAAGACCATGTGGCACAGCCTGTAAAATGTCTTTAGTAGGGACTCCCCTTAAAAAGGCTGTAGAAGTGGAGGCTGCTCTTGTGGAGTGGGTCCTCACCCCTTGAGGAGGAACTTTGCCAAGAAAGGAATAACAGAAAGTAATACAATGTGCGATCCATTTAGAAATGGTTTGCTTAGAAAGATCTTTGCCCTGAGCTCCAGGAGCAAAACTGACCAATAGCTGAGCTGATTTCCGAAGGTCCTTAGTCCTGTCCAGGTAAAACCTGAGCTGTCTGTGTACATCGAGAGAATGCAGGATCCTTTCACCTCTATTTTGAGGATTAGAAAAGAAAGTAGGAAGGTGGATGGACTGATTAAGAGTCAGGCTTGAAACCACCTTCGGCATAAAGGAGGGATTGGTCCTCAGGTTGACACAATCTGCATGGAAGATGAGAAAAGGCTCCACAGCCATCAAAGCCTGCAGATCTGAAACTCTCCTTGCTGAAGATATAGTCAAGAGGAAGGCCAGTTTTCCAAGAGAGAAACTTTAAATATGCAGTGGCAGCTGGCTCAAAAGAAGGAAGAGTGAGCTTCTCCAAAACAAAATTAAGGTCCCAGGACGGAGTAGGTCCCCTTCTGGGAGGTTTTAAGTTGCTAGCACCTCTGAGAAACATTTTCATCAGGGGATGAGAGAAAATGGGCTATTCAAAAGAACAATGAGCAGAAATAGCTGAAACATGGACCTTGATAGAAGAAAACGAAAGTCCACCTTGAAGCAAATCAGCCAAGTATTCCAGGATCAGAGGAAGAGTAGGCTGAGAAGATTCCCCTCTAGCTTGCATCCAATGAGAGAAACTTTCCCATTTGCCAGCGTAGGACTTCCTAGTGCTAGGCTTCCTGGCCTCACGAAGTATATCAACCACTTGCTGGGAAAGGGAAGAAGTAGTAGATTGATTCATACAATGGAGCCATGCTATCAAATGGAGAGACTGAAAATGAAGATGCAGAATTTTTCCCCCTTCCTGAACCAAAAGATTTGATTTCAGAGGAAGATGCCAAGGAGGAAATTGGGAGAGAGTGCGAAGCAGTGGATACCAATGCTGCCTGGGCCAGTCTGGAACTATGAGAATGGTCCTTGGTCTTTCGTCACTGATCTTCAACAATACTCTGGGAGGAAGGCATAAACTGAAAGCAGCGTCCAAGGGAAAGACACAGCATCCACTTTCCAGGCCTTGCTGTGATGTTGTCCGGTGCAAAAAAGTGGCAGAAGATGGTTGTCCAGGGAGGAGAAAAGATCCACCTGAGGAGTGCCCCGATGCTGAATGATACTGTAAAAGACCATTCTGTTCAGCTACCACTTGCGAGGATCCAGGGTCTGTCTACTCAACTGGTCTGCCAAAACATTGAGTCTCCCTGGAAGAAACTGAGCTAGAAGATGTAGGCCAAATGATGCTGCTGTGGACCACAGAATCATGCTCTGCCTGTACAGGGGGTAAGAATGAGTCCCTCCCTGTTAGTTGACATACCACATGACTGTGGTGTTGTCTGTTCTGACAAGCAGAGTTCCTGGAGAAAGAAGATGCTTAAAAGCCAGTAAGGCCTGCTGAACTGCAATTAATTCCTTCAGGTTTATGTGCAAGTGCTTCTGCATGAGCCCGTGTTCAGAACTTGAATGGGAGGAGATGGGCGGAAAGGCATGCCCTTGTTTTGTAAAAAGGTTGTCACCCACCATAGAAACATTGTCTGCAGACACCAAAGGTTCTTGAGGTACCATTGCAATTTCCTCATATGCAGTTTTGCATATGGAATCATGAGAATACAAAAGGCCATGAATCCCAGAGCTTGCAGGTATTTCCTTGCAGGGAGCTGGGACAGGCTTACCAAGTCCTTGAAGTAAGCTGAAAGACTTGTCTGCTTCTCCTGGGTGAGATATATCATCTGGGGAGCTGTGTCGTGACTCCCTCCCAGGAATGTTATCTCCTTGGTTGGTACCATTCTTGACTTTTGCTCGTTGAGAGTGTGACCCAGAGAAGAGAGAAGAGTCTTTACAAATTCCAAATCCTTTAACAGCTATTCCTGAGAATATGCTGGAATTAGACAGTTGTCCAAGTATGGATAAATCTGAATTTCCTTCTGCCTACAAAAGGCAATGACTGGAGCCAGGCACTTTGTGAAAACTCTGAGAGCAGTAGATAAGCCAAAGGGCAGCCCAGAGAATTGATAATGTTGCTTGCCCACTCTGAAGCGAAGGAACTGCCTGCAGCTTTCCCTGATAGGGATGTGCACAAAAGCTTCTTTGAGATCCAAAGTTATGAGCCAGGAGTCCTTGTCCAACATTGGTAGCAACTGATGAAGAGTGAGCATTTTGAACTTTGGAATTACCAAGAAAAATTTCAGAATGGCTAGATCTAGGATAGGATGCCAGGTGCCTTCTTTTTTTTGAAACTAAGAAAAGTCTGGAATAGAAGCCCTGGCCTAACTGCTGAGCAGGAACCAGTTGTATTGCCCCCAGATGCAACAGAGACAAAATTTGCTTTTCTACTTCTGCTCATTGATTTGGAGGAATGTCCGGGAATTTCTTGTGTACTGTAAAGGTGTGGAAAGAAAACTTGTGTCCTAGGGATACAGTTCTGAGTACACATTTGTCGTCCATGATGGTGGCCCAGACATTTGCAAAAATGGCCAACCTTCCCCCTAAAAGAAACTGCGGGCAAGCAGGAACAGGCAGAAGTTGGACAAAGTCATTGAGAATGCTTGGACTGAGATGCAGGCTTAGACCTTACTGACTTAGAAGTGGAAGCATGCCATTTTTAGTCCTTTGAGGGGTAGCCCCATGCCCCTAGAAGATTTGTAACCTCTAGTCCTAGAACGATTCTGTCTGCTGGTATCAGGAAACAGCCAACTCTTAGAAGGGTAGTTCCTGCTAAAGCTAGGAGGTTGAACTTGCAGAAAATCTTTAACTGTTTGCATAGACTTGGCCTTATCCTCCATCTTTTTGAGCACCTCCTCTGTTTTACTGCCAAAAAGACTGTCCTTGTGTAAAGGTACGTCTAAAAGCTTGGACTTGACAGGCTCTGGAAGGGGCTGTTCCCTGAGCCAAGCATGCCTCCTGATAACAGATCCAATAGCTGCAGCCCTATAGGAAGCTTCAAGAATGTCAAAACCACAGTGTAATGAATGCTTGTTGAAAAGACTGGCAGAATTCAGCAAATCCTGCATATCTTTATCCTCCGCCAAAAGAGGCACACTTGAAATATTTGACTTAATAGCCTCCAAGGTATGCTGCTGATACTTGAGCATATGAAAAAAGCAATTGTTAGACCTAATAGCAAGAGTGGCAGAGGTATAAACCTTCTTTCCCCACCTGTCTAGATTCCTAGATTCTCTGTCAGAAAGAACAGGATTTCTGGTAACAGTGGTCTTAACCCCTTTAGGCCCTTGAGAAATAACCTCTGGGTCAGCCAGAGGATTCCGAAAAAGAAACAAATGAGAATCAGGAACTCTATAGTGCCTGTCAGGATTTCTGGGAGCAGGAGGAACAGAATTTCAAGTCAAGGAATTTTCCAGAAAAACATCATCCACCACCTCCAACACAGGGGGAATAGCCAGAGGCTGAGGCAAATCCAAAAACTCCCTGATCCTTTTCTTAGATTGGGGATAATCTTGACTTTCCCATTTAAAATGCTCCCTAAGAGTATTCAAAGTATCACCAAAAGAAAAATCTTCTGGAGGAGAAGCAGAAGGAATGGATTCCTCTGCATCAGAATCCTCAAAAGGAGAAAAAAAGTACAGTTGTGTACCTACCATAAATGTAGTCATTACTCTTGGGTTATCCTGCTGACAGGCTACCCGCAGTCGGCCAGAATTCCAAAGTCTAGGTCCGGCGTCGGTTGTTGTTGCCTCTTCCCCGATGTCAGTGCGCCAGGGGTATAAAAGATGCAGCCAATGCCATTTTCTCCAGTTTTTCTTGCCCCAGATGTCAGGTGTCCCCAAAATGGTAGGCTAAAAAAATGCCAATAATTATGCATACAGTAAAATAAACATTTCCTTCATCTACAAGCAAATATACCACATAGGTGGTATAAGATAGAGAAGTATAGGTAAGTCCCAGCAAAGAAAAGGGGGGATGGTGGGTGGGTAACCTGGACTGCAACAGTGAATACTCTTGAACATCTACATTTATGGTAGGTACACAACTGTACTATGTTCATCGTGTTTCACTGTTGCAGTCCTTACTCTTGGGTTGAATCCCAAAGCTGAGGTTGGGTGGCCGGGCCTAAATAGGATTAGGAGAGGCTATAAGGCCCTGCAGAACTGCAGTGGCGAAGCCTGCTCTGGATTTAGAGTAGAGAGGTAAATGGTAGTGCTTTGTAAAAGTGTGCACTGAACTCCACGTTGCAGCCTCTAATATATCTTTGGTTGGTACTCCTCTAAGAAAGGCTGCTAAAGTGGCTGCTGCCCTGGTAGACTGAGGCCTAATGCCCTTGGGCACTGATTTGCCATGTTGTGAGTAGCAGAAACGAGTGCAGTGGCCTATCCATTTTGAAACAGTCTGTTTTGAGATGGGCTTTCCTTGAGATCCTGCAGCATATGCCACTAAAAGTTGCTCAGTTTTTCTGAAAACTTTAGTTCTGTCCAAGTAGAAGTGTAGTTGTCTGTGTATGTCCAAAGAATGCAGAAGTCTCTCTCCCTTATTCTGTGGGTTTGGATAAAAGGTAGGCAGATGAATGGTTTGGTTAAGGGCCACACTGGACACTACCTTAGGCATAAATGTCGGGTTTGGCCTTAGAGAAACCCTGTCTGGATGGAAAATGATGAAAGGTTCCACAGCCATGAGTGCTTGCATCTCTGAAACTTGTCTTGCAGAGGTTATTGCTAGGAGCAGAGCTGTTTTCCAAGATAAAAACTTTATATCAGCTGTATTGGCTGGCTCAAAGGGCGGCAGTGTGAGTTTTTCCAAGACATAATTGAGATCCCATGCAGGTATTGGAGCCCTCCTTGGAGGTCTTATGTTTTTGGCCCCTCTGAGGTACTGCCTTAGCAAAGGATGGGAAAAAATAGGAGGTTCCGTATTGTAATGAGCTGAAATGGCAGAGGCATGAATTTTAATTGATGAAAAGGATATGCCTTTGTCCAGCATCTCAGTTAGGTATTGTAAAATCTGAGGGATATTCGGTACAGATGTGACAATTCCTTGTGCCTGGTTCCAAGCACAGAATCTTTTCCATTTTTCTGCATAAGATTTTCTGGTACGGGGCCCTCCTGGCCTCCAAAATAACATCCATCACTGCTTTAGAGTGAGTTGTGTTTTGAATGGTTACATTATCTGCCATGCTGCCAGATTTAGGGTCCTGAGTTGGCTGTGCAGAATCTGATTGTTTCGCTGGGTCAGTAAGTGAGGAATTAGAGGCAATGTCCAGGCTGGGCCTTGAGACAAACTTTTTAGGATTGGGTACCAGTGCTGGCGTGGCCAGTCTGGGGCAATCAATCATTCTTGGCTTCTCTTGTCTGACCTTTAGGAGCACCTTGGGGAGGAAAAGCAGAGGAGGAAAGGCATATACTGTTAGACTTTTCCAGCTGAATGACAGGGCATCCACTTTCCACGCTTGCTTGTGATAAGTCCTTGTGCAGAATTTCTGTAGTTGGCAGTTGTGAGGGGAGGCAAATAGATCTATGTCTGGGCATCCCCATTCCTTTGTTATCATGCTGAAGACTTGTGGATCCAGTTTCCACTCGTGGGGATCATGAGGTTTCTGCATAGTTCCTCTGCTAGAGTATTGTTCTTTCCTAGCAGGAATTGTGCTTGCAGGTGTACTTGATATGTCAATGCTGTGTCCCACAAATTCATGGCTTGTCTGCAGAGGGGGTAGGAATGTGTGCCTCCCTGCTTGTTTATGTACCACATGACTGTAGTATTGTCCGTCCTTATCAGTAGTTGTCCTGGATAGAGTAGATCCTTGAAAGCTGTCAGGGCATTCTGAACAGCTAACATCTCTTTTTGATTGATATGTAGATGCATTTGGCTTGTAGACCATGTGCCCTGAATACATTTTCCTGCCATGTGTGCTCTCCAGGCATAATCTGATGCATCTGTTGTTATTGACTGCCTGGCTGTGGGTAGAGTGAATGGCTGTCCCTTGTTGAGGTGACAGGCCTGTGCCCACCATCGAAACTCCTGTTGCAGGCAAGGAATGAGGGTAATTAATGCTTCCAGGCTTTGACAATGTTGAGTCCAGACACTTTTTAGGTACCATTGAAGTTTCCTCATATGCAGTCTGGCATATAGAATTAGCAGAATGCAGGATGCCATGAAGCCCAAAGCCTGCAGAATTTTTCTTGCAGATAACTGGGACTTTGTTGCCAACATTTTGAAGTAAGAAGTTAGTTGCCTTTGTCTGGCGTGAGATAAGCCATCTGGGCAGTTGTATTTAAGCTTGCACCCAGGAATATGATCTCTTGAGAGGGTACTAGTTTTGATTTCTTTTCGTTTACTGTGTACCCTAGGCAAATTAATAATCTTTTTACGAACGCCAGATGCTTTAGTAGAGTGTCCTTGTTCTCTGCTTGTATAAGGCAGTCGTCCAAGTAAGGATATATTTGAATTCCTCTTTGTCTGCAAAATGCAATTACTAGTGCCAGGCATTTTGTGAAGTCCCTGGGTGCAGTAGATAAGCCAAAGGGCAGTGCCGAGAATTGGCAGTGCATTGAGCCAGCTATGAATCTGAGGTATCTTCTGCAAGACTGTCTGGGATATGCAGGTATGCCTCTTTTAGGTCCAAAGTTACAAGCCAAGCCTTCTTGCCCAGCATGGGCAGAAGCTGCTGCAGAGTTAACATTTTGAATTTTGGAACGTCCAGAAATGTGTTTAGAATAGACAGGTCCAGTATTGGTCTCCATGTTTTGTCCTTTCTGGGTACCAAGAAAAGCTTTGACTAAAATCCTTGTCCCTGCTCTTGCTGTGGTACTTGCTGAATGGCCCTCATGTTCATAAGGGGCGAAACTTGTTTTTGTGCCTCGGCCCATTGATTGTGTGGCAGGTTTGGCAAACCTTTTGCCTTTGGCAGGGTGTGAAAGTGGAACCTGTAGCCCTGGGACACTATATTCAATACCCATTTGTCCTGGGTGATCATGTGCCAATTTTGAGAGAAAAGTGCGAGTTTTCCCCCTAAGGGGGCTGCAAGAAGATAAGTGCTTGGTGCTGGTAGAGGCAAGTCATTGGGACTGTTTCCTGTATGGCTGTGCTTTGTCTTCTCCACTTTTGGAGGTAGAAGTGCCCCACTGTTTAGGCCTGTATGAGCCCTGGAGCTGGGATCTGCCTCTGAGACATCTGTATCTGCCTCTTTGTGGCCTGTCCGACAAAGGAAAGGACCAATTCTTTGTAGGCCATTCCTGCTAAATCTTGGTGGCTGAACCTGTAAGAAATCCTTTACTGTTTGCATAGATTTTGCTTTGTCCTCCATTTTCTTCAAAACCTCCTCTGCTTTAACACCAAATAAAGTATCATGCTGTAATGGAGCATCTAATAATTTTGCTTTAACCTGATCAGGCAGATTTTGCTCCTTTAACCAAGCATGCCTCCTAATGACAGAACCCGTAACTGAGGCCCTGCAGGAGGCCTCCAGAGAATCAAAACCACATTGCAATGTATGCTTTCCCACTTGTTCAGTTGCATGCAATAAATCCTGCATTTCCTTATTCTCTGCACAATCAGAATTAGCCAACATTTTCTGTTTTAACAGTGACATTAAGTATTGCTGATATTTAATCATATGAAATTGGCAATTTAAAGCCCTCACAGCCAAAGTAGCAGAAGTGTAAACCTTTTTCCCCCATCTGTTTAATGCCCTTGAATCCCTGTCAGAAGGGATAGGATTTTTTGCAGTAGCGGCCTTAACCCCCCTTGGGACCCTGAGAATTAGTTTCTGGGTCAGCAGCAGGGTTGTTATAAAGAAATGTATGTGAATCTGGAACCCTGTAGTACCCGTCTGGTTTAACAGGAGCTGGAGGTAAGGAGTCTGGAGATAGGACTCTGAAAATACATCATCTACAATGTCTAGCACTGGGGGAATAGCAAGAGGCCTGTGCTGAGGAAGTAAAAGAAAATCTCTAAGCCTTTTCTTTGATTCTGAGTAATCTTGGCTCTCCCAGTGGAAGTGCTCCCTCATGGTATGCAGGGTTTCCCCAAAAGAATAATCCTCAGGAGGAGAGGCTGAAGGAATGGATTCTTCAGCATCAGAATCCTCATAGGGAGGAAGAGAATATTCCTGTACAGAAGAGGAGTCAGAGGAAATGGAAACCTGATCTGAAGAGTCATAGTCTGTCTCTTGCCTAGGCATCTTGTCATGAGGGGGATGGGAACCCCTGATCAAGGTAATAAGGTCTTCGGCCATTTTGAACATCTGTTTCTTAGTCATGGAAGTCTGTCCTGGAGAATGCTGTACTTGTTTCTTTGTCTTTAAAGCTGCTTTAGTCTTTGCTTTTGAAGCTGAAGTAGGCTTTACATAAAGCTGTGTAGGTCTGAAAACACCATCAGAAGCCGATCCCTGCTCAGCGGCTCCGAACCCATCTGAGGGAATGATTTCCGAGTGTCCAATACCTTGAGTATCCAGAGGCCTAGCTGGCTCCATGTGGGAGTCGTCAGCGGCCTGTGGCTCTGAGGTAGCAGGCATCAGGGGCTGTGAAAGCACCTCACTGAGTACCGGCGACTGGCTTAGCGGAAGCCTCGTCGTCAGTTTTGGATCTCGGATGCCTGTCCTTCTCTTTTTCCTTGCGTTTTTTAGAAACTTCGGTCGTCGGCTGTTCCGACGGCATTATGTAATTGAATTTTCGGCCAAAGTAATGATAAGCAAAATCAAACCGACGCTTAATAGTGCGTTGGTTGAATCTAGCACAAAACTGACAGCTGGCAACGTTATGATCAGGGCCTAGGCAAGGAATACAGTAAGAATGAAAATCCTTATGAGGTATTTGCTTCCCACAAAAAATACAATTGTTAACTTTTTCTGACATCGGTCTGGAGCAAGAAAAATGTCTCCCCAACGGGGTACTTAGCTTTAATGAAGTCTTCGGATCTGAAATTCGTCTGTGAAAATCTCAGGAGTCGGCCGACTGGCACTTGCGAACTGCTTTTGCTTTGGGCACCGCACGGCAAGAAAGACTGGAGAAAATGGCGTCGGCTGCTTCTTTTATACCCCTGGTGCACTGACGTCAGGGAATAGGCGACAGCAACCGACGCTGGACCTAGACTTTGGAATTCTGGCCAACTGCGGGTAGCCTGCTAGTAGGATAACCCAAGAGTAATGACTGCAACAGTGAAACATGATGAACATCCTGAGAAGCTTCCTCTTCATCAGCAGAAATGCTAGAAGTCTCAGAACCTGAATAAGATAAAGCTTCTGGAGAGAAACCCCTGCCTCTTTTTGAAGGAGGAGGCTGTGAGCCCCTAATAAGAGTCAAAAGATCATTTGCCATTTTACCCATCTGAGACTGAAAGGAACAAGAGGAAGCTGGAGCCTGTTTCTTTACAGGCTTGCGACTACAGGATTTACCTGAAAGTCGGAAGGACTCGGGAGGCTTGGCCACCGAAGAAGTAGTGGAGGTCGTCAGTATGTGCCTACTGTCAGAACGAAGAACGGTGGCCTCAGAAATCGGTGCTTGCTTAGCAAAAGGCGGAAGGTCACAGACAAAATGGAAGCTGGTGGCATGGAGGACTCAAATGGTCTCAACAGAGGCCTGCGGTGGTAAATCCGCGGACTGCAGGGGCTGCAAAAGCACCTCACTGGCTACCGCAAGGCTGACAACCAACTGATCATTGTCGGTAGATTTGACCCTCTGTAACCTGTCATAGTCTCTATCCTTACGCTTCTTAGGAATATCCGAAGCCTGAAGACCAGTGGATGCCATACTGACAAACTTAGGCCAAACTCCAAAGTGCTTAGCTAAAAGCTTAACCGAACGACGAATAATACGCGGATTAAAGGAAGCACAGAGATCACAGTTAGTAACGTCGTGGTCAAGGCCTAAACAAATACAGTAAGAATGAAAATCTCAATGGGGAATCTGCTTTCCACAGGCAAGACAATTATTAACTTTTTCTGACATTCAAGAATAAAATGAGCGGAAAAACAAACGTAAAGTCTAAACCAAAATCCAAGAAAAACGGCTGTGTCAGCATACAGGGTGTATATCCAAAGTAGTTTTTATTGCATAAATTACACAAGCGCTTTCACCCTAACTTAATTGTAGGGCTTTTTCAAGTGTTAAAACAGTATCACTGTCTATTAGCCATCTTTAAATACCTGAGTTCAAAAAAAGGCACCAAAAAAGACATGTTAAATTTAAAGTGAAAGCACACATTTAAAATCACAGACTGTGATAGTTCAAAGGAACTGGAAGATGTTAAGACACAAACACAATAAGGATATAGTGCACAAAGTGGGTGGTGAACCTAACTTTGTTTTTAAAACAGGAACGAATTTAAAAAAAGTTTTTGAAAGTAGTACTTATAGGAATACATACTACCCAGATAAAGGAACAAATAGATGTGGTAGGTGTGGATATTGTAGGTACATTTTGGAGGAAGTGGCTATTACCTTAAAAAATTATGGTAATAGTAGGATTTTTTTCAAGAAGGGTAACTGTTACACTAAAGGTATTGTATATTTAGCCCTGTGTAGAAACTATCCAGGTTTCTACGTGGGGAAATCAGAGAGGGCATTGAATAAACGCATTTATGAACATTTGTATAACATTAGGAAAGGAAATACAAATAATGCATTAAGTAAGCACCTACAAAATGAGCCTGAGCATACAGGCTTCCGATTTGGAATTCTTGAACAAGTCCCAATAGATCCCAAAGGGGGAGACTGGGAGAATTGGTTATGCTGTAGGGAGACCTACTGGCAAATGAGATTGAATGCCGTCCACCCCCCAGGGCTTAACGATTATATTTCTTTTAAGCCTTATTTAATCAAAAAAGCAGAAGTTTTATAATGGTATTATTGGTGAAATTCAGTTCCTTTAGTGGATATATTTCAAAAAGATTACTTTACTTATGGTATTTATAGGTTGTTTGTGTTTAAACTTTTATACTATACATATATTTTTTAAGTATTGTTTTTGTACTTTCAATGGAATAAGTGGAGATTAATGTGTTTTACTTTTATTTTTGAATGATTACATTCTGTGATTTTAAATGTGTGCTTTCACTTTAAATTTAACATGTCTTTTTTTGGCGCCTTTTTTTGAACTCAGGTATTTAAAGATGGCTAACAGACAGTGATACTGTTTTAACACTTGAAAAAGCCCTACAATTAAGTTAGGGTGAAAGCGCTTGTGTAATTTATGCAATAAAAACTACTTTGGATATACACCCTGTATGCTGACACAGCTGTTTTTCTTGGATTTTTCTGACATTCGTTAAGGCAAGAAAAGAGGATCCCCAACGGGGTACTTAGCTGCAGTTGACTTCAACTTGTAATCGGAAATCAAAAAGGTAAACGGCCGCGGCAAAGAACTCTGAGAAAATGACGTTGGGCTGCCTCCTTTTGCATCCAACGTACTGACGTCCTTTACAACCGACAGCAGCCAACGTCATATTCTCTTACCATTGGTATTCTGGCTGATCGAGGGCTACTGGGAGCCAGATAATCCATTTGTTAGGACTGCAACAGTGAAACACAATGAACATCTCATATTTTTACCAACATGGAAATTGGAAATGGCAGCAAGTTGTACCTTCACTATCAAAGAACTAGCCCCTTGTTGAAAATTGATTACCAAAAATTCAAGAATAGCTAGAATTGGTGCCGAGAAGGGATCCAAGTTTCTCTGAGAGGCCCAGATGGAAAAACGCTTCCATTTCCTACGGCAGATTTTTCTAGTGGAGTATTTAAGAGCTGCCACTAGAATAGACTTGACAGAAGATGACAAACTGGGAGTCCTAGCAATTAGGGGAACTGGAACAGCCAAGCTGTGAGCTTCAGACTGCCCAGATTCAGATGAGGAACCCCTGAAGGGTGAGATCTGGGTGGGGTTCCAGAACCCAAGGAGGAACTAGATGAGACCAGAAGAAGGGAGACCAAACCTGGCAAGGCCAAAACTGGGCAATGAGGATGACTTTGCTCCCCAGTCGACGCGCTTTCTGTAAAAACTTTGAGGCAAGAGGTAATGGGGGATAAGCATAAAGAAGACCAGGAAGTCAAGGCTGGACGAGAGCATCTCTGGGGGATTCCCCTGGCCGGGGGGGGGGGGGGTTCAGAGCAATGAACTCACTGCACTTCACGTTGGAAGAAGATGCGAAGAAATCACAGCAAGGCTGACCCCACTTTAGAAAGATCTGCTCTCCGCTACTGAAGGATTCAGAGACCACTCGTAAGGCATCAGGACAGAATGGCTTAGCTTGTCTACCAGAATGTTGGACTGTCCCTGAATGTGTGTTACTACCATAAAGCGACTGGTGATCACCCATTCCCAAAAAATCATGGCCTCATGACAAAGGGGGTAGGATCTGGTCCCTCCCAGTTTGTTGATATACCAGACCACCGACATGTTGTCTGACTGAATTGCAATAGCTCCCAGAGGAAGAAAGGCTTGAAGGGCCTGCAACGTTAAAAGGACCACACTCATCTCTAGAACATGGATATGCAAACTGGTCTTGATTGGGAACCACAAGCCTTGGACTGTCCTTCCCAAGCAATGCCCCCCCACCCTAGCTGGGAGGCATCCGTGGTCACTGTGGGTTGGGCCGGGGCTGCAACAAATGGACGTCCCTCGAGTATGTCCACAGAATGCATCCACCAAAGGAGGAATGCCCTGCAGGCTTTGCTTATGTGTATCAGACATGTCAGTGGAAGATCCAGCATAGACCACTGTACCGCAAGAGTCCACTGTAGTACTCGCATGTGCAAACAAGAACACAGAAGAAGTGTAATTGTGGCCACCATAAAGCTGAGGGCTTGCAACACTGCCTCCTCTGGCGGTAGATATGGGTGAAAAATGATAGCAACGTGCATTCGTAGATTTCAAATTCTGTCTGAAGTTAAGACGACTTTTGTGTGCAAGGTGTCTATCCATACTCCGATAAACTCTATGACTTGGACAGGGTGTAGGGGAGACTTGGCAATGTTGACTGTAAAACAGAGATGAACCGCTAGATACAGGAAATAGTCCCTGGCCTGACAAAGTAGACACTTGGTGGAAGCAGCAAGGAGCCAATCATCTAGGTATGGAAAGACCTGAATTCCCTGAAGCCTCAAGTGAGCTGCTACCACTGCCATAACCTTGGTAAACACCCTGGGGACTGTGGTGAGGCCAAAGGGTAGAGCTCAAAACTGATGATTGAATCCCTAACCAGAAGCGAAGGAACCTCCTGGAGCTTCTGTGTACCTTTATGTGATAGTAAGCATCCTGGAGGTCTAACAAGCAAGGCAGGATGGACTGTAATGTGACCATCTGGAACTTCTCTTTGGCAATGGACAGGTTCAGGGTTGATAGGTCTAGAATAGGACTCATGTCCCCCATCTTTTTTGTCACCAAAAAGAACCTGGACTAGATGCCCAACCCGGACTGATCTCGGTGGACGGGCTCGATGACTCGCTTCGTTAGCAGCTTGAGTACCTCTAATGCTGCTGCCTCCCTTTGCGCGGGTGGTACATCCGGGAGGTATTTGGGTGGTATGGGGAGAGCCACAAAGGGGATTGTATAACCTCTGGATATGATCCGTAGCACCCAACTGTCTGATGACACGGACACCCATGCCGTCAGGAGCAATGACAGGCAACCCCCGACTGCCTCCAGAGCAGAGCAGTCGAGGAACCTCTCAGGGTTGCTGCGCGGGCCTGTCCGAGAATGGTTCTCAAGACCCAAAATTCCTCATAACCCCTCTGCCCCTGGGCTGGCATCTGTCTTGACCCCCTCTGCCTCTAGGGGGAGATGAGCCCTGAGCATCCAAGAAATACTGGGACTTCCGGAACCACATTTTCTTTTGCCCTTGCTGATTTCGAGAAAGGGATCTGCTTCTCAAACCCTCAAAGATCCTAACAGCAGACAGTGTCTTCCTGTCCTTCTTGCTCTGGGCCAATGTGCCACAGACGGTCTTACCAAAAAGGGAAGAGCTGTCATAAGGGGCATTCGCAAAGGATGTCTTAAAGGGACAATCCCAGCGTTTAAAATTCGGGTCTACTCTAAAGCTGACAAAAGCCACACCCACTTTACCACGTCACTCACATTCCCACCTTCGGTATCCCTTTTCTTTTACATATCCGTTAAATATTCAATTCCAGTCCTGTTTTTGCTCCCAGTGTCAACTACACATTGTTTTTACTGTCCTATCGTTGAATGCCCATAGTTTTGATCCATTTTTATAAAATTGTGTTTTTTTTTCTGCCAAATTAGTTGCAAACCATAACCAACTGATGTTAGAAAATAGAGATATTTCAGTTTCGGATTTCATACCCTTGTTATTCTATCAACTTTCTAAATGTGTAAGAGAAATATTTTAAAAATGTAGCGATTTCTGGATCTAAGAGTCTGACAGCTATGGTAAGGTTCCTCCTGCTTTGCAACTATTCAGTACATTAGTAATTAAGAATTACCATTAGGGTACTTTTCCATTATCGGGGCAGCAGTAGTAATGCACACTGGCATCCTTATCACGCGGCCGCAACGATCACACAACTGCTAGCTGTAAAGTTGCTGTTTTGAAAGACATACATAAACATGGGTGGATGTGCTGCAGGGTTTTATTAGTTTTATAATTTATAAATCTAATGGCTGCATTACAGAGTGTGATAATGCTGTTTACTTGATTGTGTGACCAAGTGTAAACAAATCACCTTCTCTTGAGTTATCGCTATAAAAAATGTAGTTTTTCAGTACTACTGCGTATCTTTTTAAGGCAAGAAATGTTTTGCAAATGGGAGTTAAATGTATTTAACGTAGCATTTGATTAATTTTCACTCTCATATCTATCAACTGCTACGATTTGAACATGGGGTTAACATTTTTACTCTTAGTTTTTCCTTGCTCTTCGTTGATTTGTTTTTTTTATATACGGCCGTTTAATGGCATATTCATTATTAAATAATTTAAATAAAGGAAAGTTTCTTTATTATTGCGTGTACGGGGTCAAGGTCTTGAAAACATTTTATTGAGCTTTCTTTTGTGCTGTGTGCATATTTCTGCGTGTACTGAATTTTAAAGTAACTTGTGCCGATAGTCCAGGTATTTGCTAAAATCTGTGGTATTTCATTTTGTGTGTTTTTCCTTTTGAAATGTAGTTATTATGTTCAAGCCATTGTAGACGCCTGTCTTGTATACTCTGTTTAATTCTCAAAGTGTGGACATGATGCAGACTGGCAGTAGTAACAGTTTCCCCGAAATGAGCAAGCATAATTTCCTATCTAAGAAGGATGGGTCTACCCGTTTTTAAATTGTTTCCAGTCATTGTTTCCCGTGAGGTCAAATGTACGTGTTAAAACGATCTTTGGTAGAGTACAGGTATGGTGTACTTAACGGAAAACGATTGTTAATTGCGACCGGATTCTGAAGGCGTTTCGGTAAACAGTATATAAAGTATGAACTAAGTGTATCCGAGCAATTTTGGAGAAATAGGGACATAAGTAAAATGAACAGCGTACTGCATGAAGAACGTTTCTCATTTTAAGTTTTAAAATGCCCATGGTCTCCGTTGAAAGGGTGTGTTGTATTTCAATTATTTGTTTGTTTACTGGGGTACTGCACTGATTGCAATAGACTGTTTGCAGGCAGAGCACGGATGAAGAAATTGACAAACATAAGAGTAATTACAAAAGGAAGAGAATCCCATAGAAAATTGAAATAATAAAGGTTATTAATCTTAAGTGTTGGAAAACAAATGTGAATTAATGTTAGTAAATATGAGAGGGAATTAGCAGGTGAAAAGAGTCAAAGCAAGTGTTGCAGGTGAGGAGGGAATTAAGTTATGAATCCATTGGAAAAGTACTTGCAGTCAGATTTGTGATGGAGGCTCAGTCCTGGGACCTCTCTTGTTCAGTATATATTTCTCTGAGGTACAGGCGGAGGACTATGGCTGACCAAGTTCGCAGATGATTGCCAACTGGGTGCCATAATCGACTCGCCGACTGACACAAGCATCCTCCAAAAGGGTCTGGGAGACGGATAACTGGTGCCAGAGCCGTGGCCTAAAGCTAAATGCCAAAAAGTGCATAGTCGTCCCCTTTGGGAAAAACGAAGTGCCCACAAATGACCACATAGGTGGTAATCCATTAAGTACGGAAGAAGTAATTAGGGATTTGGGGACCCAAGTAGATAGCAAGTAGATAGCAATGTCTCCTTTGACAGTCACATTGCCAAAGTGGTTAGAAAGACCTTCTGTATAGCCCACCTTATCATGAAAGAGTTCACATCTAGATCAATAGAGGTCATTGTGCCCCTCTACTCATCCGGCCCATAATTGAATACAATGCCCCTTTCGGGATGTACCTTACCCGACACCTACAGCAACTGGAAAGACCCCAGAAGTACCTCACCAAGAGGATCAAGGGACTCAAACAGATGCCCTACGCAGTTAGGCTAAAGAAACTCCAGCTCTACTCAGTTGCTTACCGCCTACTCAGAGGCTATCTGTGCCTGACGTATAAAGCCATGTCCAACCCAGAATTAATGGACATGCTCCACCTGAGGAAATCCAAATCCCTTAGAGCTACACGCTCCTTAGGACTTAAACCTCAGCACAGAAATAAATAGGACATGCTGGAGGGACAGATTCATATCCCAGAGGCTCCCCTCACTCTGGAACAAAATCCCAATCCATGTTAGGCAGAGTCCCTCAATGACCCTCTTCAAGAGAAATCTTGACGAGTGGATGGGAGATCGTAGGTTTACCCCTGGGATCTCTTCTGTGTCCCTACCAGACAGAGGCACAGTAAACTAACCTCAAAAGGGCTATCTTCTGTGACCTGCTGTACAAAGGCACAGTCAACTAATCTAAAAGGGTGGCGAAAGCCAAACACACTCTGGCTAGGCTTATAAATGCCCTAGAGCAGATAGCCTAGTATCAGCCTATGAACCTATAGGAAACGTTTACTGTCCGGAGATGTTGTTCTCTCCATTATTTTAGACTTTGCATTAGTTGCTCTAAGAGGCTTACAGGTATGCTGAGGCTCCTTCTGCTTTGCAACTATTCTGTAAAGTAACAGTTTAGTTTTTAGAGTGATCGTTCATTATGGTTCACATTTATAGTAACCACAATGAATGATCGTTGTAACAAGAAAACTGTCCCTACAATGTTTTTAGGAATTTTGTAGGTAGCATATGGCTATGGGAGAGTTTTAAGAAGCTGTGCAAGTGATGACCATTGTGTCCTGTTCACCACCAAACCTGTATGGTTATGGGGATATCTGATGCACAGCATTGCCATTCTATGCACTGTCCTGTATAGCCTAGGTCTGATACATTTTATATACTTTTATTCTTTCTTGTTAGATGTGCACCCCATGCCTGCCTCTTTGCCAGTGCTGCACTGCATTTTGCACATCTCTGCCTTGGCTGGGATTCAGGTACTACATGCCCCTTTTCTGTCTGCCCCATTTGCTCTTATTCTGATACTCTACTTGTATATCAAGTCTTGGCGTGTTGCTCATTTGACACTCTATAATGTGCATAATACTATGCTGTGGGGAATTGCACACTCAATAAATATCTTTTTACACATGTCCAAATTATACAGATGTGCCCTTCCTGAGCTGAATAAAATATCAGAAGTGCACTTTCAATAGTTCAAATATCAACTCCACTATGTTTGCATTTCCTCATAGGCAGTATTATAGGTCATCTCCTGCATGGTCTGAGGGTTGCATATTGGTGTAATCAGCATATGCTGTGGGACATATGTGTCACTGCCTGCAATACACAACCATACATGGTACTTGTGTCTATAGGCCTATCTTGCATGTGTGTCCACCTACCAATGAACAAAGTGACCCTGTGGGATGCTCCCTTAGAGAAACCTTTGATATAGGTTGAATGGGTGCCAAATGTTTGAATCATGTAAATTGCTCAAGCGATGCAGGAAGATATTATAAGTAATGCACTGAACATTGCCGAGCATCTGGCATTTAAGGGTGTGGAAACCGTTCCTGCTTACATATCATATACCCTTAGAACAAAGCAGAGTCTTGATAGCAACATGGGTATAATCTGTGGCTCCCACCACCTCAAGGAAAAGGACTATGTCATACAAGGCCTACACGCTGTTGGTTTACTCTGCTGCTGCTGTCCTGCAGAACCAAATATGCTACTCCACATATTGTAGTGTAATTGTATCCTATGCTAATGTTAGGATTCACCTGGAATATCCCTAACATGTCCTTGCAGGTTGGTGAAAGATCACTGTAGCTAAGAAGATTAATATTGCACATACTCTAATATCAAAAGGAATGATCGTGCATACAACTTCTTTTCATGCAGGTAACACAGTCTGACTAGATCCATTGCGATATGCCTGTCCACAGGGAAACTGTCTGTGATCCATTCATCTGTCAGGTTCTGTTACAAGTAGTACTTGGGTCTATATTATAGCATCGAAATGGCAGAATTTTGAATGATCTAATATCGAACCCAATATCGCAAAAGCTGAAAACAGTGAAGCTGCACAAAACCAAATTCTTTCCTAGGGAAAGAATTCGGTTGGCCATTGTTGTGGCTTCGCTGATTTCAGCGATGTGGTGGAAAGTTACGGGTTGGTTAAGGTACATGTGTCACTGTGCGGACGTAAGGGTTAGGGCGCAGGTTGGGTGAGTTAGGGTTAGGGCACGGGTCAGGTAAGTGTGCGATTGTGACAGAATTTGGGGTTAGAGGTGGGTTAAGTGAGTTAGGGTTAGGGCACGGGTGAGGTGATTCTGCGATAGTGAGAATTTGGGGTTAGGGCGCGGGTGAGGTGAGTGTGCAATAGTGACGGACCTTAGGGTTAAGGTTTGGGTTAAGGTAAGTGGATAGATAGTAGTGTATGTGCAGTGTAGTGTACAGATAGATGTAACTTTTAACTGTATGTGTGTGGATTTCTACTTTTTAGTGTGCTTGTGGTGTGTGTGTGTTTCTCGGAACAGCAAATTTTTTTTCCCTGAGAAAAAATTTGCTGTTTTGAGGTTTCGATATTGTTAGGGTTCGGGTTTTGCAGTTCGGCATTACGGCATTCGATAATTAACTGTTTCTATGATCTGATATACACCCGTAGTACTCTGAGTAATGTATATTTCCCCGATGGTATGGATGGCTCTGATGCATAACAATGCAAGTAATAACTCTCATGGTGGCTCCAAACACAGGTTGCTGTGTTGCTGCTATATCTAGAATGGCTTCACTCAAATACATCGCTAATTTTCAGCATTTAGAATAGGTATGCTCCACCACTTAGTTCCACCGTTTTATACATTTCTGAATTGGTCTGTCATTTTGGGTGCCATCATTTGCATATTCTGAACCAGGAGAACCTTAAAGAACATTGATGGACTTTCTTTTAAAGGTTAAAGATTCAGGGCAGGATTCATGAATCCTCCGTGTAAGACTTAATAAGTCTTACATGGAGGCTGCAGTTGAACAGTATGACATCAGCGAGCCATGAATATTCATGAGGGCACACTGACTTATCAGTAACTCTTACACAGACTGAGTATGAAAGCAATAATGGCTTTATCCAGATTTCTTATTCTAAGAGGTTGAGAGGTATGCGGGCAGCTATGTCGTGGATTAAAAAAAGAAAATTGTATTTTACATTTTATAACTTTGATTGGGGTTTCCAGTGTCAGGGAGTGTGCTTTTGGGTGCAAGTACATTTGAGCGACCTTGCTCTTGTGTGCTGACATTGTGCTTTGTAACAACTTGCAGGGGCGTGAACATTTAGACTGCTCAGCAGTCGGCCACGCCCCTGCAAGTTGTTACAAAGCCATTAAAAAACTGGTACAAATAGGGACATGTTTTAAATATTGCTCTTACAAATTAGAAAGTTGATAGAATAACAGGTTTTGCATTAGTATGCATGTTCTGTATGATATGAAGTGTAAAACTCAAATGTCTGTCATTATTTTCTAACTTCAATCTTTAATAATTTGCCAGAAAGCCACAATTTTATGAAAAATGGACCAAAAATATAAGGCAAAAATTTGGACATTCTGCGAAAATCAGTACAGTTGAGAGGTATGCCTGTATTTGCGCGTGTGTGTGCAGGTGTGCCCATTGCCTAACCACAGTTAGCAGTTGTGACAACGAATAGCATATAAGAACTAATTATTCAAATTCTGCCAAGTAACAATAGTGTAATGGTAGAGCATTAACCCAAAGAGTAGGCATTCACAGTTTGAGTCCCACCAGTACCCTTCTTATTTATTTTTTTTATGTTCCAAATCAGTATATGAAATAATACCTGACATATATGATTAAAATATTATAAAATGCAGTGAAATGGCCAATTTATTATTGAAGAAAATATATATTTTAAAGGCTCCAGATTTAAGCAGTGCTTTACCCAGCTAAATAGGGTTGCCCAAAGTTTAGCAGCGCTTTATCCAGTGCAATGTGTTTGTGCGGATGTGCGCACCACGCCAACCAGGGCACTGTAGGGACACATATCCTACACAAGGGTATCATACAGACAGATGCCTGTCATCTGATACATGCTGTATAGCAGTAAGCCGACTGGCATAGTCATACACATGTACTATACTTACTATCCCATCAGTACCACATAGGTGGTAGCCCTCAACATGTATGTTGGGTACCAATGTGTACATACAGCCTCATGTTATGTCATGTGTCCCTTGGTATCCACATATCCATAGGTACTGTGGAGTCCCAAGGTGTGTCACATGAGACATTAGAGGCCTGGATGCATATCCACAAGGCGGTTGTACACCTATAAAGACTGTCTATTATTGTCAGTCGTTGTTGTGTATGAACATGTCTGACATATACCCCAGGCATATACCCTCACTCACACTACTGTTAAGTAACTGTCATGAGTGTGTGTGGCACAGATGACCCTGGCCACGGATCACAACAGTGGATGGCCCTGTCACATACATACATATGTGACTTACGATCTGAGAAACAGCGGCACAACCTGTCAATGGTAACAAATGTATTCATGTAGTATGCAGGCTTCACACCTATGTACTGATTAAGGGAACATGTACACATATATATTTGCCATGCAGATACCTGATGTGTGCAATGCACTTACTGTTGTAATCATAATATGTCATAACATAGTAAAAGCAAAACCCACACCACATTGTCCAAGAGTGACACACACAGAGTCAGCACTTACAGGATTCATACCCCTACCTAAGGACATTATGACACTAGTGGGAAATGCATTAGCAGAGCACGCTATTTGCTTTACTGGGTGGTTTCCCTTCTCAGTCTGTATTTCTAGGGTGGTCACATCATCAGTCTTTCCAAAGAGGAATATACATCTTTAGTGTGTTTTCTCAGTCTTCAAAAAGGCCACTCCTTTCAAACAGAATTGCACACACACAGCATGTACAGGATTCAAACCCCTACCTAAGCACATTATGACACGAGAGAGATGCATTCGCACAGCGCGCTATTTGCTTTACTGGGTGGTTTCTCTTCACCCTCTGTATTTCTAGGGTGGTGACATCATCACTCCTTCCAAAGAGGAATATACATCTTTAGTGTGTTTTCCCAGTCTTCAAAAAGCCCACTCCTTTCAAACAGAATTGCACACACATACACCCCCCCAACACACACAGAGTCAGCGTTTACAGGATTCAAGCCCCTATCTACATGTGTTATAATATTACAGAGACATGCATTAACACGGCGCGCTATATGTGTTACTCGACATTTGTTTACACCTGCTATACGTGTAGGATGCTGACATCACCAGACTTTCCAAAGAAGATGTAACTCCTTCATTGTGTCTACAGTCTACAAAAAGGCCACTCCTCTCAAAGGATATGACACACATACACAACACCCCCATACACACACATTCAGCAGGTTTCAAACCCCTACCAAACTATATTATGATACTACAGAGACAGGCATTAACACGGCGCGCTATATGCTTTATTGGGCATTTGTCTCCACCTGCTATACTTGTAGGATGCTGACATCACCAGACTTTCCAAAGAAGAATGTAGCTCCATCTACAAAAAGACCACTTCTCTCAAAGGATGTGATACACATACACATACATTCAGCATTTGCAGGTTTCAAACGCCTACCTAAGTATGTTATGATACTACAAAGACAGGGATTAACACTGCACGCTATATGCTTTATTGGGCATTGGTCTAAACCTGCTATACTTGTAGGATGCTGACATCACCAGACTTTCCAAAGAAGAATATAACTCCTTCATTGTGTCTACAGTAAGGCCACTCCTCTTAAAGGATGTGACACACATACACAACACCCCTCCATATACACACATTCAGCATTTACAGGTTTCAAACCCCTATCTAACTATGTTATGATACTACAGAGACAGGCATTAACACTGCGCGCTATATGCTTTTTTGGGCATTTGTCTCCACCTGCTATACTTGTAGGATGCTGACATCACCAGACTTTCCAAAGAAGAATGTAGCTCCATCTACAAAAAGGCCACTCCTCTCAAAGGATGTAATACACATACACACACATTCAGCATTTGCAGGTTTCAAACCCCTACCTAAGTATGTTATGATACTACAAAGACAGGTATTAACACGTCACGCTATATGCTTTACTGGACATTTGTCTACACCTGCTATACTTGTAGTATGCTGACATCACCAGGCTTTCCAAAGAAGAATGTAACTCCTTCATTGTGTCTACAAAAAGGCCACTCCTCTCAAGGGATGCAACACACATACACCCACCACCACCACCACACAACATTTGCTGGTTTCAAACCCCTACCTAACTATGTTATGATACTACAGAGACAGGCATTAACTCGGCGCGCTATATGCTTGACTGGGTGTTTTTCACCTGCCACATTTGTAGGTTGCAGATATCTTCGGACTGGTCATGGTAATGTCTGTAGCAATTGCAGGAATGAGCCATGTGTATTGGAAGGTGTCCAATAGCTCTGTGTGAGTCAGCTGGACAGGTGTATGGGTGATTGTATGTTTGGCAATGGGATATCTTCTGTGTCCCTGCTACACAGATGCACAATGGACTGTACATATATGGGCTATTTTGTGTGACCTACTTTTCACATGCACAGTATTCAAATTGGATATGTTGCACATGCCAGACACACTCTGTCTAGGTGTGTACATGCCCTAGGGCAGATAGCCTAGGATCAGACTCTGCACCTATGATAATGTTCAAGATTCACACCTGTATATTGATGATACCCTTTGCAGGTGTTTATCATCTTCGTTTCCCCACTTTCTATGAACAACTTGGGTATCTGCAGCAAAGATGTGATTATGATAGGGTTCGACTATATTGTATATGTGCCTATTGTCATATAGCTGTGTGCACAGGCCAGATTACTGGATAGTGAGTGGTTCCTGGGATGACACCTGTAACTGCCTGATAGGTATGGACCATTGCTATACTCTGACATGGCCTGTATGTGTGAGCATGCCCAGTGTAACCTTTCAGAATGTTGCTGACTGAGTTCCACTACCATAGTTGATTTATTCAACGTTTTACTTGTAGCTAAAAGGCTTGTAGTCTGCAATATAAAACACCCTTGTCAGTCTCGATCCCCAGACCTTGGACGCACTAGACTGCATCAATTATTACTAGGCCACAGCAGATATAAAACAATTTGATGCTGTAATAAATATATCATTCCTTACAATGAAGGAATGTAAATGAATAATAGAAAGGCCATTAGACAAAGCCTGTTCTGTGAATCCTTAACAGCCAGTGTTGTGGAATTGCATTACATGACAGTGATAAGAGAAGCAGTCATTCTAGCAAACAATAACGTTACAGAGGCACTTTACAAACCACACACAGTATCAGGGCACTACAAACACTAGCATATCTGAGTGGGGCAGATGCCATAGCTCTTAAATATTTTCTATGCAAGTTCATGATTGTGCAATGTATGTTAGCTGTGTCAAGTCTCACTCCCTCTAGAAAGTATTGCCGTCATGTATAGAGGTGGGGTATTACACAATGAATACTGACATTAATAACAGTAGTCACTGCTTGCAACTGCAGCCACTAACATTTTTTTTGCCAGTTAAGCTTTTTAAGTTTTCACATCTCTTAGTTAACTCCAGTGTTGCAGTGTCTCTTGACAGAAACATAATGGGCTGTTGTTTTCAGAGTTTTAAGTGCTGGGCTGGGCTGGGTTTGTGTACTGCCTGTGTGATTGCCTGATTCTGAACTAGGCATAAATCCTTACACAGCTCACTGGATTGCCAGCTAGCTCACTGGTAGGACCCAGGAAGTAAGGATTGGTGACACCAACTCCACCAAGAGGCAGGCTACCAGTGTAGTATCACAGGGCTCAGTATAGGGCCTACTCCTGTTTGGCATCTAATTCTCAAAAGTCAAGAGTAATGTCAAGTGCTTCTGTCTCACCAAGTTCACAAATGACTGCAAATTGGGAGCCATCATAACCCCCCTCCCCCGACATGAACATCCTGCAAGAGGGTCTAACACAGACAACAGCAAATTAAAACAAAATGCAAATAAATGCAGTATAGTGCCTTTTGGGAACATTTCTACTCAGGCAAATTACTACATTGATAATTTGTCCAAAATGTTGAACACACTTTCAAAAGGCAGCATCTTCAGGGGATCTAAAAAATGATTTCAATAGAAAGATGATGACATTCATGCAGCATTACAGTCTACATTACAAATAATACTCCTTGCTTTACTACAATGCATTGTTTAATGTTTTATTTATAGATACCATGTTACTTATTTGAATTATTTGCTCTCAAAAGGCAACAAAATAAATAAGGGTGGCACTGGGTCTTGACTGCTACCTGCTGAACTAGTGGCACCAAAGGATCCAGAGCTTGTGCAGCAGAGAGGGGGAAGAACAGCTGGAAAAAGACAAAATTATTAATCTTTAGGTTGTAAATACAATTTTTTAATTGATGAAACTGCTAACTACCTAGTACAGATACTGACAGTTTTTTTTGATGTTATTGGTGAAGCAATTTTTTCCTCTGGGAAAAAAATTTGCTTATGTGGCCATTCGAAGTTATGGTAGTTTGGTGTTTACATGTTGATGAAAGGGTGTTCGATGGACAGCCCTTTCAAAAATGTAATACAGACCCACTTGTGCACATATGTATGCAAATATATATATATGTGTGTGTGTGTGTGTGTGTGTGTGTGTGCGCATGCATGTGTGTGTGCGTGCGTATGTGTATATTTTTGTCTATATGCCTTTTACATATGATCCGCAAAGTAAACTGTTGTGCCATTTGTGCAAACAGTATTTTGTGTGAGGATCTTTTTGAACAATGTAGAATTTGGTCAACTAAGTTAAGTGGGTTTTTGTTGGGGCTGGAAGTTAATTGAGAGTGTGTGTGTGTGTTTGTTATGGTTAGAGTTAGGGTTCGGTGAGGGAACAGACTTAGTTTATGAATCTCAATCTCTATTGCAACATAAGTGCAATATGTTGGAGGTATAAGTATGTATCGCAGAGAATACCTAATGTATGGAACCATTTTTCACTTCACATAAAGTGAAGTACTTCTCTAACTCTTTTCACATAAAATTTCGGACAAATGGATTCCACAAATTCAACCCCAGTTTGGCAGCCATATCCATCATGGATAGGGGCAACAAGTAAATGTCCCTTCATATCCTTGTTCAACCTGCCACTGGGCTGTTTTTATGAAAAATGGTTTAAAATCTCCCATGGGAATATAGCATTGGGCTTCTTAAGATCTTCTTAAATCACTAGTATAATGTATCCCTATTAGCTTTAATTATTACGGTACACTAATATCTTGGGATCTGAAGTAGGAAGACTTCATTTGTCTGCAACCTGTGGGATTCGGATCCGACATCGGATCCGAGCAGGCAATTCATAAGCTTTAGGATCCTAGCTCCTCCCTTTACCCATAATCCCCTGCCAAGCCCTGACTGACCTCGGATTTCGTTTGCCGCGTTCAGTAGCTGACGGGAATTTCGAGCTCCTTAGCGAAAAGATATTGGTGACATCTTTTTTACTTATATTTTTTCTTAGAAAGTTAAAGTGTGTTTGTTTAGGCTTTCCTCCCTTCCTTAGTTAGCCTTCTCGGGTGTGCATTTAGTGTGTGTTTGTTGTGTGTGTGTTTTTTTGTTAGGGCGTAGCTATGTCTGAAGCCCCCAAGGCTATATTTTCTAAATGTACCAAGTGTGGCCATAAGCTTTCCCCGGCTGATGGCCACACTCGGTGCGTTCGATGCCTGGGGGTTGAACACCTGTCATCTGGTTGTACCATTTGTGCAGGGTTCAACCCCCCGGGCTTTAACAGAGCGGAGGTCAAAGTTGGTTCTGGCGGGACTTCTCCCTCCGGAGTCGGCTTCGGCCTCGGCCCCTGCTACCCTCCCTACTCAGCCAGTGGCTTCTTCAGTCTCCCTTCCTCCGGCAGAGACTCAATCTCCCGCTAAGAGACCAGAGGATAGGGAGACCAGGAGGGAAAAGGAGAGGCACAGAGAGGGGCACCATAAGCGGCGGGCCGAGGCCTCTGTCTCGGCCCCACCACCTAAGCGTGCTTCCCCTCTGGCTTCTAAATCTCCCCCTCTTCGGCTCCGATCCCCTCGGTTCTCTTCCGGACCCGAGGAGGTGGAGACTAGACCTTCGTCGAGGTCATCGTGGCAACACTCTAGATCTGCCTCCGTGGCCTCGTCGAGGTCAACCTTTACTATGTCGGACGATGATATGGACCGGATGATGAGGCGATTCATCCAGGCCCAGATGCAGATGGGAGTGCTCCTGCCCCCCCCCCATCCGGGAGGGGCCTCGACCCCTTTTTTTGCCCCCATAGCTCCTTCTCCGACCCAACTCCCGGGTTTGGAGCTTTCGGAGCCGGGCAGTGTCGGACCCGGGGGTGGGTCGGATCTGACTGGTCGGTGCACCTCGGATCCGATCCCTTCCTTGAGTGCTTCGGGTACTTCGGACCCGACCTCTTGGAGCCATGGGCCTAGCCTCGGATCTGAGGGAGCCGGTGTCTCTTCGACTCCGTCTAGGTCAGAGCGCACCGGTCTCTCGGATCCGACGGTCTCGGCTCTGGTTGTGATCCATTCGTCGGATCCGAGTGGGGTTCGGCTCTCGGGTCTTAGAGAAGTCGACTCCCCCTCGGCCTTCGACGGTGTGGAGAGGGTTCTGTCGAGGACATCCGGACCCCCGGTCCCTGTCTCAGCCCCATCCCGCACTCCCTCGCAGCTGGGCCAGGCTCCCATCAGCCGGTCTCAGGGACAGCCTGCCTCAATGTCCCAAGTGGTTCCTTTGGAACAACTGGTTGCTGGTGAGGACTCCTCAGACAGTCCCCCCGAGGAAGTGCCTCGTAAGTATAAGTGTAAGAGGAGGCACGTGGACTCCCCCGAGTCTATTACTGAAGACACGGACTTGGAGGAAGGGGAGGGCTCCCCAGGATCACCCCCAGAAGATGTCTCCTTTGGAGACATTATGGAAATGTTAAGGATCAGGGGGGGGTGGTCTGCCCCCAAGGCCTCCTCGGACGAGTCTTGTGTTCTTGGAGGCATTTGAGGTGGGCCCGTCTACCTCTTGGGTGTCCCCTCCTGCCGACCCTCTGGTGGACCTTATTCCCTCCAGAGCGTGGAAGGACCCGGACACCGTAGAGCCTGTTCCCAAACGTCCGGACCGGATTCTTAGTCCCCCATCGGACCGTACACATTGGAGTAAGGGACCCCCAGTAGATGCCATGCTGATGGCTGCAGCCACAAAGAGGGAATTGGCTCAGGAGAGTCCCTCTATGCATCCCCCGAGCAAGGAATCCCGCACGATGGATCGCATTGGGAAGCGAGTCTTTAGTTCAGCAACCTTCTCCCTGAGGGCACTGAACTATATGGCACACGTGATCAGGATGCAGCGAGACCTGATTAAGGAATACGCTGCATCTCCCCCAGAATCCATATCAGTGGAGGACAAACAAGTGTACTCCACCCGTATGGCCACTCTCAGAGTGGTGTCTAATACTTCTATGCAGCTCTTATCTCACGCAACAGAGGGAGCCGCTAGAGCTAGCGGATCAGGCCTTGTTATGAGATGCCAGGCCTGGCTCCGGCACTGTGACTTCACGGAGCCCTTCAAAGCGACCTTTGCGAATGCCTCCTTTGATGGTTCTGCCCTTTTTGGCAAAACGGTTCGCAAAACGCTTGTCCAGAGCGAAAAGGACGGGAAGACGCTGTCTGCCGTCGGAGTCCGCTTCTCAGCTCCCCAGAGGTCCTTCTCGAAGAACCAAATGGGACAGAAGAAGATGTGGTTCCGGAAATCGCAGCAATCCCAACCTGCTCCGGACAACCAGTCCTTCCGTGGCAGAGGAGGACAGGGAGGTCGCCGTCCTAGAGGCAGAGGGGCTCCTAGGAACTTTGGGTCCAGAGAACCTTTCTCTGACAGACCCACGCAGCAACCCTGATGGGTTACCCGGCTGCTCCTCTCTGGAGGCAGTCGGGGGGGCGTTTTTCGAGGCACCTGACATCATGGGAGTCAATCACGTCAGACAGTTGGGTGCTTCGAGTGATATCCAGAGGCTATTCAATCCCCCTTCACAGTGTTCCCAGATCCAAAAACCTCCCCGATGTACCACCCGATCAACGGGAGGTAGCAACTGTGGAAATCGCACAGCTGCTAACAAAAAGAGCCATCCAACACGTCCCCCAAGATCAGAATGGATCAGGGTTTTACTCCAGGTTCTTCTTGGTGCCAAAAAAGACGGGGGACTTAAGACCGATCCTAGACCTGTCACAACTGAACCTGTCTGTAACCAAACAAAAATTCTGGATGGTCACCTTACAATCTATCCTCCCCCTTTTGCGGGAGAACGATTGGATGTGCTCTATAGACCTCAAGCTTGCATACTACCACATTCTAATGGACAGACGTTCCAGGAGGTTCCTTCGCTTCCGGCTAGGAGCCAGTCACTAACAGTTCAGGGTCCTTCCCTTTGGTCTCACCTCTGCCCCCAGGGTGTTTACCAAGGTGCTTGCAGTGGTAGCAGCCCACCTGAGACTCCAGGGAATTCAGGTGTTCCCATACCTGGACGACTGGCTCCTTACAGCGTCATCAAGGCATCTACTGTGCTCAGCCAGGGACTATTTCCTTCATATAGCTCCACGGCTGGGCATCACCATAAACCGAGAAAAATCTTCCCTGGCCCCCACACAGCTTATAGATTTTATAGGAGGAAGATTGGACACAAGAAACATGCAAGCATTCCTCACTCTAGATCGACTGTCCAACCTGAGGTGTCATATCACGGCCATCTTAGAACCTGCTCCGACTGCAAATATGGTCCTGAGGGCCCTAGGTTCAATGGCGCCAGCTATCCCACTCCTTCTTCACGCTCGACTACACATGAGGATCCTTCAATGGACCCTCCAGGTCCAATGGTCCCCGCTTTACCTTCCTCTCAACAGCCCGATAGCCATCAGCAGAGCATTCAAGAGCTCCCTGTTCTGGTGGCTCCAGTCGATGGACCTCCTGACAGGGGAGACCCTTCTGTACTGCATTCCCCCTAGCCACAGTGACCGCGGACGCTTCTCGCCTTGGGTGGGGGGGGCATTCAGCGGGCAGGATTGTCCAAGGCACGTGGAACAGTTCAGAGACCTCCCTGCATATAAATGTTCTGGAGATGAGGGCAGTGCTATTAGCGTTGCAAGCACTACAAAGCCTTCTTCCTGTAGGAACTATTGCTATCCAGAGAGACAACATGTCGGTAGTCTGGTACATCAACAAACAGGGGGGAACCAGGTCCTACCCCCTTTGTCGAGAGGCCATGAGAGTATGGGAATGGGCAATCTCCACTGACCGCTTTCTTGTGGCAATGCACATTCCGGGAAGGACCAACATTCTAGCGGACAAGCTCAGTCGCACCATTCTTTCCCCTCACGAATGGTCTCTCAATTCTCTAGTAGCGAAGCAGATTTCTGCCGCCTGGGGGGAACCCTGTTGCGATCTTTTTGCTTCTCCCTCAAACGCCAAATGCGACAATTTCTTTGCTCTACTTCCCCCATTTGGGGAATCCCCGAGAGACGCCCTGGTGCATGTTTGGCCTCCCGGTCTCCTATATGCTTAGCCTCCTCTTCCTCTAATGCAAAAACTATTACAGAAAGCCAACAGTTTGGGGAGCAGAATGATTCTCATTGCCCCATTCTGGCCTCGTCAACCTTGGTTCCCTTATGTATGGTCTCACCGAGTAAATCCGCCCTGGATTCTAGATCCAATTCCGGATCTCATTTCCCACCCTCAGGGGCTTCCAATCTCGAACCTTCACACTCTGAAATTGACAGCTTGGCTGCTCCAGTTCCATCCCTAATCAGGACTCCCGGTATCTCTTCACCAGTGAAAGCCATCATAGTGGCTGCCCATAAACCTTCTACTAGGAAGGTTTATCGAAGCAAATGGAAGCGGTTCTCTATTTGGGCGGAACATAAAAATCTTGATCCCTTTTCCGCGCCACTTTCTGCGGTACTAGACTTCTTGACAGACCTTTTCCAACAAGGAGCAAGCTCTTCGGTAAAGGTACAGATGGCAGCCATTTCTCATTACCATGTGGGTCATGACTCGACACCTCTCATGGCTGCAAAAATTTGTAAGACCTTTCTTAAGGGTGCTTTCCTCTTAAGACCTCCTGTTAAGGAAGCCGTACCACCTTGGGACTTATCTTTAGTGCTGCAGTCCCTAACCGCTCCTCCTTTTGAACCTGCAGCCTCTGTGGACTTGAAGTATCTTTCCTGGAAAACTGCTTTCTTAGTGGCCATTATGTCAGCTAGAAGAGTTTCAGAACTCCAAGCTCTGTGCGTCAAACCACCTTATCTCTCCTTTTTTCCTGATGGGGTCTCCCTCAGGACCAATCCTTCCTTTCTTCCAAAGATTGCTTCCGAATCCAATATTAACCAATCTATTAATTTGCCAGTTTTCTTTCCCAAATATAAAAACAAAGGAGAATATAAAATGCATTCCTTAGATGTTCATAGACAACTGCATTTCTACATTCACAGAACAGCTGGCCATAGACAATCTGATCAACTGTTTGTCTCCTTTGCGAAATTCGCACTGGGTAAGGCAGTCTCTAAGGTCACCTTGTCAAAGTGGATTTCTAATTGTATCTTGCAGGCTTATGACACCTCAGGAAGGCCAGCTCCTCAGAGAGTTACAGCACATTCTACAAGAGCAGTATCTACTTCTGCTGCCTTTAAATCTAGAGTACCATTAGATGATATCTGTGCAGCAGCCACTTGGACCTCATCTCATACTTTCATTTCACATTACAAAGTGGACGTTGTTTCCAGAGGGAGAGCATCCTTTGGCTCTGCGGTGCTCCGGAACATCCTTCCATGACGGCTGCCCAAGATCCAGGTAGCTGGGGACTCTGTCCCACAGGTTGCAGACAAATGAAAGACAGGTTGCAGACAAATGAAATATTCCTACTTCAGATTAAGAAGTTATGTACTCACCATAACGTTCCATCTGAGTAGGTGACTTCATTTGGATGCAACCATCCCCCCCTCCATCCCCCTGACCTTTCATGGCGCTATTAGTCCTGGTTTTCCCAGGATTCTGTTATACTGGTATTCACAGAGCAAACTCAATCTGAGGTCAGTCAGGGCTTGGCAGGGGATTATGAGTAAAGGGAGGAGCTAGGAGCTCGGATGCTAAAGCTTATGAATTGCCATCTCGGATCCGATGTCGGATCCGAATCCCACAGGTTGCATCCAAATGAAGTCACCTACTCAGATGGAACTTTATGGTGAGTACATAACTTCTTATTCTCTCTATGAATGAAATATCCTAGCCAAGTCAAGGTAGGTGGTTTTTACTGTTTTGCCAACACACGTTGTCTTGGTGACCTTCTCAAAGAAGTCCACCAGGTTAAGTAGGCTTGATCTGCACTTCACAAAACATAGGCTGGATCCAGTGCTTGAAGGTTTTCTATGTACCTTAATAATCAAACCTGGACCAGTGGATGGAAATCAGAAATGCACCCCAAGGTCTAACACCTATGTCTGAAATAAACAGAACCACCCTGTAAATCGTGTTCTAGCTTAATCATATACCTTAAAATAACTTTTAGGTCACACACATTTACAGGATGCAGCTGGATGTACATTAGCTGGTATAAATGTGTAAAAGGCATTGTAGCCTTGCACTGCTAAGGTACTCACCGGGCCTTTAAACCATGCATCAGTAGTAGCACAGATGTCGGTGTTCTCCAAGGGTAGGAGAGCTTGGAAGGAGTATATCCTCTTGTTTAAAGTCTTCGCATGGAGCAGTAATACCTTCAAATTCCCTTGGGTTGAATTTGATATGTTGGAAGGTTTGTCAGTATGACATTTCCTAAAATAAGGACTACAGGGGAGGACAATGTTTTAGCCAATATTTAAAAGCCTACAGGGGACAGGCTAAGACCATCCTTTGCAAAACCACATGGTCTGTTTAGCATATCCTCCCATGCTGACAAATACTGGACTCTCTTAAAATGACACCAAAAACTAAGCCAATTATTAGTTAATCATCTTCTGTTTGTATTGCACTATCATCCAGAATGTTGATCATTACTAGGCTAATACCATCCTTGGATACACAGTCCAGGAGCTCCATAATGTCCCCTTCATATAATCTTGTTCCAGAAGGTAATTTCTAAGACAGGTACTTCCATACATTCAAAACATCAGTAGCAAGGTATGACACTATAACACATGCATGGAGTACTAGTACAGCAAAAGGTATTGCTGGAGGGTATAGCATGTGTCTTACAACTATCATTATTGTTTGATCACTGAGATGCATTTTTTGAAAATGCCATATCAGGTTATTCTGTCAACCGTACTTACTTTCTGATGGAGACAGAGAGGTAGGGCATAAACGATTGTTGCCTTTGCTTCCTGTATTCCTTTTTAACCAAATAGCTTGTCCCACATCTGGGGGACATCTGTAGAATTTAGGCTACTTTCAAGACAAGTACTGATAGCTTTAGTTTGATGCTGCTTGCTACCACCTCAGTTACTGAAATGTCAAACAGGATCCATTTTGAATTTACATTCCCAATCTCTCTCCAGGTATATGTGACGTCTTCTGAACTCATTCCACACAGATGCATCTGCTAAACATTACCAATATACCCTTTCTGCATGTTGCAGTTCATTGGATCTATCTAGCAATCACGCCTGCCAAGTGATCCAACACAGCACTAACTGCTGTTTACTTGACAGCTGTGTACCTCTCTTGATCTGACAGCCTACAGCAAGTTTTCACTTCTGATGACATGACTAAAAAGCAAGCCATTAACCTTTGCACCAAGGTGCTCTACCTCCAAGTACACTTATACACATCTTTGTGTTTTGACATGCTTTTTTTCTTAGGAGCTGCAGATGAGCTATTTACACCTGTCACACTATAGCAGACATGTTCATCTCCTTATGTGATCCATGAAGTCTTCTTTAGCAATAGGGGCAGTATGTGTTACATTATAATTCACTGTAGCCTCTGTGTTTGGAAGACAAAGAACTGTAAATAGCTTTTACATGCATTTGCACTAACATACATGAGTTTTCACCAGAAAATCCACCGATTGTGGAAAATTAGTAGTAACCGAACACTCCAAGGCTATAAACAAATTTCAGAACCACTCGCCAGGAACAATTAGAAAAAATATTTAATCCAAACGTAGCAGTTAAATCCATGGATTCTGATGAAGTCGAATTGTTTGTAGATGAAAGCGCGCTCAATCCCGACTCTGTTTGTGTTTTAACTGCTACGTTTGGATTAAATATTTTTTCTAATTGTTCCTGGCGAGTGGTTCTGAAATTTGTTTATAGCCTTGGAGTGTTCGGTTACTACTAATTTTCCACAATCGGCGGATTTTCTGGTGAGGATTATCCCTTTATGGTATAGCCAGCGGACTTTTCCTGTTTTTGAAGTAACAGTTTGTGGGGTTTGAAGGAGTGTGGTTATACATGAGTTTTCCTTTGAACAACTTGGCATTCTCTTATGGTAAACCAACTATAGCCTTCATTCTGCCAGGGAGCCAGATATTGAATCAGGTAAATATTATCTTCCTCAAACCTACTGTAGTGCAGCATGTAGGATGAGGAACATGAAAGGATCCCAGCAGTCACTGGGATGCAACAAGAAATGGAGGCAGGATTTTCCATATAAGGCAATCTCTGACCCTACTTTACTGGAAATGAGGCATATCCCCAAGTCAAGTGGTACACGGGTTACTCACTCTAAAGACCTTAATCTGGTATGTGACATTAATAGAACCTGCTGGAGGGATACATTTGTCTCCCAGATGTTACCCCACCTTTGAAACAGACTCCCACTTCATGTCAAACAGAGCACCTCATTGGCCCTCTTCAAATGCAATCTGGACAATCAGCTCGGTAACCATAAATTCACCCTGGGGGTTCCACCTGTCTCCCTCTTGGACAGGGGCAGCAGGTGCTGATCATGGAAATAAGGATATAACTTGGCTAGGCTTGTAAGGGACCTAGGCCATTAGCCTGGTAACTTCCTATGATCTAACACTGACTAACATATCGTTTTATAAGGGGTTACGTGATAATCAAGACAACTGCATTATTTGAGTATAAATATTTAGTGGCACATTCGTTTTCAATGCATACTTTCTTCAAACGTAAACTATGCATTTGCTAGCTGAATCCCTCAAATTTAGGTTACTTTGGAATGTGGTTCAGTAATGACCACCTAATTATTATGCATACTTTTACTCCAGCAGCAAATGCAGCAAAGGGAATTCCACAATAGGTGTGAAATGAGGTGAAAACCTGTCCATTCATCACCAAAAAGATAGCAGTTTCAGTGTGTAAGACATAGTAAAGAAGACATTATTGGAGGGGCATATTTTTGACTTTGAAAATGTTTTGCATACTTTGAGTAATCACAGTCAGAGGAACAGTTGGAGTCGAGTTTAGTGCAATCTTTTTATATTACTGCATTTTGTCGTATAATTGCAAAAAAGATGGATGTGTTTTATGGGAAGGAAGAATTATGAGTTTAAAACTACTGAGGAATGAATTAGGATAATGACTGTTTTGCAAAATGAACATTGGGTAGTTCTTTGAGGGACCATTTCAAAAACAGAAAGAACATCAGCTTTGTACAAGACTGCTGCAACATCACGATATGACTGCACCAGACATTTGCTGAATATTGTAGGTATGTGCAACGTTTATTACTTGTGGGCCTGACAGGTCATGTTTCAAGCTATTTAGAAGGCATGCATGGATATTATCAACTCATTGATGCAGTATTTTTAGATGTGGAGAGCGCAGTGTGGAGCTGTTCTTTAATGACAGGTGGAAGAGAAATCAGAGGGTATTTCCTGGGGGAGTAAATGATCATCTGAGAGTCATATGGATTCTGTCTTTTGCTTGTAGCTTATACTTAATTTTGAGTAAAGGTGCTGTTCACTATTCTTTTATCTTGGACTTTGATAACTACTTTAGCCAATTAAATGTTTCTGTCAAGGCTTTTCTGTCTATACTCACAGCCTGAGAGGCTAAGTACCACCCCCACGAAATTCTTAGGGATATGGTAACAGTTATCCTGAAAAAAATGCAGCGCAGTCTAAGAGTGTGCCAACACTCTCAAGTAAGATTATCATCTCTAAAAATTAGATGACTGAAAGCACGAGTACTCTTGTTACTTGATAGGTTCATGGGTGGCTACTAGGCTATTGATCCAAAGGTCTTTAGAAGCCTAGCCAGTTTTACCCAATATAATATTGGAGAAACCCAATATAAAGGATCTAGTCTAAACTCAAGATCTTAGTTAGCAATGACTGCCCGTATCTAGGAGGGTTCATAGGTGTGTACTAGGCTAACAGCCCTGGAGCCTTTGCAAGCCTAACCCATAGGATTACCCTGGCATCGTGCCACCCGACCTTAGTTCCCACTGCCTCTGTCGAGTAGAGCCACTGGTGTGATCCCCGGTTTGAATTTTATATTTCCCATCCATTCATCAAGATTTTTCTTGAAGAGGGCCAGTGAGGTGCTCTGTTTGACATGTATAGGAAGTCTATTCCATAGCATGGGTAGTGTCTGGGTTTTGAACCTGTCTCTCCAGCACGTTCTGTTGATTGTGGTAATGAGGTTGAGGTCTCTGGACCGTGTGGTGTGGAGGGCTTGGAATTCCTTCAGATCTAGCATTTCCAACATGGCTGGGTCAGACATGGCTTTGTAAGTCAAACAGAGATCACTTCTAAGTAGGCGATATGAGACAGAGAACAGTTAGAGTTGTTTGAGTCTGTCCATGTAGGACAAGTGTTTAAGGCCTAGGATCCTCTTTGTGAGGTACTTTTGTGTCCTCTCCAGTTGTTGCAGGTCTCTAGTGAGGTACATGACAAATGGGACATTGTACGTGATGATTGGCCTAATGAGGGAAGAGTAGAGGGAGACAGTGACCTCTTTCTTCATGGATGCAAAACCCTTAGTAATGAGATGTGCCACATAGAAGGACTTTCTGACCACGGTGGCAATGTGGTGGTCAAAAGGGAGGTTACTGTCAACCTGTGTTCCCACATCTCTTACAATGCCTTCTGTGTTCAGTGGACTACCATCAATGTGGTAATTCATAAGAAGTGGGTTTTTCCCAAAGGGGATGATGACACATTTTTTTGCATTGAGCATAAGGCCATGGTTCTGACACCAGTTTTTGGTCTCAGTGAGGCCTTTCTGTAGGATGTCAACATTACTTAGGGAGTTAACAATAGCTCCTAACTTGCAATCATCTGGAGACTTTGTCAGCCAGATTCCCTTTGTGTTGGCCTGGACTTCTGAGAAGTAGATACAAACAGGAGAGGAGCCACAACCGAACCCTGTGGGACTGCACTCCAGTCCTTTTCAACTCCACTTATTTCCTCATCTTCTTGAGGTGCTAGAGCCCTAAGCAATTCCTAGAACTGTTGTGATTTCTCTCCAGTCATCTTCTATGTCTTCAGCCTGGTCTCTATTGACCTTGGAAGCTTTCTTTGACCACTGCTTGCAACTGATTGTAGCAACCAGTGTTTTTACTGTGGACTTCTGTTTCACTGGGGATGCATGTATAGTCACTGATTGTACCCCATTGTCCTTTCCTTAGTAGAAGGAAGTCCTATACTATCAAGTAATTTTCCAGGCAAACGTTTAGAGTGGCCTGTCCATCTGTATTCCTACTGCCCCACCCATGTGGACCCAGGCAGTCCTCATATCCTATTCTGTCTATCCTGATATGTGCATTCAGGTCAGCCATTATCAACACCAGTTCATGCTGTCCTGCTTTATAAAGCATGCCATTGCAATGAATGTGTTCCTCTCATGTCATCCTCTGTTTCTCAGCCTTCCTCTTGGTCAGCTGTTATTTGTGCTTCCCCTGATTTTCATTGAAATTATTTTTTCACATCTGTTCCAAGTGTGTTACAAGCCTATAAATAGGGATCTTACAAGTGTATACATAGGTTTATTAGCATAGGTTCATAGGTTTATACTAGGCTATCTGCCCTAAGGCATTTATAAGCCTAGCCCAAAGTTTTGTGGCTTACGCCACCCCTTATGTTAAAAAATACTGTGCCCCCTAGTTTGTTGTGCCTCTGTCCAGCAGTGACACAGAGATGATTCCCGGGGTAAACCTACGATCTCCCATCCACCGGTCAAGACTTCTCTTGAACAGAGCCAGCGAGGTGCTCTGCCTCACATGGATCGGGATTTTATTCCACAGCATAGGGAGTCTCTGGGTGACAAATCTATCCCTCCAGCATGTCCTATTTATATCCGTGCTAAGGTTTAAGTTGCTTGCTCTAGTGGATCTGGTAGATTTGGATTTTTTGAGGTGGAGCATGTCCATTAATTCCTGGTTGGACATGGCCTTGTATGTCAGGCACAGGTCACCTCTGAGCAGACTGTATGTGACTGAATAGAGCTGGAGTTACTGAATAGAGCTGGAGATGTCAGTCTGCACTGCAAAATTCAGTTTCTTGTAGTTTTTACATTAACTAAAACATCGACTAATTATATAAAAAATAGTTACATACTTTTCAGTTTGTGGTGAGAGAAGCCTGCGTCAATTGATTTTGCCTGTTAATTATTCTATAATTGCTAGTCATCCTTGGCTTTCTGTAAGTGTTTTTTGATCTTGGACATATTGTACTAAACAATGGGTGCCAGCAGAGGTGAAAATTGTCACATCCAACTTGATGAGGTGCTAAGTGCATTGGTTTGTGTCTTGGTATTGATTTTCATTTCATTGAATGAGACATTTAAATGTTGAGCTGTTAAAAATGTCGTATGTATTTCAATGTATGTATTTATCTGAATGTGTTAGTGTAATCTATTCATGCATTCATTACAAAGTAGTAAAGTCAGATATTGTCTAGGTGTATCATGTGGACAGACCAGGCTTGGCTTCATTTTTTGGGGGGTGGGTATGCTGTCACTTTCTATAGAATTCTGCTTAGTTGTGGAACTCACAGTCATAAGGGAAAGTTGGACAAGAGGTTAGTGCAGCATTTCTTATTAAATTAATACTTTTTTTTTTTTAAGATTTTTATTATTTCTGGTTGGTGACAGTGGGATTATAAATGACTGTCACTATTTGCTATAGGTGACTTGAATTTTGGAGTTAGTTTTGCAGATAATGGTGATATTCTGCTGGTTACGCTGTTCTTTAAAGTCTGTGTAAGCATGGAGGTGTTTAGGTGAAATGGCAGTGGAGTTTTTAACCAGATTGTTTAATGAAATCTTGGAAAGTGAGAGGATGCCTGAGGAATGGAGAAAAACTGTTTTGGTACCAATTTTTAAGAATAAGGGTGATGTGCAGAGCTGTAGTAACTACAGAGGGATTAAATTGATCAGTCACAGCATGACGTTATTGGAAAGAATAGTGGAAGCTAGGTTAAGAAGGGACGTGATGATTAGTGATCAGCAGTATGGTTTCATGCCAGGAAAGAGCACTACAGATGAGATGTTTGCTCTGAGAGTGTTGATGGAGAAGTACAGAGAATGTCAGAAGGAGTTGCACTGTGTTTTTGTAGACTTAGAGAAAGCATATGACAGGGTGCCTAGAGAGAAGTTGTGGTATTGTATGAGAAAGTCAGGAGTGTCATAGAAGTATGTAAGAGTGGTACAGGATATGTACAAGGGTAGTGTGAAAGCAGTGAGGTCTGCGGTAGGAGTGACAGATGTGTTTAAGGTGGAGCCCTTTCTTATTTGCAATGGTGATGGACAGGTTGACAGATGAGTTCATGTGGGGGGGTGCACCCTCCACACACACACACCCCCACAACTTAAATATACCAACTCCGAGATTGCGCTACAGCGAGGACAAGGGAAATCTCCCAGTCCACACTGTATGTTGATCTCCATTCAGGATTTCAAAGTTTTGAAACTTCGAACATATGATCTTCGATCATATGAAATTCGAAGTTTTGAGCTTCGAAATTCTGAAGGGAACCCATTTTATATATATATATATATATATATATATATATATATATATATGTAAGTAATAGTATGTGTGTGTGTGTGTGTTTGTGTGTATATATATATATATATATATATATATATAAATATATATATATATATATATATATATATATATATATATATATATATATATATATATATATATATATATATATGTAGATTCACTTCAGAAGCTCGAATTACCAAAATCTCGAACAGCAAATAACCGAAACCAAAAGATAGAGTTTTGGAAACTCGAACTTCTGAAGCGAAACCAACAAATACAAAAAAAACACAAACCTCGCTTTTGCAGGGGGGCTTCGCCTCCCTGCACCCCACACACCCCCCCTACTTAAATATACCAACTCCAAGATTGCGCTACAGTGGGGAGATGGGAAATCTCCCGTCTTGCTGTATGCGAAGCAAAACGGAGATTTCTCATTTCCTGTCAACACCGCAAAACAAATAAAACATTACGTACACAAAGACCGTACAACAATACTTGCCTCTGTGTGCACATAAAGTATTAAGGTAAGTAAACTCTTATTTTTAAACACTACACATATTCGATTTACTGAAATCTCGATCATATGGTATCGACCATATGAAATTCGAGATTTCAGTCATTCGATTATGTGAAGTGTTTCCAAGGATAAAAAAACTAAAGGTAATGCTACTCAATGCCAGAAGTCAACCTCAAGATGCACACACTCTAGCCTCTCCTCAGTATGGAGAAAATCGATGTCTGTGCAGTAACAGAAACCTGGTTCAAGGCTCCTGAGAGCATCCCAGCACTACCAGGGTATAACTCATACCATGTGTTTCGGCCCCAAAACTCAGACCGAGGTACAAAAGGAGGGGGAGTATCTATATTCATCAAAGATACCTACACCTCCAGGTTAGTGGCACTGCACGAAGCATTGGAAACCATTCATGTGCAACTAACAGCGGGCAAAACTGCCTTTCAGTTTGGAGCCTGCTGCAGAACACCCTCCCTATTACAGGAACCCCACTTGGCATTCCTGAGTACACTGGAGAATATGAAGGTCTCTCCAAACACTATGTTATTGGGTGACTTCAACTACCCAAACATTGACTGGGAAAACTACTCAAGCCCAAACACCCTTGCCCAACGGTTCCTTGACTTTATAAACTCTAACGCAATGGAACAACTGGTCACCACTCCCACAAGAGGGAACAACATATTGGACCTGGTCATCGTCAACATGGGGACTCTATGTTCCACACCAGAGGCAAACCCCTCATTGGTAAGATCAGACCATAAACTAATTTCCCTGGACATCCATATCCCGTCCCCACCCCCAGCCAAGGAAATCACTGTAAAGAATTTCTCAAAAGCCTACTTTGCACTTCTCAAGACTGAGGTGGAATCCTTCAAAGCCCCTAGGCCAGAGGATAATACAGCCCAATTCGCAGAATCCTTTACAAATGCATTCTATGAGCACCTGCAGGAATGCATGGATCGTGCTATCCCAAAAAAAACCAAGACTCACTCCTCCAAAAACAGGAGACCGGTCTGGAGGACCCGGCCATAAATAAGCTATACAACAGAAGGAGGAAGCTACTACATGACAGAGCAAAATCCCAAAAAGGAAAGGCATCTCTGATCAGTATTAGCAAGATACTTTGATCCCTCATAAAATCATCAAAGGCCAGTTGCGAAAGAAAAATTGCCCTAGACACTAAAGATAATCACCCCCTGCTATAAAACACACTAAACGCGCGTTTTTCAGCTTGTACTAACTCAGCACAGATCCTCGTGGTGGCCTGCAGAGTGATCCAAGCAGCAGAGAGCTAAAAGAGTGACTTTCTACCAGATATAAGTATTTTTGTGGCTTTCTCACTGTTATTAAGCTAGCGACTGCATTTTCGCCTGTTTTACTGCTACTTTAAGTGATTTCTGCATTGTACACTGTTTGTTGCACTTTAAGTTACTGATTGTTGCAAATTGTTTCTATAGGCTACACACTAAAGTGCGCTAGCCGATTTATAGCATTTATAGCATTTACTGTCTGTTGTTTTCCTTATCTCTGTAAAAAAACAAAAAAACAAAAAAAAAAATCTCTTGTTTTCCCGCCTTACTGAACTAGAGAAGTCCAGTTTCAGAGTTGCTGATCCCTGGGCTTTGTTTGTAGTTCCTGTTACTGATCCATTGCCTTATTTGGAAGGAGGGATGTTTCTTTGCTTACCAGTGGGAGTGGGAAGCACTGAGCAGCCTTTTTGTCTGATTTGGTGAAGTCTCAGCCAGAAACTAGTAGTCCATTGGTCGTTTTGGGCCAATTCCTAGCTCCTTTCAGCCCCCTGCTATAAAACACGCTAAACGCGCGTTAAGCTGATTTAGCTGAGCTGCTACCGTTGCACACTAGGGCAGCGCCGGTTAATCAGGTTTAAACTATTAGGGCTACCTAAAGTCCACTCTTCAAATTTTCCCATAAAACTACCTTCCTCAAAGTATACTACTGTTCTATTTAGTGTATCCTATAACTATAAATTATCTCTACTTGACTCCCAAGTAGACTATTCTCTATCTGTATAGCCAAGCACTTGCTCCTACAGTACTTATCACCTCGATACAGCACTCTTGTTATAGAAAGTACCCCAAAAAGCAAACCCGTTTCTCGGTCACCCACATCCCCCAGAACCTTTTTTAAGTTTTTCTGTCTATTCCTTCTAGCATGTCGAGGGATCAGTTGCTAATGTCCTCTCCTGCTCAGCTGGTGAACCTGGGAATATTGAGGCAATGTTACAATTGCCTCATGTACACAGACAACCCTCTCCTCCTCCCACAAAACACAAATACATGCGAGAGATGCAACTATATGGCCAAACTGGAGGCAGAGCTCTCTCAACATAGGACTGGCAAGACCAGACAGGAGGAGAAGGTAACCACACACACTATAGACCCAGTCTCACACAATACCATCACAACCTCAAATCATACACATAAACACACAAAGACATACTCGGAGGCTCTGATCAAAAATCTACCAAAACAGCAGAGGCCACCAAAGCAGACACCCAAACAATTACCACCTCAGAACACAACACCTGCAACACATAGACCACACAGTCAGAGTGTCAAGCAGTCACAGCCGTTAAGGCCAAACACAATGCCAGACACACTAGTCATTGGTGACTCCATAGTCAGACACACTGACGTCCCGCTCACCAGACTGAGTAAGGAGAAGGTCACAGTAAGCTGCCTGTCGGGTGCTAGAATCCGCCACATAACGCATGCACTCAGGTCTCTCAACAGCAGGTACAAGTACGACTCAATCATTGTCCACGTTGGTGTTAACGACCTGAGACGTACCTCCTTGGACTACATGAAAAGAGACATAGAGGAGCTCTCTGATTATGTAGCCCAAGCAGGTATGACCCTGACCTTGAGCAGTATCCTACCTTCACCAAGAATGATGCCACAATACAGAGATAAGATGATCAGCTTTAACAATTGGCTTAAACTCTGGTGTCATTCAAAGGGGATCCAATGTCTGTCTGCCTGGGATGACATGCTGGACAAGCCACGCTGCTTCGCAAGGGACGGCTTGCACCTGTCACCCCTGGGATTCCGGATTTTGGCAAAGGCTCTTGCCACCCCCATAGTGCCTTTTTTAGGCAAGGCTCAAATTCTAAACCTACCACCCTAGAACACAGCAAAGAAAAAAAACTAAGGGTAATGCTGCTCAATGCCAGAAGTCTCAACCTCAAGATGCACGCACTCGAGGCCCTTCTCAGTATGGAGAACATTGATGTCTGTGCTGTGACAGAAACCTGGTTCAAGGCTCCTGAGAGCACCCCAGCACTATCAGGTTTTACCTCATATCATGCGTTCCGGCCCCAAAATCCGGACAATACCAAGAAAGGAGGAGGGGTATCCATATTCATCAAGGAAACCCACACCTCAAGATTGGTGGCAACGCACGATGCATCAGAAACCATCCAGGTGCAATTAACCATAGGCAAGACTGCTCTGCAATTTGTAGCATGTTACAGGCCACCCTTGCAAACTCAGGAACCTCACATGGCCTTCCTGAAAACACTGGAGGGGATAAATGTATCTCTGAACACCATCATACTAGGTGACTTCAACTACCCTAATATAGACTGGGAACACTACTCAAGCCCAAACACTCTAGCCCAAAAGTTCCTGGAATTCATAAACTCCAATGCCATGGAACAACTAGTCACCATCCCCACAAGAGGAGAAAACATACTTGATCTCATCATCACGAACATGGGAGCACAATGTTCAACACCGAAGTATACCCCTCACTGGTGAGATCAGATCACAAACTAATCTCGCTGGGGTCCTCATCCGCCCACCGAAATGAAAAAGACCACAGTAAAGAACTTCTCGAAAGCTGACTTCACACTTCTAAAGACTAGTGTGGTCTCCTTTAAGGCCCCTGAGCCGGCAGTAAACATTACTCAAACCGCTGAATCACTTACAAATGCCTTCTACCAGCACCTGCAGGGCTGCATGGATCAGGCAATCCCAAGCAAAACAAAGACTCTTTGTACCAAAGGCAAGCGTCCAGTCTGGTGGACCCCAGCCATAAACAAACTCTACAACAAAAGGAGAAAGCTACTACAAGATAGAGCAAAATCCTTAAAAGGTAAGACACCGCTGATCACTATAAGTAAAAAGCTAAGAGCTCTCATAAAATCATCCAAAGCTAATTTTGAGAAAAAAATAGCTAAGGACTCTAAAGAGAACCATAAGGCATTCTTTAGCTATGTCAGAAACCTAAGAGTAAACTCCCAGATATGCTCAGAATTAGTTCAAAATGATGTGAAGATTACTGATCCTACAGACATTGCCAACATACTGGCTGACAGGTTCAGTGCAAACTTCTCCCCTAAAGGAGAGATATCTATACCAAATGATTGTAGCCCCCCAAACATCTCTAACGCCCAGGTGAGAACTGCACTCTCCAAGGCAAAGAACACAGCATCCATGGGACCTGATGGTGTCCCCGGCTGTGTGCTCCATGAACTCAACGAGGAATTAAACCCACAGTTAGGACAGCTGTTTAATCTTAGTCTCACCTCTGGATCATGCCCAGGAGTGGCGCTGGCGACTGTGGTCCCACTCCACAAAGGCGGTGCCTCCACCGACCCTGGAAATTACCGTCCCATTAGCTTGACAAGCCTTATCTGCAAAGCCATGGAGAGGATCATAATGGATCTCATAAATAAAGACATAGGGAATTTGCAGACGTTGGATCCAACCCAGTTTGGCTTTGTCAAAGGCAGATCATGCCTTTTAAACTTGGTTGACTTTTTGAAACAGTCACCAAGGCCATTGACGAGGAAAGGCAGTCCATACAGCCTACCTAGACCTGGCGAAGGCTTTTGATACAATACCCCACTCGGGTATCATTGAAAAACTCATCAACTTAAATGTAAACCCATACATTACAAGATGGGTTGCAAACTGGCTAAGTGACAGAACCCACAGGGTCAGAGTTGCTGGCGCCATGTCAGACTCAAAGCCTGTCACAAGTGGTGTCCCACAGGGCTCAGTCCTGGGCCCACTCTTGTTTGGCATCTACTTTTCTGAAGTACAAGCAAACACAGGAGGGTTATGGCTGACAAAGTTTGCAGATGACTGCAAACTGGGCGCCGTGTCAAACACATCCGACACAGATATCCTTCAGAAGGGTCTCACAGAAATGGATAACTGGTGCCAGAGCCATGGCCTAAAGTTAAATGCCAAGAAATGCATAGTCATACCCTTCGGGAAAAACAAGGTTACCACTAGCTACCATATAGGTGGCAATCCCCTGATCACAGAAGAAGTTATCAGGGACCTGGGAACCCAGGTTGACAGTAGCCTTTCATTCGGCACTCATATTGCTAAAGTAGTTAGGAAGACCTTCTACATTGCCCACCTTATCATGAAGGGATTCACATCTAGATCAAGGGAGGTCATACTCTCCCTATACTCATCACTCATCAGACCAATGATCGAGTACAATGCCCCATTCGGAATGTATCTGACCCGACACTTGCAGCAGCTGGAGAGGCCACAAAAGTTCCTCACCAAAAGGATAAAGGGTCTCAAAAATCTGTCTTATGCTGCCCGACTGAAAGAAATCCAGTTATATTCAGTTGCTTACCGCTTGCTCAGAGGTGACCTGTGCCTGACATACAAGGCCATGTCAAACCCAGATTTAATGAACATGCTTCATCTCAAATAATCTAGATCCCTCAGAGCCACAGGGGCGGGAGA
>NC_056725.1:1955346733-1955394233 GCF_019279795.1 Protopterus annectens
ACTGACATAAACATATATTCATCAAATGAAATTGCATTTTTGAAGTGTAAGTTCTTTAAAGATTTGTCCACAGAAGCAAAATGTTTGAGAACAGTTTTCATGTCCACACATTCGAAATAATCATTGTTCAACAGAGTAGATTCCATTTTTTGTAGGTAAGAATCTTGTTCCATAAGAACCAAACCACTTCCCTTGTCCGCACGCATAATACGTAAAGTCTTGTCTTTTGCTAGATCAGATAAGGTTAACATTTCTGAAGGAGACAAATTATGCCATTTGAAGGTGTTATTAGAGTGGCATAAATGTCTAATGTCCATTTCACACACTTTTAAAAAAGAAAAGATGGAATTATGTAAGGTAGGATTATATAAACTTTTTGGTTTTAGTGTAGTGAGTGAATTAGAATCATCAGAAGATGTATCTGATTCAGGATCAGAAACAGAATGTTGTGATGAATGCTGAGTATGAGTGACAGGGTTGGAATGAATGAGACATAGGTTTAATTTCCTAGCATAAAGCTTTAAATCTAATAATAAGTCAGGTAAGTATGCACGTTGTGCAGGTATAAAGTTAAAACCCTTAAATAAAAGTTCTAGTTCTTGTGTAGTAAAAAGACGTGAAGTTAAGTTAAAAACATCTGTCTGCATATGCTGTAATAAATTATAAATAGTAGTTGGTAAAGCAAGCTCTGGGAATGGTGAACATTCTGCCTGTAATGTATTGGATAAGGAAGAAGGTAAGTGTGTGTTGGTGCTTGTGTGATTTATTAAACATACATCTTTTTTGTGTTGCAGGTAATCTACAGATGCTGGGAGCTCCTTGTAACAATCTTTGATTGTGGAGAACGGAGCTGAAGAGGTCGCTTGCTTGTCAGAGAGTTTCGTGGTTTCCCTCGACCTTTGCCTTGAAACGGCAAGTTGACGTTGTTTGAAGGAGCGGTGTTGACTGCAGGAATTTCCAAAAAACTGACGACATCAGTGGGTGGTACCAAAGAAGGGCGTGTAGGAGGCAGCGCTGAAGTGGGACTGCTGGTGGGGCGAGTAGAGAATCTATCTGAAGAGGTAGAGTTAACGGAGACCTTTTGAATGTTAGTGGACTGACTAACATTACATGGAGTTACTTGCGTTGCAGAGTTCTTTGTGGGCAGATGAATGCGCGTAGATGGTCTGGATGACGTCGCAGAAGTAGTGGATGTACTGCGAGGGCTCGATCTGGCAGCAGCAGCATAACAACTGAACTTTCTGTTGTTGAATATGCGTTGTTGGTAACCACGGCTACCAAGATTATTTATAGATTGAAATCTCTGACTGAAGTTAGTGCGAGGCAAGGATTGTGTGTTTTTAAAAGACTTATTGACATTATTGGAATATGCGACATTGTCCTGATATTGCTTAAAGTCTCTGTCAAGTTTACCTCTTTTTCTAGTAATTAAACTAGAAACATGTCTTTCAACACGTTGGCCAATCCCACGATAAAGATGTTCATGTAAAATAAAGTCACGATGGTTAAGAACATTAGAGTTCAGAGTGTTAATTTGTGTTTTTAATTCATGCAGTCTTATTTTGTTGTCATCGTTGATGATAGCCAGCATTTTGATACCAGTGTCATTAAACAAGGATTTTAGAGTTTCAAACAGGGTGGAATTATTTGAAGCAATGTTGGGGAACTTATTATATCGTAACCCTTGAGGGACTATTTTGCTGGCAATGCAAGTGTCAATGTAAAGAATGTCATATTCGATGTTTTTAAATACCTTGACAAGTCGTTCTAATTTGTAAATTTCAGTTTTGCATGAGTTAAAGTTTGTATTGTAAGCTGAAGTATTGCCAGGAATAAAAAGGTTGGAAGATAAAAACGGATTGGTATCTGAAGGTGTTTGAAGAAAAGAAGTAATGTCCGTGAAATTAGTAACGTTGGAATCATGAACTGGAGAGGCATCAAGGTTAGTAGGAATAACAAAGCAGCAATCAGCATCTTCATTGTCATGAGTAGAGTCAGTTGTGGTAGGATTGTTTGTATCTTTAGAAGTTTGTAGATCAGGAACCAGAGAGGGAAGTCCATGAGAAGGATGTATAACAGGTAATCCAGGTAGTACAATGGTAGGCAAGGTAGTGGAAGTACTGGGAACTTGAGATGAGTGCATATGACCAAATAAGCTGTTGATTGTAGGTCTGGGTACTGTAGATTTTGAAGTAGTAGTCATTGAAGTTGTAGTTTTAGAAGCAGTGTTCATTGAAGTTGTAGATTTAGAAGCAGTATTTACCGATGCAGAAGCCTGGTCAATGCAGAAAGTAGTAGTGGTATGAGAGCTGATGTATTCATTATATTTGTTTAAAGCTTCTTGTGCTTTGACAGTAGTATCTTCAAGGTTGTCGATGAGATCCACAAATTCTTGTGGAACATGGCGAGAAGACAAGTCCATAAGAGTAGGGCTGCATGAGCCTGGTTCAGTGGCTGAGTGGTGGTCCATAGGAGAGTATCTGGAACTAAAACTTTTAAAATTAAAACCGTAGAGCAGAAGAAAATAATAAATATTTAGTATAAACTTCTGTAAAGGTAAAACAAATAACTATTTGAAAAAAACACTCGGACACCAAACAGATAATTTAGCTTTCACTCTTATTAGTTGAAAGAGCTTCTTCAGAATGATACAAGATAAACTGTCAAAACTTAAAATAGAAGTGTAGAATCCAGAATACAAATATGGCCAATAAGAGTAAGATAAACAATAGGCCAATGAAAAAGGTAATGTAACCATCTAGTAATGAATAATTAACAGTAAACCAATTAAACAGAAGGGATGAAAAGGTGTCAAAGCATCTGGCTACAGTATAGATAGGTATGTTAAAGATAAAACAACCTAACATTAAAAAATAGCAAGCATGGCATATATGCAGATAAAAATAGTACAAATGGCATATATATATAGATTAGATAATGTGGAGTTAAAAACATATTACTTTAACCATTTAAGGGCACATTTAATGTTAACACTGTCATTAATACCTGGATATGTTTCTGAATTGAGTAATAATTGCCATTTAAGCTCTCGAAATTCCAATAAAAGTTCCCAGTCACCAAAAAAGCAGTCAACTTGTTCAAGAATAATAAAGTTGAATTTCAAAAAGTTAGAACAGTAGGAACTATGTTTAGCAAGTGCATTGTTCATGTTTTTAGACCTAATAGCTGCTAAATGTTCTTTCACTCTGTCTGACAACTTTCTAGAAGTTTTACCAACATAAAAACAGTTGCATGAGGCACAAATGCCAGCATAAACAACCGAAGTAGAATGACAATGGTAATACTTATTAAAACAGACTTTGTAATTACAATGTGGAAAAGTGTAATCAGAACCAGAGAGGATAAAGGCACAAATAACACACCTGTTACATGTGTGCATCCCCTTGGAAGAGTTGGCAGCAAGTGTAGAAATCATGAAATAAGGGCATCTCTATTTTCCAGACTCATTCTTAAAGTTTTGTTCTTTTGTAGGAAAACAAAGGGGCGTACCAAGAGCAGATAATAACTGATGAGACTCTTTTAACAGATACCAGTTTTGGAGATGATGTCTCTAATTGCAAACATGTCTCTAGAAATGGGTAAAGGGAAACTAAGTGTCATGTTGGACTTATCAGTGGTGTTGTTGAGAGCTTTGGGTTTAAAGCCATAATTTAGAATAGGTAGGTGTAAAATATGTCTTTTAGAGGCAACATCTTTAAAAATAGAATCAACTAAGCCAGATGGATAATTTCTAGAAATAAACATATGTTTCAACAAAACAGCTTGATAATAGAATTCATCATCTAGGCTAACCAGTCTCGAAATACGGATAAATTGTCCTCGTACTAAGTTTTTCTTCATGAAGTATGGATGTGAGCTAGTGAAATCTAGAAAATTAATTTTATAAGTGTCTTTTCTATGCACGGTGGAGCACACAATCCCTGAAGAAATGTAGATAGTGGTGTCTAGGAAAGTAACATGTTTACCAGAACAGGATAAAATAAGCTTTAGAAAGCCTAAACTATCTTGCATATCAGCAATAAAAGTGTCTAAGGTGGATTGGTTGTTGTGCCATGCCAAAAAGATATCGTCAATAAATCTCCTGTACAGATGAACTGAATGAAAATTAGTTAAAAGGTGAAGGTTTTCAAGTTCCCAGGCTGCTAATACAATGTTAGCAAAAGAAGGAGCTACTATCGAACCCATTGCTACTCCTTTAATTTGTTTGTATATTTTGTCATTGAAAAAAAAGAAGTTATTATTAAGTACTAACTCAATTAAAGTATGCAGTGTGTGGATTTTGGATGTTGAAAAATTGGTGTACTTATTTAAAAACAAGTCAAAAAGTTGTAAGCCCTTAGAATGAGGTATGTTAGTGTACAAACCTTCCACATCTAAACAAACAAAAATACAATCAGATAAACCTTTTTTATGTTCAAATAAATCATTCAGGAAAGCCCAAGAATCCTTCAGATAATTGGATGTATGTTGGACCAAAGGGTTGAGAATAGAGTCCAAATATTGTGCTATTTTTTCAGTTTTAGTTTTTTTATTGGAAATGATATGTCGAAAGGGTGGATCTGAAGGGTTTTTGTGTATCTTGGGTATTCCAAATAATTTACCTAGGTTTGGAGAAGGAACTGACATAAACATATATTCATCAAATGAAATAGCATTTTTGAAGTGTAAGTTCTTTAAAGATTTGTCTACAGAAGCAAAATGTTTGAGAACAGTTTTCATGTCCACACATTCGAAATAATCATTGTTCAACAGAGTAGATTCCATTTTTGTAGGTAAGAATCTTGTTCCATAAGAACCAAACCACTTCCCTTGTCCATACGCATAATACGTAAAGTCTTGTCTTTTGCTAGATCAGATAAGGTTAACATTTCTGAAGGAGACAAATTATGCCATTTGAAGGTGTTATTAGAGTGGCATAAATGTCTAATGTCCATTTCACACACTTTTAAAAAAGAAAAGATGGAATTATGTAAGGTAGGATTATATAAACTTTTTGGTTTTAGTGTAGTGAGTGAATTAGAATCATCAGAAGATGTATCTGATTCAGGATCAGAAACAGAATGTTGTGATGAATGCTGAGTATGAGTGACAGGGTTGGAATGAATGAGACATAGGTTTAATTTCCTAGCATAAAGCTTTAAATCTAATAATAAGTCAGGTAAGTATGCACGTTGTGCAGGTATAAAGTTAAAACCCTTAAATAAAAGTTCTAGTTCTTGTGTAGTAAAAAGACGTGAAGTTAAGTTAAAAACATCTGTCTGCATATGCTGTAATAAATTATAAATAGTAGTTGGTAAAGCAAGCTCTGGGAAAGGTGAACATTCTGCCTGTAATGTATTGGATAAAGAAGAAGGTAAGTGTGTGTTGGTGCTTGTGTGATTTTTTAAACATACATCTTTTTTGTGTTGCAGGTAATCTACAGATGCTGGGAGCTCCTTGTAACAATCTTTGATTGTGGAGAACGGAGCTGAAGAGGTCGCTTGCTTGTCAGAGAGTTTCGTGGTTTCCCTCGACCTTTGCCTTGAAACGGCAAGTTGACGTTGTTTGAAGGAGCGGTGTTGACTGCAGGAATTTCCAAAAAACTGACGACATCAGTGGGTGGTACCAAAGAAGGGCGTGTAGGAGGCAGCGCTGAAGTGGGACTGCTGGTGGGGCGAGTAGAGAATCTATCTGAAGAGGTAGAGTTAACGGAGACCTTTTGAATGTTAGTGGACTGACTAACATTACATGGAGTTACTTGCGTTGCAGAGTTCTTTGTGGGCAGATGAATGCGCGTAGATGGTCTGGATGACGTCGCAAAAGTAGTGGATGTACTGCGAGGGCTCGATCTGGCAGCAGCAGCATAAGAAGTGAACTTTCTGTTGTTGAATATACGTTGTTGGTAACCACGGCTACCAAGATTATTTATAGATTGAAATCTCTGACTGAAGTTAGTGCGAGGCAAGGATTGTGTGTTTTTAAAAGACTTATTGACATTATTGGAATATGCGACATTGTCCTGATATTGCTTAAAGTCTCTGTCAAGTTTACCTCTTTTCTAGTAATTAAACTAGAAACATGTCTTTCAACACGTTGGCCAATCCCACGATAAAGATGTTCATGTAAAATAAAGTCACGATGGTTAAGAACATTAGAGTTCAGAGTGTTAATTTGTGTTTTGGTGTCATGCAGTCTTATTTTGTTGTCATCGTTGATGATAGCCAGCATTTTGATACCAGTGTCATTAAACAAGGATTTTAGAGTTTCAAACAGGGTGGAATTATTTGAAGCAATGTTGGGGAACTTATTATATCGTAACCCTTGAGGGACTATTTTGCTGGCAATGCAAGTGTCAATGTAAAGAATGTCATATTCGATGTTTTAAATACCTTGACAAGTCGTTCTAATTTGTAAATTTCAGTTTTGCATGAGTTAAAGTTTGTATTGTAAGCTGAAGTATTGCCAGGAATAAAAAGGTTGGAAGATAAAAACGGATTGTTGTCTGAAGGTGTTTGAAGTAAAGAAGTAATGTCCGTGAAATTAGTAACGCGTTGGAATCATGAACTGGAGAGGCATCAAGGTTAGTAGGAATAACAAAGCAGCAATCAGCATCTTCATTGTCATGAGTAGAGTCAGTTGTGGTAGGATTGTTTGTATCTTTAGAAGTTTGTAGATCAGGAACCAGAGAGGGAAGTCCATGAGAAGGATGTATAACAGGTAATCCAGGTAGTACAATGGTAGGCAAGGTAGTGGAAGTACTGGGAACTTGAGATGAGTGCATATGACCAAATAAGCTGTTGATTGTAGGTCTGGGTACTGTAGATTTTGAAGTAGTAGTCATTGAAGTTGTAGTTTTAGAAGCAGTGTTCATTGAAGTTGTAGATTTAGAAGCAGTATTTACCGATGCAGAAGCCTGGTCAATGCAGAAAGTAGTAGTGGTATGAGAGCTGATGTATTCATTATATTTGTTTAAAGCTTCTTGTGCTTTGACAGTAGTATCTTCAAGGTTGTCGATGAGATCCACAAATTCTTGTGGAACATGACGAGAAGACAAGTCCATAAGAGTAGGGCTGCATGAGCCTGGTTCAGTGGCTGAGTGGTGGTCCATAGGAGAGTATACGGAACTAAAACTTTTAAAATTAAAACCGTAGAGCAGAAGAAAATAATAAATATTTAGTATAAACTTCTGTAAAGGTAAAACAAATAACTATTTGAAAAAAACACTCGGACACCAAACAGATAATTTAGCTTTCACTCTTATTAGTTGAAAGAGCTTCTTCAGAATGATACAAGATAAACTGTCAAAACTTAAAATAGAAGTGTAGAATCCAGAATACAAATATGGCCAATAAGAGTAAGATAAACAATAGGCCAATGAAAAAGGTAATGTAACCATCTAGTAATGAATAATTAACAGTAAACCAATTAAACAGAAGGGATGAAAAGGTGTCAAAGCATCTGGCTACAGTATAGATAGGTATGTTAAAGATAAAACAACCTAACATTAAAAAATAGCAAGCATGGCATATATGCAGATAAAAATAGTACAAATGGCATATATATATAGATTAGATAATGTGGAGTTAAAAACATATTACTTTAACCATTTAAGGGCACATTTAATGTTAACACTGTCATTAATACCTGGATATGTTTCTGAATTGAGTAATAATTGCCATTTAAGCTCTCGAAATTCCAATAAAAGTTCCCAGTCACCAAAAAAGCAGTCAACTTGTTCAAGAATAATAAAGTTGAATTTCAAAAAGTTAGAACAGTAGGAACTATGTTTAGCAAGTGCATTGTTCATGTTTTTAGACCTAATAGCTGCTAAATGTTCTTTCACTCTGTCTGACAACTTTCTAGAAGTTTTACCAACATAAAAACAGTTGCATGAGGCACAAATGCCAGCATAAACAACCGAAGTAGAATGACAATGGTAATACTTATTAAAACAGACTTTGTAATTACAATGTGGAAAAGTGTAATCAGAACCAGAGAGGATAAAAGGACAAATAACACATCTGTTACATGTGTGCATCCCCTTGGAAGAGTTGGCAGCAAGTGTAGAAATCATGAAATAAGGGGCATCTCTATTTTCCAGACTCATTCTTAAAGTTTTTGTTCTTTTGTAGGAAAACAAAGGGGACGTACCAAGAGCAGATAATAACTGATGAGACTCTTTTAACAGATACCAGTTTTTGGAGATGATGTCTCTAATTGCAAACATGTCTCTAGAAATGGGTAAAGGGAAACTAAGTGTCATGTTGGACTTATCAGTGGTGTTGTTGAGAGCTTTGGGTTTAAAGCCATAATTTAGAATAGGTAGGTGTAAAATATGTCTTTTAGAGGCAACATCTTTAAAAATAGAATCAACTAAGCCAGATGGATAATTTCTAGAAATAAACATATGTTTCAACAAAACAGCTTGATAATAGAATTCATCATCTAGGCTAACCAGTCTCGAAATACGGATAAATTGTCCTCGTACTAAGTTTTTCTTCATGAAGTATGGATGTGAGCTAGTGAAATCTAGAAAATTAATTTTATAAGTGTTTTTTCTATGCACGGTGGAGCACACAATCCCTGAAGAAATGTAGATAGTGGTGTCTAGGAAAGTAACATGTTTACCAGAACAGGATAAAATAAGCTTTAGAAAGCCTAAACTATCTTGCATATCAGCAATAAAAGTGTCTAAGGTGGATTGGTTGTTGTGCCATGCCAAAAAGATATCGTCAATAAATCTCCTGTACAGATGAACTGAATGAAAATTAGTTAAAAGGTGAAGGTTTTCAAGTTCCCAGGCTGCTAATACAATGTTAGCAAAAGAAGGAGCTACTATCGAACCCATTGCTACTCCTTTAATTTGTTTGTATATTTTGTCATTGAAAAAAAAGAAGTTATTATTAAGTACTAACTCAATTAAAGTATGCAGTGTGTGGATTTTGGATGTTGAAAAATTGGTGTACTTATTTAAAAACAAGTCAAAAAGTTGTAAGCCCTTAGAATGAGGTATGTTAGTGTACAAACCTTCCACATCTAAACAAACAAAAATACAATCAGATAAACCTTTTTTATGTTCAAATAAATCATTCAGGAAAGCCCAAGAATCCTTCAGATAATTGGATGTATGTTGGACCAAAGGGTTGAGAATAGAGTCCAAATATTGTGCTATTTTTCAGTTTTAGTTTTTATTGGAAATGATATGTCGAAAGGGTGGATCTGAAGGGTTTTTGTGTATTTTGGGTATTCCAAATAATTTACCTAGGTTTGGAGAAGGAACTGACATAAACATATATTCATCAAATGAAATTGCATTTTTGAAGTGTAAGTTCTTTAAAGATTTGTCCACAGAAGCAAAATGTTTGAGAACAGTTTTCATGTCCACACATTCGAAATAATCATTGTTCAACAGAGTAGATTCCATTTTTTGTAGGTAAGAATCTTGTTCCATAAGAACCAAACCACTTCCCTTGTCCGCACGCATAATACGTAAAGTCTTGTCTTTTGCTAGATCAGATAAGGTTAACATTTCTGAAGGAGACAAATTATGCCATTTGAAGGTGTTATTAGAGTGGCATAAATGTCTAATGTCCATTTCACACACTTTTAAAAAGAAAAGATGGAATTATGTAAGGTAGGATTATATAAACTTTTGGTTTTAGTGTAGTGAGTGAATTAGAATCATCAGAAGATGTATCTGATTCAGGATCAGAAACAGAATGTTGTGATGAATGCTGAGTATGAGTGACAGGGTTGGAATGAATGAGACATAGGTTTAATTTCCTAGCATAAAGCTTTAAATCTAATAATAAGTCAGGTAAGTATGCACGTTGTGCAGGTATAAAGTTAAAACCCTTAAATAAAAGTTCTAGTTCTTGTGTAGTAAAAAGACGTGAAGTTAAGTTAAAAACATCTGTCTGCATATGCTGTAATAAATTATAAATAGTAGTTGGTAAAGCAAGCTCTGGGAAAGGTGAACATTCTGCCTGTAATGTATTGGATAAAGAAGAAGGTAAGTGTGTGTTGGTGCTTGTGTGATTTTTAAACATACATCTTTTTTGTGTTGCAGGTAATCTACAGATGCTGGGAGCTCCTTGTAACAATCTTTGATTGTGGAGAACGGAGCTGAAGAGGTCGCTTGCTTGTCAGAGAGTTTCGTGGTTTCCCTCGACCTTTGCCTTGAAACGGCAAGTTGACGTTGTTTGAAGGAGCGGTGTTGACTGCAGGAATTTCCAAAAAACTGACGACATCAGTGGGTGGTACCAAAGAAGGGCGTGTAGGAGGCAGCGCTGAAGTGGGACTGCTGGTGGGGCGAGTAGAGAATCTATCTGAAGAGGTAGAGTTAACGGAGACCTTTTGAATGTTAGTGGACTGACTAACATTACATGGAGTTACTGCGTTGCAGAGTTCTTTGTGGGCAGATGAATGCGCGTAGATGGTCTGGATGGCGTCAAAAGTAGTGGATGTACTGCGAGGGCTCGATCTGGCAGCAGCAGCATAAGAAGTGAACTTTCTGTTGTTGAATGTACGTTGTTGGTAACCACGGCTACCAAGATTATTTATAGATTGAAATCTCTGACTGAAGTTAGTGCGAGGCAAGGATTGTGTGTTTTTAAAAGACTTATTGACATTATTGGAATATGCGACATTGTCCTGATATTGCTTAAAGTCTCTGTCAAGTTTACCTCTTTTTCTAGTAATTAAACTAGAAACATGTCTTTCAACACGTTGGCCAATCCCACGATAAAGATGTTCATGTAAAATAAAGTCACGATGGTTAAGAACATTAGAGTTCAGAGTGTTAATTTGTGTTTTTAATTCATGCAGTCTTATTTTGTTGTCATCGTTGATGATAGCCAGCATTTTGATACCAGTGTCATTAAACAAGGATTTTAGAGTTTCAAACAGGGTGGAATTATTTGAAGCAATGTTGGGGAACTTATTATATCGTAACCCTTGAGGGACTATTTTGCTGGCAATGCAAGTGTCAATGTAATGAATGTCATATTCGATGCTTTTAAATACCTTGACAAGTCGTTCTAATTTGTAAATTTCAGTTTTGCATGAGTTAAAGTTTGTATTGTAAGCTGAAGTATTGCCAGGAATAAAAAGGTTGGAAGATAAAAACGGATTGTTGTCTGAAGGTGTTTGAAGTAAAGAAGTAATGTCCGTGAAATTAGTAACGTTGGAATCATGAACTGGAGAGGCATCAAGGTTAGTAGGAATAACAAAGCAGCAATCAGCATCTTCATTGTCATGAGTAGAGTCAGTTGTGGTAGGATTGTTTGTATCTTTAGAAGTTTGTAGATCAGGAACCAGAGAGGGAAGTCCATGAGAAGGATGTATAACAGGTAATCCAGGTAGTACAATGGTAGGCAAGGTAGTGGAAGTACTGGGAACTTGAGATGAGTGCATATGACCAAATAAGCTGTTGATTGTAGGTCTGGGTACTGTAGATTTTGAAGTAGTAGTCATTGAAGTTGTAGTTTTAGAAGCAGTATTCATTGAAGTTGTAGATTTAGAAGCAGTATTTACCGATGCAGAAGCCTGGTCAATGCAGAAAGTAGTAGTGGTATGAGAGCTGATGTATTCATTATATTTGTTTAAAGCTTCTTGTGCTTTGACAGTAGTATCTTCAAGGTTGTCGATGAGATCCACAAATTCTTGTGGTATGTGTTGAAGACAAGTCCATAAGAGTAGGGCTGCATGAGCCTGGTTCAGTGGCTGAGTGGTGGTCCATAGGAGAGTATCTGAACTAAAACTTTTAAAATTAAAACCGTAGAGCAGAAGAAAATAATAAATATTTAGTATAAACTTCTGTAAAGGTAAAACAAATAACTATTTGAAAAAAACACTGGACACCAAACAGATAATTTAGCTTTCACTCTTATTAGTTGAAAGAGCTTCTTCAGAATGATACAAGATAAACTGTCAAAACTTAAAATAGAAGTGTAGAATCCAGAATACAAATATGGCCAATAAGAGTAAGATAAACAATAGGCCAATGAAAAAGGTAATGTAACCATCTAGTAATGAATAATTAACAGTAAACCAATTAAACAGAAGGGATGAAAAGGTGTCAAAGCATCTGGCTACAGTATAGATAGGTATGTTAAAGATAAAACAACCTAACATTAAAAAATAGCAAGCATGGCATATATGCAGATAAAAATAGTACAAATGGCATATATATATAGATTAGATAATGTGGAGTTAAAAACATATTACTTTAACCATTTAAGGGCACATTTAATGTTAACACTGTCATTAATACCTGGATATGTTTCTGAATTGAGTAATAATTGCCATTTAAGCTCTCGAAATTCCAATAAAAGTTCCCAGTCACCAAAAAAGCAGTCAACTTGTTCAAGAATAATAAAGTTGAATTTCAAAAAGTTAGAACAGTAGGAACTATGTTTAGCAAGTGCATTGTTCATGTTTTTAGACCTAATAGCTGCTAAATGTTCTTTCACTCTGTCTGACAACTTTCTAGAAGTTTTACCAACATAAAAACAGTTGCATGAGGCACAAATGCCAGCATAAACAACCGAAGTAGAATGACAATGGTAATACTTATTAAAGCAGACTTTGTAATTACAATGTGGAAAAGTGTAATCAGAACCAGAGAGGATAAAAGGACAAATAACACATCTGTTACATGTGTGCATCCCCTTGGAAGAGTTGGCAGCAAGTGTAGAAATCATGAAATAAGGGGCATCTCTATTTTCCAGACTCATTCTTAAAGTTTTTGTTCTTTTGTAGGAAAACAAAGGGGACGTACCAAGAGCAGATAATAACTGATGAGACTCTTTTAACAGATACCAGTTTTGGAGATGATGTCTCTAATTGCAAACATGTCTCTAGAAATGGGTAAAGGGAAACTAAGTGTCATGTTGGACTTATCAGTGGTGTTGTTGAGAGCTTTGGGTTTAAAGCCATAATTTAGAATAGGTAGGTGTAAAATATGTCTTTTAGAGGCAACATCTTTAAAAATAGAATCAACTAAGCCAGATGGATAATTTCTAGAAATAAACATATGTTTCAACAAAACAGCTTGATAATAGAATTCATCATCTAGGCTAACCAGTCTCGAAATACGGATAAATTGTCCTCGTACTAAGTTTTTCTTCATGAAGTATGGATGTGAGCTAGTGAAATCTAGAAAATTAATTTTATAAGTGTTTTTTCTATGCACGGTGGAGCACACAATCCCTGAAGAAATGTAGATAGTGGTGTCTAGGAAAGTAACATGTTTACCAGAACAGGATAAAATAAGCTTTAGAAAGCCTAAACTATCTTGCATATCAGCAATAAAAGTGTCTAAGGTGGATTGGTTGTTGTGCCATGCCAAAAAGATATCGTCAATAAATCTCCTGTACAGATGAACTGAATGAAAATTAGTTAAAAGGTGAAGGTTTTCAAGTTCCCAGGCTGCTAATACAATGTTAGCAAAAGAAGGAGCTACTATCGAACCCATTGCTACTCCTTTAATTTGTTTGTATATTTTGTCATTGAAAAAAAAAGAAGTTATTATTAAGTACTAACTCAATTAAAGTATGCAGTGTGTGGATTTTGGATGTTGAAAAATTGGTGTACTTATTTAAAAACAAGTCAAAAAGTTGTAAGCCCTTAGAATGAGGTATGTTAGTGTACAAACCTTCCACATCTAAACAAACAAAAATACAATCAGATAAACCTTTTTTATGTTCAAATAAATCATTCAGGAAAGCCCAAGAATCCTTCAGATAATTGGATGTATGTTGGACCAAAGGGTTGAGAATAGAGTCCAAATATTGTGCTATTTTTTCAGTTTTAGTTTTTTTATTGGAAATGATATGTCGAAAGGGTGGATCTGAAGGGTTTTTGTGTATTTTGGGTATTCCAAATAATTTACCTAGGTTTGGAGAAGGAACTGACATAAACATATATTCATCAAATGAAATTGCATTTTTGAAGTGTAAGTTCTTTAAAGATTTGTCCACAGAAGCAAAATGTTTGAGAACAGTTTTCATGTCCACACATTCGAAATAATCATTGTTCAACAGAGTAGATTCCATTTTTTGTAGGTAAGAATCTTGTTCCATAAGAACCAAACCACTTCCCTTGTCCGCACGCATAATACGTAAAGTCTTGTCTTTTGCTAGATCAGATAAGGTTAACATTTCTGAAGGAGACAAATTATGCCATTTGAAGGTGTTATTAGAGTGGCATAAATGTCTAATGTCCATTTCACACACTTTTAAAAAAGAAAAGATGGAATTATGTAAGGTAGGATTATATAAACTTTTTGGTTTTAGTGTAGTGAGTGAATTAGAATCATCAGAAGATGTATCTGATTCAGGATCAGAAACAGAATGTTGTGATGAATGCTGAGTATGAGTGACAGGGTTGGAATGAATGAGACATAGGTTTAATTTCCTAGCATAAAGCTTTAAATCTAATAATAAGTCAGGTAAGTATGCACGTTGTGCAGGTATAAAGTTAAAACCCTTAAATAAAAGTTCTAGTTCTTGTGTAGTAAAAAGACGTGAAGTTAAGTTAAAAACATCTGTCTGCATATGCTGTAATAAATTATAAATAGTTGTTGGTAAAGCAAGCTCTGGGAAAGGTGAACATTCTGCCTGTGATGTATTGGATAAAGAATAAGGTAAATGTGTGTTAGTGTTTGTGTGATTTATTAAACATACATCTTTTTTGTGTTGCAGGTAATCTACAGATGCTGGGAGCTCCTTGTAACAATCTTTGATTGTGGAGAACGGAGCTGAAGAGGTCGCTTGCTTGTCAGAGAGTTTCGTGGTTTCCCTCGACCTTTGCCTTGAAACGGCAAGTTGACGTTGTTTGAAGGAGCGGTGTTGACTGCAGGAATTTCCAAAAAACTGACGACATCAGTGGGTGGTACCAAAGAAGGGCGTGTAGGAGGCAGCGCTGAAGTGGGACTGCTGGTGGGGCGAGTAGAGAATCTATCTGAAGAGGTAGAGTTAACGGAGACCTTTTGAATGTTAGTGGACTGACTAACATTACATGGAGTTACTTGCGTTGCAGAGTTCTTTGTGGGCAGATGAATGCGCGTAGATGGTCTGGATGACGTCGCAAAAGTAGTGGATGTACTGCGAGGGCTCGATCTGGCAGCAGCAGCATAAGAAGTGAACTTTCTGTTGTTGAATGTACGTTGTTGGTAACCACGGCTACCAAGATTATTTATAGATTGAAATCTCTGACTGAAGTTAGTGCGAGGCAAGGATTGTGTGTTTTTAAAAGACTTATTGACATTATTGGAATATGCGACATTGTCCTGATATTGCTTAAAGTCTCTGTCAAGTTTACCTCTTTTTCTAGTAATTAAACTAGAAACATGTCTTTCAACACGTTGGCCAATCCCACGATAAAGATGTTCATGTAAAATAAAGTCACGATGGTTAAGAACATTAGAGTTCAGAGTGTTAATTTGTGTTTTTAATTCATGCAGTCTTATTTTGTTGTCATCGTTGATGATAGCCAGCATTTTGATACCAGTGTCATTAAACAAGGATTTTAGAGTTTCAAACAGGGTGGAATTATTTGAAGCAATGTTGGGGAACTTATTATATCGTAACCCTTGAGGGACTATTTTGCTGGCAATGCAAGTGTCAATGTAAAGAATGTCATATTCGATGTTTTTAAATACCTTGACAAGTCGTTCTAATTTGTAAATTTCAGTTTTGCATGAGTTAAAGTTTGTATTGTAAGCTGAAGTATTGCCAGGAATAAAAAGGTTGGAAGATAAAAACGGATTGTTGTCTGAAGGTGTTTGAAGTAAAGAAGTAATGTCCGTGAAATTAATAACGTTGGAATCATGAACTGGAGAGGCATCAAGGTTAGTAGGAATAACAAAGCAGCAATCAGCATCTTCATTGTCATGAGTAGAGTCAGTTGTGGTAGGATTGTTTGTATCTTTAGAAGTTTGTAGATCAGGAACCAGAGAGGGAAGTCCATGAGAAGGATGTATAACAGGTAATCCAGGTAGTACAATGGTAGGCAAGGTAGTGGAAGTACTGGGAACTTGAGATGAGTGCATATGACCAAATAAGCTGTTGATTGTAGGTCTGGGTACTGTAGATTTTGAAGTAGTAGTCATTGAAGTTGTAGTTTTAGAAGCAGTATTCATTGAAGTTGTAGATTTAGAAGCAGTATTTACCGATGCAGAAGCCTGGTCAATGCAGAAAGTAGTAGTGGTATGAGAGCTGATGTATTCATTATATTTGTTTAAAGCTTCTTGTGCTTTGACAGTAGTATCTTCAAGGTTGTCGATGAGATCCACAAATTCTTGTGGAACATGACGAGAAGACAAGTCCATAAGAGTAGGGCTGCATGAGCCTGGTTCAGTGGCTGAGTGGTGGTCCATAGGAGAGTATACGGAACTAAAACTTTTAAAATTAAAACCGTAGAGCAGAAGAAAATAATAAATATTTAGTATAAACTTCTGTAAAGGTAAAACAAATAACTATTTGAAAAAAACACTCGGACACCAAACAGATAATTTAGCTTTCACTCTTATTAGTTGAAAGAGCTTCTTCAGAATGATACAAGATAAACTGTCAAAACTTAAAATAGAAGTGTAGAATCCAGAATACAAATATGGCCAATAAGAGTAAGATAAACAATAGGCCAATGAAAAAGGTAATGTAACCATCTAGTAATGAATAATTAACAGTAAACCAATTAAACAGAAGGGATGAAAAGGTGTCAAAGCATCTGGCTACAGTATAGATAGGTATGTTAAAGATAAAACAACCTAACATTAAAAAATAGCAAGCATGGCATATATGCAGATAAAAATAGTACAAATGGCATATATATAGATTAGATAATGTGGAGTTAAAAACATATTACTTTAACCATTTAAGGGCACATTTAATGTTAACACTGTCATTAATACCTGGATATGTTTCTGAATTGAGTAATAATTGCCATTTAAGCTCTCGAAATTCCAATAAAAGTTCCCAGTCACCAAAAAAGCAGTCAACTTGTTCAAGAATAATAAAGTTGAATTTCAAAAAGTTAGAACAGTAGGAACTATGTTTAGCAAGTGCATTGTTCATGTTTTTAGACCTAATAGCTGCTAAATGTTCTTTCACTCTGTCTGACAACTTTCTAGAAGTTTTACCAACATAAAAACAGTTGCATGAGGCACAAATGCCAGCATAAACAACCGAAGTAGAATGACAATGGTAATACTTATTAAAACAGACTTTGTAATTACAATGTGGAAAAGTGTAATCAGAACCAGAGAGGATAAAAGGACAAATAACACATCTGTTACATGTGTGCATCCCCTTGGAAGAGTTGGCAGCAAGTGTAGAAATCATGAAATAAGGGTCATCTCTATTTTCCAGACTCATTCTTAAAGTTTTTGTTCTTTTGTAGGAAAACAAAGGGGACGTACCAAGAGCAGATAATAACTGATGAGACTCTTTTAACAGATACCAGTTTTTGGAGATGATGTCTCTAATTGCAAACATGTCTCTAGAAATGGGTAAAGGGAAACTAAGTGTCATGTTGGACTTATCAGTGGTGTTGTTGAGAGCTTTGGGTTTAAAGCCATAATTTAGAATAGGTAGGTGTAAAATATGTCTTTTAGAGGCAACATCTTTAAAAATAGAATCAACTAAGCCAGATGGATAATTTCTAGAAATAAACATATGTTTCAACAAAACAGCTTGATAATAGAATTCATCATCTAGGCTAACCAGTCTCGAAATACGGATAAATTGTCCTCGTACTAAGTTTTTCTTCATGAAGTATGGATGTGAGCTAGTGAAATCTAGAAAATTAATTTTATAAGTGTCTTTTCTATGCACGGTGGAGCACACAATCCCTGAAGAAATGTAGATAGTGGTGTCTAGGAAAGTAACATGTTTACCAGAACAGGATAAAATAAGCTTTAGAAAGCCTAAACTATCTTGCATATCAGCAATAAAAGTGTCTAAGGTGGATTGGTTGTTGTGCCATGCCAAAAAGATATCGTCAATAAATCTCCTGTACAGATGAACTGAATGAAAATTAGTTAAAAGGTGAAGGTTTTCAAGTTCCCAGGCTGCTAATACAATGTTAGCAAAAGAAGGAGCTACTATCGAACCCATTGCTACTCCTTTAATTTGTTTGTATATTTTGTCATTGAAAAAAAAAGAAGTTATTATTAAGTACTAACTCAATTAAAGTATGCAGTGTGTGGATTTTGGATGTTGAAAAATTGGTGTACTTATTTAAAAACAAGTCAAAAAGTTGTAAGCCCTTAGAATGAGGTATGTTAGTGTACAAACCTTCCACATCTAAACAAACAAAAATACAATCAGATAAACCTTTTTTATGTTCAAATAAATCATTCAGGAAAGCCCAAGAATCCTTCAGATAATTGGATGTATGTTGGACCAAAGGGTTGAGAATAGAGTCCAAATATTGTGCTATTTTTCAGTTTTAGTTTTTATTGGAAATGATATGTCGAAAGGGTGGATCTGAAGGGTTTTTGTGTATTTTGGGTATTCCAAATAATTTACCTAGGTTTGGAGAAGGAACTGACATAAACATATATTCATCAAATGAAATTGCATTTTGAAGTGTAAGTTCTTTAAAGATTTGTCCACAGAAGCAAAATGTTTGAGAACAGTTTTCATGTCCACACATTGAAATAATCATTGTTCAACAGAGTAGATTCCATTTTTGTAGGTAAGAATCTTGTTCCATAAGAACCAAACCACTTCCCTTGTCCGCGCATAATACGTAAAGTCTTGTCTTTGCTAGATCAGATAAGGTTAACATTTCTGAAGGAGACAAATTATGCCATTTGAAGGTGTTATTAGAGTGGCATAAATGTCTAATGTCCATTTCACACACTTTTAAAAAAGAAAAGATGGAATTATGTAAGGTAGGATTATATAAACTTTTGGTTTTAGTGTAGTGAGTGAATTAGAATCATCAGAAGATGTATCTGATTCAGGATCAGAAACAGAATGTTGTGATGAATGCTGAGTATGAGTGACAGGGTTGGAATGAATGAGACATAGGTTTAATTTCCTAGCATAAAGCTTTAAATCTAATAATAAGTCAGGTAAGTATGCACGTTGTGCAGGTATAAAGTTAAAACCCTTAAATAAAAGTTCTAGTTCTTGTGTAGTAAAAAGACGTGAAGTTAAGTTAAAAACATCTGTCTGCATATGCTGTAATAAATTATAAATAGTAGTTGGTAAAGCAAGCTCTGGGAAAGGTGAACATTCTGCCTGTAATGTATTGGATAAAGAAGAAGGTAAGTGTGTGTTGGTGCTTGTGTGATTTTTTAAACATACATCTTTTTTGTGTTGCAGGTAATCTACAGATGCTGGGAGCTCCTTGTAACAATCTTTGATTGTGGAGAACGGAGCTGAAGAGGTCGCTTGTCAGAGAGTTTCGTGGTTTCCCTCGACCTTTGCCTTGAAACGGCAAGTTGACGTTGTTTGAAGGAGCGGTGTTGACTGCAGGAATTTCCAAAAAACTGACGACATCAGTGGGTGGTACCAAAGAAGGGCGTGTAGGAGGCAGCGCTGAAGTGGGACTGCTGGTGGGGCGAGTAGAGAATCTATCTGAAGAGGTAGAGTTAACGGAGACCTTTTGAATGTTAGTGGACTGACTAACATTACATGGAGTTACTTGCGTTGCAGAGTTCTTTGTGGGCAGATGAATGCGTAGATGGTCTGGATGGCGCCGCAAAAGTAGTGGATGTACTGCGAGGGTTCGATCTGGCAGCAGCAGCATAAGAAGTGAACTTTCTGTTGTTGAATGTACATTGTTGGTAACCACGGCTACCAAGATTATTTATAGATTGAAATCTCTGACTGAAGTTAGTGCGAGGCAAGGATTGTGTGTTTTAAAAGACTTATTGACATTATTGGAATATGCGACATTGTCCTGATATTGCTTAAAGTCTCTGTCAAGTTTACCTCTTTTTCTAGTAATTAAACTAGAAACATGTCTTTCAACACGTTGGCCAATCCCACGATAAAGATGTTCATGTAAAATAAAGTCACGATGGTTAAGAACATTAGAGTTCAGAGTGTTAATTTGTGTTTTTAATTCATGCAGTCTTATTTTGTTGTCATCGTTGATGATAGCCAGCATTTTGATACCAGTGTCATTAAACAAGGATTTTAGAGTTTCAAACAGGGTGGAATTATTTGAAGCAATGTTGGGGAACTTATTATATCGTAACCCTTGAGGGACTATTTTGCTGGCAATGCAAGTGTCAATGTAAAGAATGTCATATTCGATGTTTTTAAATACCTTGACAAGTCGTTCTAATTTGTAAATTTCAGTTTTGCATGAGTTAAAGTTTGTATTGTAAGCTGAAGTATTGCCAGGAATAAAAAGGTTGGAAGATAAAAACGGATTGTTGTCTGAAGGTGTTTGAAGTAAAGAAGTAATGTCCGTGAAATTAGTAACGTTGGAATCATGAACTGGAGAGGCATCAAGGTTAGTAGGAATAACAAAGCAGCAATCAGCATCTTCATTGTCATGAGTAGAGTCAGTTGTGGTAGGATTGTTTGAATCTTTAGAAGTTTGTAGATCAGGAACCAGAGAAGGAAGTCCATGAGAAGGATGTATTACAGGTAATCCAGGTAGTACAATGGTAGGCAAGGTAGTGGAAGTACTGGGAACTTGAGATGAGTGCATATGACCATATATATGTGTATATATATATATATATATATATATATATATATATATGTATATATATATATATATATATATATATATATATATATATATATATATATATATATATATATATATATATATATATATATATATATATATATATATATATATATATATATATATATATATATGTATATATATATATATATATATATATATATATATATATATATATATATATATATATATATATATATATATATATATATATATATATATATATATATATATATATATATATATATATATATATATATATATATATATATATATATATATATATATATGTATATATATATATATATATATATATATATATATATATATATATATGTATATATATATATATATATATATATATATATATATATATATATATATATATATATATATATATATATATATATATATATATATATATATATATATATATATATATATATATATATATATATATATATATATATATATATATATATATATGTATATATATATATATATATATATATATATATATATATATATATATATATATATATATATATATATATATATATATATATATATATATATATATATATATATATATATATATATATATATATATATATATATATATATATATATATATATATATATATATATATATATATATATATATATATATATATATATATATATATATATATATATATATATATATATATATATATATATATATATATATATATATATATATATATACACACACGTGTGTGTGCATTTGTGTGTGTGTGTTTGTGTGGGTATGTGTGTGTGTCAGTGTGTGTGTGTGTGTGTGTGTATGAATATATATATATATACATATCTATTTATATATATATGTATATATATATATATATATATATATATATATATATATATATATATATATATATATATATATATATATATATATATATATATATATATATATATAGTTCTTTTGCATTTGACAGAACTTATATTTGTTCAACAGATGTATAGGTCGATGTTACGGATGGCCGAATGGTGGATGTGTTCATGCTATAGAATGTTGATACAGGTAATGGGGGTTTGGCGGAGTGAGAGAGAGTGTGTGTGTGTGTGCGCATGTATAGGTGTGCGCGTGTGTGAGTTACAGTTAGGGCCTGGGATGAGCGAAGGATGGGGGTTGTGTCCTTGTGTGCAAGTTTGTGCATTTTAAGCTAAGGCTTAGGTTAAGGGATAGTTATAGTGTTTTTTGTGTGTATTTATAGGTTCATAGGTGTGTACTAGGCTAATGGCCCTAGGACCTTTACAAGCCTAGCCATAGGATTACCCTAGCAGGCCATACCACCTGACACAGCATTGGGTTAGACATCCATCCTGCCGTCTTTAGTTATCGATGCTAAACCTTATCCTAAGGCTGCCCCTTTTCCCCAAACCTAACCATACAACTTAACGCAATTAAAACCTTCCTGTAACACTACCACTATTCAGACAAATTTGAGGCTAGTGTTCTGGGGGGTGTTGAGTTTTAATATTGCAAGAAGAAATAGCTTTCCTCTATCAATATTATTGCCATTTTTTTTCACTGTTATGTATGATCAAACTTATTTTGTCAGAGTTTTACATGACATTAGGGTGGTCATACTCAAAAGATCCATGTGTCTATGTGTGTGTGTGTTTGTGTATGTACATAAATATAAAAATATATATTTTATATATATATATATATATATATATATATATATATATATATATATATATATATATATATATATATATATATATATATATATATATATATATATATACATACATAAGAGAGAAGTTGGAATTATGGTTACGGTGGTTACTTTGCAAATGCAAGATGAAGGGTTTGATTCTCACACGTGTAACTGGCTAGGCTTAAAGTGGCCCACAAGGGCAGTAAGCCTAGTTTTAATGTAATCTATGTATAGTGTCAGAGAAGTATGTAAGAGTGGTACAGGATATTTACAAGGGTAGTGTGACAGCGGTGAGGTCTGCGTTGGGAGTGATGGATGGGTTTAAGGTGGAGGTGAGATTACATCAAGGATCAGCTCTGAACCCTTTGTTATTTGCAATGGTGATGGACAGGTTGACAGATGAGATCAGACAGGAGTCGCCGTAGACTATGATGTTTGCAGATGACATTGTGATCTGTAGTGTGAGTAGGGGACAGATGGAGGAGACCCTGGAGAGATGAGGAATGAAGGTCAGCAGGACTAAGACAGAATATATGTGTGTGAATGAGTGGGAGGATAGAGTAATGGTGAGGATGCAAGGAGTAGAGGTGGCGAAGGTAGATGAGTTTAAATACTTGGGATCAACAGTTCAGAGTAATGTTGAGTGTGGAAGAGAGGTGAAGAAGAGAGTACAGGCAGGATGGAGTGGGTGGACAAGTGTCAGGAGTAATTTGTGAACGACGAGTACCAGTAAGAGTGAAAGGGAAGGTCTACAAGAGGGTACTGAGAACAGCTATGTTATATGGGTTGGAGACAGTGGCATTGACAAAAAGGCAGGAGTTTGAGCTGGATTTGGCAGAGTTAAAGATGTTAATATTTGCACTGGGTGTGATGATGGTGGAAAGGATTAGGAATAAGTATATTAGAGGGTCAGCTCAGGTTGGAAGGTTTGGAGACAAAGCCAGAGATGCAAGATTATGTTGGTTTGGACATGTGCTGAGGAGGGATGCTGAGTATATTGGGAAAAAGTTGCCAATGATGAAGCTACCAGGTGACAGGAAAAGAGGAAGGCCTAAGATAAGGTTTATGGATGTGGTGAAAGAGGACATGCAGGTGGTTGGTGTGACAGAACAAGATGCAGAGGACAGGAAGAAATGCAAATAGATGATCTGCTGTGATGACCCCTAATGGTTACAGCTGAAAGATGATGATAATGATATATATCTACATGTGTATGTGTATATGTTCTCCTTCCATCTCACTTTGAGGGTCCTGTGGAATGGTTCGCAGGGTGTTGTTGGCATGCCTTATGAAGGGTGTCTGACTGTCTTCTTTATCTTTCTGTTTTTGCCTTGCAACCTGATATGCATTCTTTGTGCCATCTACTGTCACCTTCCAGAAGTTGGTAGAGTGCCTCTGATGCCTTGTTGTTTTCTATTGAAACTTCTTTTTTAGCCTTCTTGTTAGCCATCCAGTATTCTCTCTTAGTCTTGTCTGTCTTTTCTTTCTCCCATTTTTCCCTGCATCCTTCTTTCATTGATGAATTTTTGGACTTGTGCATTCTTCCACCAGCGTTCCTTATGTACCTTTTTTCCATACCTGGTGGAACTACGTATATGTTCTTTTGTCCTCATACATGCTGTTTTGAGGTGGTTCCGGTCCTCTTCAACTCCACTAGTTTCCTCTTCTTCTTGAAGTGCTAGAGCCCTAAGCAATACCTAAAACTGTTGTGCTTTCTCTCCAGTCATCTTCAAGGTCTTCAGCCTGGTCTGTGTTGATCTTGAAAGCCTTCTGTGACCACTGCTTGCATCTGATTGTGGCAACCCATGTTTTTTAATGTGGGCTTACTGTTTCACTGGGGATGAATTTACAGTCACCGATTCTACCCCATTGTCCTTTCCTTACTAGGAGGAAGTCTACCCAAGTTGCACATTAGCCACTTTTGTATACAATCTTGTGACAGTATCACATTTTGAACCATGTGTTGGCTACTATCAAGCCATTTGCCAGGCAGAAGTCTAGAGTGGCCTCTCCATCTTTATTCCTACTGCCCTCCCATGTGGACCCAGGCAGTTCTCATCTCCTATTCTGTCTGTCCTGATATGTACATTTAGGTCAGCCATTATCAACACCAATTACTGTTGTCCTGCTTTATAAAGCATGTCATTAAAATTAATGGGTTTCCTGTCATGCCAACCTCTGTTTCTCAACTGTCCCCTTAGGGCAGCTGTCATTTGTGGTTCTGTTGATTTTTCACTGAAATTATGTTTCATGTCTGTTCCAAGTGTGTTACAAGCCTATAAATAGGGCTCTTACAAGTGTATACATAGCTGTATTATCATTTTCTGCAGATGTCAATCTTCACTGCAAAATTCAGTTTCTTGAAGTTGGTTACATTAACTAAAAATAGAAGTTATGTCCTTACCATAACGTTCCATGTGGAGTGTTCATCTCGCCTTTGTTCTTACACATGGGTTCGGAGCCGATCCTCGGCTCCGTGCCGGCCTCTTGCAAGCTCTGCATCAAGAAGAAGCTCGAGACAATCTAATACCCACAATCCCCCTCTGCCTTTACCTCAGATCTAGTTTGCAAGCAAACCAATCTCCAGAGAGAGCACATTCATGCTTACATCACATATGCACAGAAATAAGAGTGTATATATAACTATATATATAACGGAAGAAACAGACATATATATATATATATATATATATATATATATATATATATATATATATATATATGTCAACCATGTACATAACATCTGCCAGCAGTAGCAGGATGCTCCTGGCCAGGCATCAAAGAACGTTCTTCTTTAGGGCGGGAGGGTGGGAATGTAAGAACAAAGGCGAGATGAACACTCCACATGGAACGTTATGGTAAGGACATAACTTCTATATGTGATAGTGTTCAATCTCGCCGTTTGTTCTTACACATGGGTAGCGTCCCTAGCTCCTTGTTCCTGAGGAACTCACGGAAGGACGTTCTTGAGCACAGTGGAACCAAAGGTTGCCCTGCCCCTAGAAGCCTTGTCTACCTTATAATGAGAAATGAAAGTATGTGGCTTAGACCAAGTAGCAGCACTGAAATAGCATCTAGTGGTAGGCGGGCTGCATGAGCCAGAGATGTAGACACTGACCTTGTGGAATGTCCTTTGGGTTTGTGTGATAGAGTTAGACTTGAGGAATCATAGACATAGATTATACAATCCGTTAGCCACTTAGAAAGAGTTCTTTTGGTAACCGCTAGTCCTTTCCTGCTATCAGCAAAGGCCACAAAAAGTTGATCAGTTTTTCTGTGATCTTTTGTTCTATCCAAGTAAAATCTTAGTTGTCTGTGAACATCTAATTTGTGCAACATATACTCCATTTTGTTGCAGTGATTTTTGAAGAAGGTGGGTAATTCAATGGACTGATTAATATTGTTAATCGAACACACTTTAGGAAGGATGAATTTGTTCGAAGAGAAACTCTGTCAGAGTGAAAGATCAAATAAGGGTGCTTGATGGAGAGAGCCTGAAGTTCAGATACTCATCTAGCAGAAGTAATGGCTACCAAAAAGAGAGTCTTCCAGGACAAAAATTTTAATGGGCAAGAAGAGGCAGGTTCAAAGGGGGGCAACATTAATTTAGATAACAACAAGTTTAGACTCCAAGGTGACGTAGGAGATCTGACTGGTGGTCTAATATGAAAAACCCCTTTTAAAAAAGCTTTACAAAGTCTGTGAGCCATAACAGGAGCCCCACATTCTTCTACATGGAAATTTGAAATGGCAGCCAATTGAACTCTTAGTGTAGCAGGAGAAGCACCCTGATGGAATAAGTCCGTTAAAAACTCTAATATTTTATTCAAAGGAGCTATAAAAGGATCCACTTGGTGTGTATTAGCCCAGAATACAAATCGCTTCCATTTACTAGAATATGTTTTAGTAGTGGAAGCTTTATGAGAAGCCACCAATATATCCTGAACTGCTGGCGACAAAAGATCAGACCTGGCTAAGTTGGGAATTGGAGCAGCCAAGCTGCTAGATGGAGGGACAGGAGCGCGGGATGGGGAGCCCCTGACGAGTGAGTCAATAGATCTGGCTCTGGGTCCAGAATCCAGGGTCCCGGAATGCAGTGTGTCTTCAGGAAGGGAAACCAAATTTGACGAGGCCAGAATGGGGCAATGAGGATTATTGTCCTGTGTAGGTTTCTGGCTTTCTGGAGAAACTTTGGTATCAGAGGAAATGGAGGAAATGCGTACAGGAGTCCCGGGGGCCAATCGTGAACCAGTGCGTCCCTGGGGACTTCCCCTGGAGGGCTAATAGGGCAAAGTAGCTCCTGCATTTGGCGTTCATTGGAGACGCAAACAGATCGCAGGAAGGCTGGCCCCACGCGAAAAATCCTTTTCGCTACTGACTGTTTTAGGGACCACTCGTGCGGTAACAGAATAGCTCTGCTCAGCCTGTCGGCTATGACGTTGGATGACCCCGGGATGTGCGTTGCTATTAGAAAGCGACCCGTGGACTCCGCCCACTGCCAGATTCTCATGGCCTCTCTGCATAGCTGATAGGATTTGGTTCCCCCTTGCTTGTTTATGTACCAGACTACAGACATGTTGTCCGTCTGAACTGCAATAGTTCCCAGAGGAAGAAGGGGAGCAAAGTGTTGCAATGCTAGAAACACTGCCCTCAACTCTAGAACATTGATGTGCAGATTGTACTCCAAATTGGTCCATCCGCCTTGGACTGTCTGTCCCTGAAAGATGCCCCCCCACCCTATCAGGGAAGCGTCCGTGGTCACCGTAACTGTGGGCGTGGGTAGCACAAATGGTCTCCCCTTGGAAAGGTTGCACGTTTGAAGCCACCAGTTTAGATCTGTTTTGCATGTCTTCGTTATAAGAATCTCGTGTGTTAGAGGTAGTTGTTGAAACGACCATTGTGCAAACAGTAGCCATTGTAGGACTCTCATGTACAGCCTTCCCAAGGGTATTGCAATAAGGGAGGCTGACATGAGTCCCAACACCTTCAGTACCAGTTTTGCAGGAGATTTCCTTGACAATAGTAGAAGACGTATATGAGTCTGAAGTGATAGTATCCTTTCTGGGGGAAGTCTTAGAATTAACTGACGTGTGTTTAATTCTGCTCCTATGAACAAGATATTTTGTGATGGCTGAAGTAAGGATTTTCCGAAGTTTACGGAAATCCCTAGGTGAACACACAGTTGAAGAGTAAAGTCTCTGGCCTGTAATAGTTGACGCTGGGTGGTGGCAGAAAGGAGCCAGTCGTCCAGATACGGAAACACCTGGAATCCTTGGCGTCTCAAGTGAGACGCTACCACTGCCATGCATTTGGTGAAGACCCTGGGGCTGAGGTCAGACCAAAGGGCAGGGCTCGAAATTGAAAGTGACTGGCCCCAGCCGAAGCGCAAATGATCTCTGGATGCCCTGGCCATTTTGATGTGGTAGTATGCATCTTCTAGATCTATTGAGCACATCCAGTCGTCCTTCTGTAAGAATGGAAGGATCGATTGAAGCGTGACCATTCGGAACTTTTCTTTCCTGACGAAGGTATTGAGGTAGCTTAGGTCCAGAATGGGCCTCCAGTCCCCTGTTTTCTTTGGAACTAAAAGAACCTTGAGTAAGTCACGAATCCTTGCTGGTCCGCTGGGACTGGTTGGATGACTCTTTTTTCTAGCAGCTTTGAAATTTCTATAGCTGCTGGCTCTCGCAGATGGGGCGGTACATCTGGGAGTCTTTTCTTTGGGATGGGATGAGATAGAAAGGGTATGTTGTAACCTCTGGTAACCACGCTTTTACCCACTTGTCTGTAGTTATATTTTGCCAGGCCTGAGGGTATAAAGCTAGCGACCCCGACTGCCTCCAGAGCAGGACAGTCGGGCCTCCTCTCAGGAGTGCTGGAAAGGTTTACCAGGAGTGTCTCCCTGTCACCTTGATGTTGCGGACCCTCTCTGCCGCCAGGGCGGCGTCTTCCACCTCTGCCCCTCCTCTGCCTCTAGAGGGGCATCTCCCTGTGTGCCTGGGAAAGATCCTTGGGGTTTTCAAAACCACATTTTTCCGCCACGTTGCCCTTTGGGGTACGGTCTGGTTGGGGCGGAAAAACGGACTCCGACAGCAGACAGAGTCTTTCCCTCCTGTTCACACCGGGTAAGGGTCTCCTTTACTTTGGGGCCAAAGAGAGTGGCACCGTCAAATGGGGCGTTAGTAAAGGAAGACTTGAAGGCTTCCGCAAAGGAACATAAGTGCATCCAGGATTGTCTGCGAAGAGCAATCGCTGAAGCTGCTGCCCTACTCGAACCTTCGCCGCGAGGAAATCAGCCTCATGGACGAGTTAACAATAGATGTAAGGGTATTAAGTTGCTGTCACTTTCTCTGAGACAGCCGCATCTGTAGTACCCTGGAGGTTATCTCCCAACTCTTTGACTAGATCCCTCTGTAGACGTGTAAAATGGGTCAAATAGTTCAGGGATCGCATGGAAAAAGCCGCTGAACTAAAAATGCGCTTCCGTATCTATCCATCGTCCTAGAATCTTTATTAGGAGGATGGACAGATGAAGAAGACTCGACATCTCCTTTTCGTGGCGCTGCCACCACCATAGCCCACTGGAACTCCTTTTGTTAAGTAGGACTTGTCCTGAGGTGCCGTGATGTATTTATTGGGTTTCCTTGGGACTGGTTCCACTGTGTCAGGAGCCTCCCGCCCTTGAGCAATTAGTTCCATTAGTTCGTCGAAGGGCGGAGTGACCCAGGAGGAAGAAGGGTGAGCACCAAATGCCTTCAGCAAAACTGACTCATCCTCAGAAGGGGGAAGGGACTGCCAGTCACCTCTCTGTTTCAGGATCTCCAATATGTCGAAAAGAGACATCTTCTGAAGGTGACTTAGGGACCCTTCTGACTCATCTAAGTCAGTATCAGATGTCAAGGATTCTTGTGGAGAATCCAAGTGTCTCCTCTTACACAATCTTTTCCTAGGGACTTCTTCGTGGGGAGCATCCGAAGAAGCCTCCGAGGAAGAGGGGGCACCCTCCAGGGGTGGCTGAGACACTGGTGCCCGACGCTTGGATGTGGCTGTGGGTGCAGAGGAGGATAACGGCCCTTTATGGGGAGGAGAGGTTGCTTCCACTGATGTGGTTGTCTGGGTAGACAACACCTTCCTCATTAGGTCGAACACCCCCGGGTCCCGCATCGAAGAATCTCCCGGTTCCGAAGAAATGGGAAGAATCCCGACACAGGCACCGAAGGCATCGACCCCGAGGACGGAGCCGAATCGATCCGTGCCGAGGCCCCGAGGGGGAGAGTCGGAACCGAAATGTCGGTTCGACTCTCGGCCCCGGAACCAAGGAGAGATCGTCGGCTCCGAGACTCCGGTATCGGGTCCGACGGAGTCGAGGTGAGAGGAACAGACCGAGAAAAAGACGGTTCTGGACCCGAGGGCTCCACAATCAGAAGATCAGCCTCTTCCGGCTCCAACGACTGAACAGGTCTCGGAGGAGGAATGGATGGAGACACTGGGAGGCCTTCAAGTTTCGACACCAACTGGGTGGAAACCGAAATAAGTTTGGACAGGGCCGAATGCTCCAATAACTTCTGCACCACACGATCCACATCGATGTCAGAGAGTTTGGAAGAAGAACGGGTCGAAGGAACCGAAGACGGAGCCGACCTCAACAAGGTCGAAGGAGGGAGCTCCATCACCGGTTCCAAGACTCGAGGCTCAGGAACCGATACCAGTTGAACACTCGGCCCCGAAGTCTGTGGAACCGGTGATCTAACCTTTACTGAAGAGCTCGGAGCCGATGACTTGGGCTCCGACGTCTTCGATTCCTTAGAGGATTTCGATGCCTGGTCAGAAGCATCCAGAGCCTCCTGAAAAGAAGGTTTCAATAAACCTCTGTCCATGAGTTTCCTGCGCCTATCTGTCATGACCCTCCCACTAAAAGAGTGACAGATAGAACAGTCCTCTTGCAAGTGGAGAGGGCCAAGGCAGTAGACGCAGGAACTATGGTTGTCAGTCACTGACATTTTCTGGCCACACTGACAACGCTTAAATCCAGACTTTACCTTATCAGACATTTTAGAAGAAAAAGACAAGTCCAGTAATATAGTCAAATCCGAGAAAAAAATTGTCAAATCCGGTTTAAATGTCAAATACTTTTTAAATTTAAGAAGGGCTGTAGGCCCCGAAAAACTCTAACCGATAAAAAAGATTAACGGTACCGAAATATAATCACTCAACACACAGTCACTCAGTACATAAGATATATGAACTAGAACACTAAAGGGGTGGCGAAAGCCACATAACTATGGGCTAGGCTTATAAATGCCCTTGGGCAGAATGAACAAGAAAAATCCAATAAAATATAACAAAATAAGTTATATCTTAGCTTTAGACGCTCGAGCTAGCTCCCAACGATGCGAACGCAGCAGCGGCAAACTAGATCTGAGGTAAAGGCAGAGGGGGATTGTGGGTATTAGATTGTCTCGAGCTTCTTCTTGATGCAGAGCTTGCAAGAGGCCGGCACGGAGCCGAGGATCGGCTCCGAACCCATGTGTAAGAACAAACGGCGAGATTGAACACTATCACATCAATGATTAACTATATAAAAAAATAGTTGCATAACTTTTAGTTTCTGGTAAGAGAAGCCTGAGTAAAAATATTTTGCATGATAATTATTCTGTAATTGCTGAAGTCATCCTTGGCCTTCTGTTAAGTGTTTTTAATCTTGGACATACTAGGTTAAACAATGGGTGCCAACAGAGGTGAAAATGGTCATATCAAACTTAATGAGGTGCTAAGTGCATTGGTTTCTGGCTTGGTATTGACTTTCATTTCATTGAATGAGACCTTCAAATGCTGAGCTGTTAAAAATGTCTTATGCATTTCAGTGTATGTATTTATCTGAACGTGTTAACCAGTGTAATCTATTCATGCATTCATTACAAAGTTGTAAAGTCAGATATTGTCTAGGTGTATCATGTGGACAGACAAGGCTTGGCTTAATTGTTTGGGGGTAGGTGTGTTGCTTTATGAATCTATAGAATTCTGTTTAGTTGAGGAACTCACAGTCCTAAGGAAATGTTGGACAAGAGGTTAGTGCAGCCTTTTTTATTAAATTAAGGCTGTTTTTAAGAATTTTACTTGTTATGGTTGGTGACAGTGGGATTCTAAATGACTGTCACAATTTGCTATAGGTGACTTGAATTTTGAAGTAAGATAATGACAATATTCTGCTGGTTAAGCTGTTCGATAGAGTCTGTGCAAGTCATCTGGAGAAGCAGTCAGCATTGTAGGAGATGGCTGTTGGAAGAATTAATGGGACTTGTTTAGACTACCCACTTGTACATTACAGGTAAGTGAACATTTCTGTTTGGGAGATTCTGATTTAAACTGTGTGTTATTGATGATGTGTCGTGTTTGGTTCATTAATGGAGAAAATTAAGATACGGTATATTTTTCATGTATTTCTTGTTTCCATGTTGCATGGTTTATTTAGTGTAAAGCTTTGTATTATAGGTTTAGTTCTTTACAGGTTGTTGATTTTCCTGCACTCTGAGTGTGCAGTAATTTCAGTGTGTGTTTGTTTTGACACAATGTCGGATGTGGAATGAGAGAATGTCACTGTGCATTTGCTCATTGCACATTTGAACCTTTTTTCGTTCAGCATTTGCAAACTTTGCAAACAGCCTTTTGAACAATTGCTGTTCGCCCAATTGTGAATCGCCTTTCTAAAGGTAAACCGTTATTTACACCCTTTATTCTTTTAATGAGGATTCTCTCTGGCACTATAGTAGTTGCAGATGCCTAGCCAAGTACATACTGAAGAGTGCAGTGTACTTGATTATTGGTCTAATGAGGGCTACGCATAGTGGGACTATAATCTCCTTGGATCTGGATGCCATGCCATAACTTATAATTTGCCCCACATAAAAGGATTTTCTGACCACCATGGACACATGGTGATCAAAGTTCAGGTTACTGTCAACCTGAGTTCTCAAGTCCCTTATCACTGGGTCTGCTCTTAGGAGAGTGTTATCCATGTTGTAATTTGCAGGGGTGGTCATCTTTCCAAAGTGTATAAATATGCATTTTTTGGCACTGAGTATTAGGCCTTTCTTTATTAGTATATTTACGAATTTAAATTATAATGTCACTATATTTATAGATGGGTATGTATATGGTTTTAATGGCTACTCCCTGTCTACTGGCCCCAATGCAGTATGCCCAATGTCTAGGAATCTTGCCACAGGCAGCAATTTAATTTTGCCTTATTTCAGTTGCATTCAAGAAGCTTAATCTGTTCCCAGCTATTGTCATTTTCAATTTTGTGACCATAAGCTTGTCATGTCAGGAGCTTGCACACCAAGACTGCCTAAAATATTGTTGAGCTCTGAAGGGTAATCTGCTTAAAACAATAATGCAACATCTCTGTACAGGGAAGAATATTAGACTGGTCAAACCACGTTAGGAAAATGCCCATGCACTCGAAAGTAAATAATATGACATTGCATAAATGTATTGTTGATGCACTCCATAGAGATACATAGAATGTAATCACACAAGCATGTCTTAGCCCAAGTAAGGTGTACCTTATTTAAAGAGAAGCTTGTTGCTAATCAGACTACTACCTTTTCCTACATTCCACTATAACTGATTTTGGTTATCTAGGCATCCTAGAAGGGTCATATCTCAGCACTCTTCAGGTTAAACAGCTCAGTCAGAAAACTGATACATTCTTTGTCCTCTTTTTTCTTCAACCAGCAATAGCTTTTGTGGGAGTCCCCACAGAGTCCATGATGATTAAGGGACCCCCCGTACCCATTTATACAGTCTGGTGAGTGAGAACCACCAGACTCCAAGAAGATCTAAGTGCCTGAATGTTTTGTGATATATTTTATGTCTTACTTTTGAAATATAAGTACTTGTTAGGTACATCTTTTACTGATACCCACAAGAATGTCTGTATCCTGTCATTATTAGGTGTGTGCACAACTAAAAATCTGTGATATTTTTTAAAACACACACACACAAGCCATAGCAGTACTCGTTTTGTACTTATTTCAGCAAATTGCAATGCATTATGCAACACTGGTACTGCCAAACCAGATCAGTAACTGCTGTATAGCAATTGTCACACAGCCACAGGGGTAAGTCGCTTATTTACCTCATTGGGCAGTAATGCATACCTGTCACTGTCCCTGATTTCACAGACCTTCCCTGATTTTGTTCATACATTTGCTTTCTCCTTCATAAAAAGCTTGATTTACTGGTAAATCATTCAAGATTACAAACAGTCAAGAAATCCAGACATCTGAGATTCACACTTGTCCAAAAATATTTGTTGCTGCAAAAGGTGTTATTCGATTAACTTTTTAAGCAAATTAAGAGTATTATTTCAAATGTAGTCCTGATTCTATGCCATTAGTTTATTATTTTTGAGATTGCACTGAATTCTTAGCAAAGAAATTAAGAGTTATAGTATTTGGTGTTCTGCTTTTATTCATAAAACTCCCGGAAAGAGAAAACCATCCCTGATGATCTGAAGTATCAGCTCTTCTTAAAACCAAAATTTGCATGGAGATAAGTCACTCTGGGCTGCTGATCTCTCTAGTGCTTACCTTGCTCATGTTTATTATCAACTTCATCATAACATTGTGATATAACAGCCCTGTTCAGGTTAATGAAAATAATTAGGAAATTAATACATTTCTTCTTCCTCAATTTCCCCAGCCAGCAGCATCTTGGATGATTAAGGCGGGCCCCCTGCAGCCACGGGTATAGCAGGGACTAAAGCTAGATATGAAGTTAGTTTTAGTGTAGAACATGTCCAACAGCAGGATTTAACCACAAATATCTTTGAATTTTAAAGGAGATATAAATAGGAGTTATTATCCATGTCATGTGGTTTATTAAGTATTCAAGAAAGCTGTAGCAGTTTCTGTTGGTTTGACAGACATGTTACAAAATACCAGGATAAGACAATTTGCTGTTGTTGGGGCCCACCCGGGAACAGGAGCCTCCAGCAACCGCAGGGTTGGCTGGTGCCTAAGGCCGGCTATGTTGGTTATTATATGTATTTCTGGATTCTAACATGTTATTGTTACACAACTTTCCTGTGTTTGCAAGTGGCTGTAACAAAAAATAAAAAAAAAAACTATTAGGATCATAACAAGTTACTTAGCTAATGGCCAAAGAACCTTTTTAAGCCTAGTCATTCATGCCCCAATTTTTATAATTATCAGTGTCGTAGGACTAAAATAACTTTGGTATATGCCTGTGCCTTAAGGCATCTACAATCTGCACCTGTCCATAATAACCCACACACACACACACACACACACACACACACACACACACACACACACACACACACACACACACAGGTGATGTTGCACAAAGACAGTACACACAGACCCCCATTACCCATCTGTCAACATGGATAGCATATGGTACTCAGCAGCATGCAGTGTAGCTACAATCAATCCATGCTAGCAACTGTATACATGTGTGTGATGCATGGGCTGTGTTAGTAGGTGATGCCCCTTCCCCTGAAAAACACTGCACCCCATGTACACATTATTGCTGTGCACCTATTCTGCACCCTGACATGTACTATGCACCATACCTCACAGGTGTACACACCATTGCTGAATGTGTATTAATGTGTCAGTCATGTCTGCTCTAATGCTCACAGCCCCTATGTGTTTGTCCGACACATACCTGGGATGATATGTGGACATATGTCCTTTGTGAATGACTGATGTCTGATTTACAGATCTCAACATCAGCAGTGCATGTATGACCAATACAATACTATTACATTGACAACAATCAAACCTTAACATGGTTATGGTGGAGTGTACACACCCTTATTGATATGATACTCTCTTCCTTGATATGCCATTGGACCACATCATTGCATATGTTAACATTACAGGAGCCTGATAAGTGACATATGTCCTGTACATTCAAATGCAGTGTTTAACAAATGTGTTAGGTGTGCTGATGCTGACCTTGATGCATACACTATGTAGGTGGATATGTGTGCACGCACTTATCGTGACGATTTGTTGCACCTACTGTTATGTGTACTACAGCAGTCACTATTCCTGGCAGGGGTATACTAGCATGGGCCATCTGCATTTGCCAGTATATGGTCAGTCTGCCCTACACATGTCCCCCAACCCTACATGACTGCTAGGTCAACTCAAGTGCACAGCCCTTGGAGTTCACACACTGCCATCACTATTGCTGTGGAGTCAGGGTTGTGTCTACCACAGTTCCTGAACCTGACTGTGTGCTGATACAGCCATTCATAACATCCTTAGGATCCTTGCTGCAGTGCACTGATGTGTCATGATGACACCCCCCTCCCCACCTTCAGCCTTTTTGCAGATGCTTGACAACTATGGCCTACACATGTGCCAGTTTGCAGTGTCCCAAACAATGAACACCATGTGTAATAGCCTAGTCCCAGCTAATGAGTGGCAAACATACAGATGTACACTGGCACCATCACAGTACAGATGGGGATGGTGTGCCTGAGGTGGGGTGAGGCATTGGTTGTGCAGCACATGTATCTTACATGATACTATCTGCAGATTTTCAATGTGGTCATGGTACACCAGTACACATTGCAATGCCTGACTTTTGGGATCCTCTTCTGTTATGCATACACTACCTGTAGAGTCTTGGCTGATGTTTCATGTGGTACAACTGTCAGATCTGATTACTCTAACCCATAGGCCACACGCTTGCAGAGTCTAGAACATTGCTGACATGGGACATGCACAGCCAGTACTTGCTAGACATTCCTGCAACCCCCCTCAGTGTTGTGGCATGTTACTGGGCAGCCCACATGACCAGTTTGCTACATGTGACATCATTTGTCTTGGATGGCATCTGTTTATTTCCTACATCATTCCTGTCCCATACATCCTTGCCACATAAATGACTGTTTGCATAGTTTACCATGGCATATGCAATGGTGAAGTATGGCTACATGTCCAGCTCATGCATGCTACCTATTGGGTATGGGGCCCACATCATGTCATGTAAGATGTGTGCACGCCACGCCTGCCTCTGTTGCAGGTAAGTGTACACATTTGATGGCTATATGTCTTGGATTTTCTGCAGATATCAATCTCCATTGAAAATTCAGTTTCTTGAAGTTTGTTACATTAACCAAAAATGGACTAAATATATAAAAAATAGTTGCATAATTTTCAGTTTGTGGTAAGAGAAACCTAAGTTGAATGGTTTGCATGTTGATTACTATACAATTACTACAGTCATCCTTAGCTTTCTGTTAGGTGTTTTTCATCTTGGACCTACTGGCTTAAACAATGGGTGCCGGCAGATGTGAAAATGGTTATATTCAACTTGATGAGATGCTAAGTGCATTAATTTCTGGCTTAATACTGACTTTCATTTCAGTGAATGAGACATTTAAATGCTGAGCTGTTAAAACACTATTCTAAACCATTTTGTTGATGTTACAGAAGAGGTCTAGATCCCTAGACAGAGTATTTCTGATGCCATTTAACTTGTTGATGTGCAGTAAATCCATCAGTCATGTGATGGAGGATACCTTGTATGGCAGACCTGGGTTACCTTTTTCTTGTCTCTGGGATGCCAGATATAGGCTTTGAGTGAGTCAATGTAGGACTTGTTGTTTAGGTCTTATATCCTTTTAATAAGGCTTCTCTGTGTTCTAGGTCTTGCATTCTTTTAGTGAGGTGTCTCTGTGCATTCCAGTTGTTGAATGTGTCCAGACAGATGCCAAACAGGGCATTATACTCCCCAAATGATGTTAGCATACTGCAAGATAGTCTCAGATCAACAAATGACTGGTGTCAAAGTAATGACCTTAAGTTAAATGCAAAAAAATGTATTATCATAACATTCAGTAAAAGCATGGCCCCTACTGATTACCACATCAACGGCAATCCCCTAAGCACACAGCCTGTGTTGAGAGACCTGGGTACTCAGGTTGACAACAATCTCACATTTGACTATCATGTGGCAGCAGTGGTCAGAAAAGCCTATACTTGGTTCATTTCATAAGTAAAGGAATTGCATCCAGAAAAAAAGGAGATTATTACCTCTCTGTACTCCTCCCTCATTATGCCAATAATTCAGTATAATGCCCCATTTGGTATGTAGCTCTTCAAACACCACTATCAACTGGAAAAGCCACAGAGGTGCCTCAGGAGAATCCATGGCCTCCAACACCTGTCCTGTGTGACAGGCTGAAATCACTGTTGCTCTGATCGGTATCGTGCAGATTGCTCAAAGGTGATCTGTGTCTCACATACAAGGCAATCTCAGACCCTGGCCTACTAGAGATGCTCCATATCTGTAAGTCTAACTACTCACACATTACCCACTTAAAAGGCCTAAATCTAATATGCCACATCAAAAAAAACCTGCTGGAGAGACAGGTTGGTCTCTCAGAGGCTGCCCTGTCTCTGGAATGGCCTTCCCAAGCATGTCAAATGGAGTACCTCGCTGACCCTTTTGAAGCGCAACCTTGATGAGTGGATGGAAAACCAGAAATTTGTCCCAGAAGTTCCACCTGTGTCCTTAATTGACAGGTGCTGACTGTGGTTTCTTTTTTTAATGGATAAAACTCTTGGCTCGGCTTCTAAGGGCCTCAGGGCCATTAGCCAAGTAACCTCCTGCGATCCTATATTTTAGTTTTATATATATATATATATATATATATAATATATATATATATATATATATATCCCTGTTGGCTAGCTCCCAGCATGGGTTTAGGGCATTTCTTAGTACTACCTCACCCCTACTCTCCTTCTCTAACATCATAAACCATTACCAAAATAATAATAAACTATCCTCAGCCTTCTTTCTTGATCTCTCCAAGGCCTTCGATATGGTTAACCACCAAAAACTCATACATACTCTGAAGGCCTTCTCCTTAGATAACCATGCTCTCCAATGGTTTCAATCCTACCTTTGTGGTAGACAACAGGCTGTCCTTTGGCAGGACAGACTATCCTCCCTGTTACCCATCACCCTAGGAGTCCCCCAGGGATCTATTCTAGAACCCCTTCTTTTCTCTATCTTTATTAATAACTTCCACTCTGGCATCCCAGAAGCAACATGCTTTCAATATGCAGATGACTCCAGTTTAATCTGCTCTGCCACTTCCCAAGCAGAAATATTATCACTGACCCAGAATGCATTTAATACTGTGGAAAATTGGCTCTCTAATCATCATCTGATATTAAACCCTAACAAAACAAAGCTGCTACTCCCTTTCCCCCATGACTCGCAGGTCCTCACCACTATTCTTTACCATTAAATCTAATAATGGCACCATTATCTCCCCTGAATCCCAAACTAAACTCCTAGGCATCATAGTAGATGTTGTTGTGTCTTTCAGCTTTTCCCGGTTAGGGGTCGCCACAGCGGAACTCCAGTCCACTAATGACTGGTAGTTGATTTTTACATGCCGAGTTACCAGCCCTGATGCACAACCTTCAACGAAGGTACGCCCATTCACGCATGTCTCCACGCAGAAGATGCTCTAGCTGAGAATCAAACCGAACAGCATCTGACTCCTTAAATTTGATATGCAAGTGAGCCAAACTATCAAAACCATCAATAAAAAAACTTGTCTCCCTATACAAAATTAAACCCTTTCTTACATCACTTGCTAGAACCGCCATTGTTTGTTCACACCGACTCTCTACCCTTCTCTATGCCTCCCCTCTATTTACCAATCTGAACAAATCTGACATTAAGCTCACAAGCTGTTATAACCACATTGCTAAATTTGCCACAGGCACAGCATTTCGGACACACCACTGTCATAACCTAAATCTGCAAGGGTGGCTTGAATTACTGAGTCTACTTCAATACAACCAACTTTTAGTTGCATATAAAGTACTTAATCAACCTGAAAACACACCTGCACTTAAAAACGTCATAGCCACTATAGTTACCTCAGACCACTTCGATCATCTAACAGATTACTGGTCCAAACATTCAAAACCAACAACTCGGCGGGGGACTCTTTGTTTGCCAACTCTGCTGGCAAAACTTGGAACTCCCTCCTTGCCGATCTTACTCTAGCACCATTACTAACTCAGTTCAAAAAAATTCTCAGACAACATTTTATTATTCACTGGCTATGCCCTAGCTCTAATCCTGACTAGCTTTTTTTTCATAATTTTGCCAAACAGTACTTTTTGTTACATGCAAACTGCGCCATAATTATTAGTCTAGATACTTATAAGTCTGATAATGTCTGATTGTTTAACTTGCCCGACTATACAGAGCCTGCATACTGTTTGTAACATGTATTATATCATGTTTTTTGCCTGTAATTTTCTTTAAACATATATTATGTTCTTTCCTTTCCCTGTATTTTTTCCTGTATTCTTCTGCATGTTGTGATTGGAACTTTTCTCCTCGGGCCTCCGCTGAAAATGGACATGTCAGTCAGACTATCCCGGTCAACAAATGTAAAATAAAATAAATAAATTATGTCATTTTTTTGAAACGTGTTGGCTACTATCAAGCTGTTTGACAGAAGTCTAGAGTGGCATCTCCTTCTTTATTACTATTGCCCCACCCATGTGGACCCAGGTAGTCCTCCTATTCTGTTCTATCTCTCCTTAAATGTGCATTCAGGTCAGCCGTTATTTATCAACACCAGCTCCTGTTGAAAATGGACATGCATCCAGTCAGACTATCCTGGTCAACAAATGTAAAATAAAATAAATAAATGATGTCATTTTTTGAAACGTGTTGGCTACTATCAAGCTGTTTGACAGAAGTCTAGAGTGGCATCTCCTTCTTTATTCCTATTGCCCTACCCATGTGGACACAGGTAGTCCACCTATCGTGTTCTATCTGTCCTATCTGTCCTTGAATGTGCATTCAGGTCAGCTGTTATTTATCAACACCAGCTCCTGTTGTGCTGCTTTATAAAGTAATAAATATTTCATATATGTCTATATCTATCGATAGCTGTTATATATGTATATATAACTATATTAATACATAGTGTGTGTGTGTGTGTGTGTGTGTGTGTGTGTGTGTGTGCGACAGAGTGTATGTGCATGTAAGTGTATCTTTCTTTCACTCTCCCTCTCTCTCTACATATATATATATATATATATATATATATATATATATATATATATATATATATATATATATATATATATATATATATATATATATATATATATATATATACATATACTGTTACATTCACACACACACAAGTGTGTGTGTATTATAGGGTTAGGGGATAGACTGGGTAAGAGGACAGATTAAGGTGTGTGATTGTGACTGTTTAGGGTTAGGTTAGGGGACAAATTTACTGTGTGTGTGTGTGTGTACACGTGCAAATGTGTGATGGGAGTCACAGCTGTCTTCTGTAGTGGTAGTGTTATGGCAACAGCTTTTTTTTTTTTTGTTTAAGACTCAGGCTAGCATTATGGACAGGGTTATCGTGTGTTACTACTGTGACCCAAGGAGGCATTGCTGGTTACAGTGGAGCCAATAATCTAAAAACTCTTATACATCCATAAACCAAATAGCTCAGACCACAGATGTACATCTATTCCCACAAATAAATGCACATGATGGAGGTACAGATTTACAACACAGTGATTACACACCTTTCTAGAACAAACTATCTCTCCCAGTTTAACAGTGTGACACACTTTCTGCATTTAAAAAGGAAAACTAGTTGGGTATTCATAAAGTCATCAGGCCTAGCCCTTCTTGAAAAGGGAGGACTGGCAAAGCTGAAATGTCTTTGCAGCTCAATTGATTTGCATCTCCTATGAATCTATGACATATGACTAAGTTACGGCCTTCTATGGGAGCAGAGTTAGTAGGCATAACATGCTTAGGCCTGTTTTCCTGGTGACTGTTGGGTGACAGGAATGGAGCTGCAGTATGTGGAAGCGGAGAAGGAGTCTTGTCTGCTCTGAAGGCTGAGATATTTTACAGTGTGTCAAGAAGACTTGTACAAAAGGTATATGCATGATATTTTTACAGACAGTGTGTGCACTGGTGAGTGCATTGCAAGACCATAACATGTTTACATGACTACAGCAAAAAAAGGTATACAAGTCAAAATAGTGTGATGTACTTTTTCCTTTTGTGTTTCAGGCCATCTTCAGACTTAACCCAACTCATACATTTAGAGCATTAAAATAAATATGTTTCCTCTCATGCCAACCTTTGTTTCGCAACTGTTCTGAAAAATAAGTTCAATGAAAGTCAGGGGAACCACAAAGATCAGCTGCCCAAGAGATTTGTGGTTCTCCTGACTTTCACTGAACCTATTTTTTCACATCTGTTCCAGCTGTGTTACAAGCCTATAAATATGGCTCTTACAAATGTATACATAGCTTTATTATCATTTTCTGCAGTTATCAATCTCCACTGAAAATTCATTTTCTTGAACTTTGTTAAATTAACCAAAACCTTGACTAAATATATAACAATAGTCGCACAATTTTCAGTTTGTGGTAAAAGATATCCAAGTCAATTGGTTTGCATGTTAATTATTCTAAAATTGCTACAGTCATCCTTGGCTTTCTGTTGTGTTTTTGATCTTGGACATAATGAATTAAACAATGGGTGCCAGCAGAGGTGAAAATGGTCTTATTCAACTTGATGAGGTGCTAAGTGCATTGGTTTCTGGACTGGCATTGACTTTCATTTCACTGAATGAGACATTGAAATGCTAAGCTGTTAAATGTCTTTTGCAATTGAATGTATGTATTTATCTGAATGTGTTAGCCAGTGTTATCTATTCATGCATTCATTACAAAGTAGTAAAGTCAGATATTGTCTAGGTGCATCATGTGGACAGACAGCACTTGGCTTAATTGTTTGGGGGTAGGTATGCTGGTTTATGAAATAATGTGTGTGTCACTTTCTACAGAATTCTGCTTAGTTGTGGAATTTACAGTCATAAGGGAAGGTTTAAAAAGAGATTATTGCAGTCTTTTTTATTAAATTAGTACTGTTTTTTTTTTAACAATTTTACTTTTCGTGGTTGGTGAGACTGGAATCATAAATGACTGTCACGATTTGCTGTAGGTGACTTGAATTTTGAAGTAAGTTTTACAGATAATGGCAATATTCTGCTGTTTAAGCTGTTCTGTAGAATCTGTGCAAGCCATCTGGCGATGCAGTCAACATTGTAGGAGATGGTTGCTCAAAGAATTAATGGGACTTGTTTAGACTAGACACGTGGACATTATAGGTAAGTGAACATTTTCTATGTTTCGGAGATTCTAATTTAGACTGTTATTGATGTCATCTCTTGTGTTTTGATTTTATTACTGGAGAAATTTAAGTGGACAGTATGTATTTGATGTACTTGTTTCCATCTTGCATGGTTTATATAGTGTAAAGCTTTGTATTATAGGTTTAATTCTACACAGGTTCCTAGTTTTCCAGCGCTCTGAGTGTGCAGTAATTTAGGTGTGTGTTTGTGTTAATAGAGAAATGTTATCTCTATTGCTAACTGCCTATTTTTTCATTGATGGCATGGTAGTCCTATTTTCTAGGAGGTTCGCCATGTTCATTTTGCTTTGCTCTGCTGGGTTTGAGCTCAACCGAGAAGATGTGGTCATTGTTGAAGGTTTTTGTGGGGCTTATTAGTTATGTATTTTTTATACAACATTTATTGTGTTTTCTTTTGTGAACAGTGACAATAAGTTTAAAATTAGTTTTGTTGTGGGGTGCTGCATGTGAAAGTGATTATGGCCATGTTTTATTGCTCAAATACTAGGTAGTTTTTTTCTGCTCAATTGAAGGAACAGTCCACTTCACACATAGATATGGCTCCAGTGAGACATTCCTGTACATGCTTACAAGCCTACTGTAGGATGCTACAGGTTAGATAGACATGGCTCCAGTGAGACATTCTTGTACATGCTTACAAGCCTACTGTAGGATGCTACAGGTTAGTTGTATGTTTCTATGTATGAGATTATTTTGATTCTCTTTCATTATTTATGTCAATTCTTGAATTTGGAGTATATGTTGTAGGAAGAAATAAGTATGACTGATGCATTCAGTGCATTGTTGTGCCATGATTTGTACATAACTAGTAGATTCATATGTTTATACTAGACTAATGACCACCAGAGTCTTTACAAGTCCAAAATCATGTATAACTTTTAAATATTACTCTAATTCACATTAGTAGGAGGAAAATGGATTTTCATCAACATGGATTTCCTAAAGACTGACTCTAATGTCTGACATTATGGACCAACTGTAGTCTTCAGTGATTTACCAGAAGACATTTTATAATGAGAAGGGTAAATAATATGAGGCAAAATCAGGGATAGTTGAGCATTATGAAGTAGTTATTGACCAGTAATGTTGATTTCTTATTTTTTCAGTCTGATGATTTTCTTGTGGTATGGGTGGACAGTTATTTCCACAGATTTCCTTATCTGGGTATAATTTCTATTTTGGTTTTTGGCAGGGTAGTTGTTGCAATCATAAGTTGTATATCCGATTGTATTGTATTATATTAGTGGGGTGAAGGCAGGGGAAGCATTTGGGTAATCTCCAAGTGAAGTAGATCGCACTCTGTTCTGCACAGCTTTGGGCGTGGAGTGGGTGTAACATACATGATTGGCAGGGTGACCGTACATGATTGGCAGGGTGAACTACCGTGGAGCATCGGTCAAATGATGAGTTACTCTAGTTCAGTACAGTAAAGCATCTGTAACTTTATTACTTATTTAAGATCAGTAAATCTGTAAAACAGTAAAACAGGCATATACCCAATAGCCATTCCCGCACCAATATTTTTTGCTTTGTCCAAAATCACACCCCATAATACATACCTGCAACTGCAGTATTCTGTATTAGTGCACTACACGAGTCATTGACTATCTTCTTCTTTCAGCTTTTCCCGGTTAGGGGCCGCCACAGTGGATCACCTGTCTGCTCATGATTGGCAGTGGAATTTTACAGTGTCGAGTTGCCAGCCCGGCGCCCAACCTTCCACAGAAGGCACGTACACACTCACACCTAGGGCCAATTTAGAGTGTCCAATCCACCTACTGCATGTCTTAGGGATGTGGGAGTTAACCAGAGCACCCGGAGGTAACCCACACGACCACAGGGAGGACATGCAGACTACACTCAGAAGGCACCCCAGCCGAGAATCGAACCAGAGAACCTCTTGCTGTGAGGTGGGAACGCTAACCGCTGCACCACCGTGGCCGCCACACACAAGTCATTGACTATAAAACTGAATAAATATGATTTTGATTTGTATTTGGGAATAGCTCATAGATTAATTTTTGCCTAACTCTTTACAGTTTTAATTACTTGGTTACTTGGTTAACCCAGTATACTGACAGTTCACTGCTAACTTTTTTCAGCCCCCGTTGTACCAGTTGTGCTGTATATTCATTGTTTTAGTATGAATTTTAACTCTTTTTCAAGCATCATTGTTTGACTCAACTACCGTACCTAAGCATCATCAAAATAAAATGCATCAGGAGATGATAGGTTATGACAAGCTGTGCATATTAGGTGTGGCAAACAAGTTTTGTGTGTGTGCATTTGTTTCTGCAAAATGCTTCAAATTAATGCTACAATCCAAAATATTGTGTGTACACGTTTGATTGTAAGACAGGAGCCAAATAAATATTCATGCGCACTTGGCCAGGAGGTGTGTTCGGGGGCAGGATTTGCTACTGCACATCCTGCGAGGTACTACACTTGGAGATTACCAGCATTTGTAAGGACAAGGTCATACACGTAATTTGTTTACTGAAGTTTGACTAAGAGGAAAGTCTAACTGTGTAGGTGTTTGTTTTTATCTAGATAAAGTTAAGACATGAGTGGAAAGGGCAAGTAAGTAGGTGTAAGGTATGATGAGGAACTTTTTCATATTTAGGAATACCATTATCCTGAGGTTGAACAAAAACCAAGACAGATTTTGGCTGAGAACTATTTTTGAATGGTTTTGAAGTACTGAAGGGAGGGTATTGATCTGATGGATATAGGTAAGGAGTCACAGGCCTTGGCAACATGGTATAAATGTAGATCAAGCCCTGCAAATTTGATAGGGTTGTTGACAGAAAGGGTTTTCCTCACTGAATGGTAATGATGGAGTACGAACATAGTTGTACTGAACCGTATTTAGTGCTAGACAAGCAAATTATTGCTGGCTAATGTAGGTGGGAAGCAGCTGTGTATATGTCAGTTGGTGGGTTCTGAAAGGGTCATTTGCTGCAAATGTAGCCACTTTGTTATAGCATTGCTCAAATTTTGCTTTTTATGCTGCCTGGAAATTAATAAGAATGGGTGTTCTATAAACTAGTGAGGGGAGGTGCTAAGTAGTGGAACATACAGCTTTAGTTGTGTTGGTGAGAACGTTTTTGAATCAGTAAAGCAGTGCAAGTTTTTGTTGATTTTTTTATACAGTTTTGTATGTGCATTTCAAATGTAAGATTATAGGTTCATAGGTAAGGTAAGTACTAGGCTAGCTGCTCTTGCAGGCCATTTTATCTAGCTAATTTCCCTTTTTGTGTTTGAACTGTTCTTTCCCACTTGGTTATAGATTGACCTTACCCATGGATGATAATTACATATTACCCTAATGTGAAAAACTGGGATCATCCCATAGATAATTTGAGTGGGCCTATGTATATGTAAAGCATTTAGGAGCTGCATCTGCCCATTGGTAGTGCAATCGGGCAGATCTGAGTTAAATTTTCTGTTTCCCATCCATATATCTAAGTTGCACTTGAAAATGGACAAGGATGAGCTGCGTTTCATGTGGATGAGGAGTATGTTCCACAGCAGCAGTATCACCTGTGAGATATACCTGTCCCTCCAACCTGTTAATGTTGCAGGAGAGGTTTAGATACCTAGGCAAAGTATTTCTGATGCCGTTGGACTTACTGATGTGTCATCCAACCTTGAGTAATAGGTCAGAGGATGCCTTGTGTGCCAGCTGAGTATAGTGACAGGGGTTGCAGTCAGTCCATGAAGGATGTGTTGTTTAGGCCTTGCATCCTTTCAGTAAGGTATCTTTGTGGGAGCTCCAGTTGTTGCATGTGTCTGAACAGACACATGCCAAAGAGGGCATTATGTGCAATAACTGGCCCAATGAAGGCTGAGTAAAGGGGTTAATGACATCTATAGATCTAGACACAGTCCCATTGTTTACAATCTGTGCAATATAGAAGGCCTTTCTTACAACAACAGACACATGTTGGTCAAATGTTAAGTCACTGTCCACATAAGTTCCCAAACCCTCAACAACTGGGTCAAGTCTTAGGGGCGAATTGTCAGTGTAGTAGTTCCCACGTATAGATGACTTCCCAAACTATACAATAATGCAGTTTTGGTATTTACTTTTAAACCATGATCTTGACACCAGTATTCAAGACAAGCCTCCCTGCAGGATGGCCATATAATTTGAGGAGTCCGTAACTTCTCCAAGATTGCACTCATCTGCAAACTTAGAGGTCATCATCCACTTTCAGAATTATTATCATTATTATTATTATTATTATTATTTATTATTGTTATTCAGTATTACTTACAATCATCCCATATCATGCCTTATTATTTGCTATTAGAAGTGACTTCTGATGGTGTTATATTAAGTGAGAGGATTTTGAATGTTGTTTTTCATGAGACAGCCCAGAGGGAAATGGTAGTATTTTGTGGGTGGGGGGTGAGCATGAGTTGTGAGTTACAAAACCATGTTTCAGTGTCTGTTACAGCTTCCAGAGTAATTTTTGGAGATGTGCCAAGTTATCTGATACACGTATGAGTGTGAAGTCATCAGTGTATTGCATTAGGGAAGCCCTTTATGTAGATTAGTGGAGGGTGCTGGTGTATTGAGGAGGAGACCAAGGATAGAGCCTCATGGTACACTGGTGATGACTGAGAGGTATGGAGAGAGGGCAGAGTGCCATTGTACTGACTGATACCTGTTGGAAAAGTAACTTTTGAATCATAGAAGGGTGCTCTGTGATAGACCTAATATAGACAGTTGAAGTAGAATTTTGGTGTGACAAAATGTGTTGAAGGCTTTAGAC
>NC_056725.1:1955399233-1955529233 GCF_019279795.1 Protopterus annectens
TGTTGTAATTTGCAGGGGTGGTCAACTTCCCAAAGGGTACACATATGCATTTTTTGGAATTGAGTATTAGGCTATATTTCTGGCACCAGTTACTTGTCTCTCAGACCCTCCTCAAGGACATTTACATCTTTAGAGGAATCAGTCATTGCACCCAACTTCCAGTCATCTGCAGATTCGGTCACCCAAAGACCCTCTATATTTGCTATGATGCCAGAGAAGTGTATTCCAAACAGGAGAGGGCCAAGTGCTGAGTCCTGTGGAACACCACTAGTAACAGGCCTAGTTGAGGAGCTGTATTCCCCTAGCCTAACTTCATGTGTCCTTTCCATGAGCCATTTGACTATCCATCGGGTTACATAGTGATTTATGTCTACATTTTTGAGATTGTCTTTAATACCTAAGTGAAGCAGTGTGTTGAATGCCTTTACCAGGTTGAGGTAGGCCGTATGAACATTTCTGCCAGTCATCCATGGTTCAAGTGGCATTCTCACATTAGTCTACTGGGTTTAGTAGGTGTGACCTACCCTTGACGAAACTAAACTGGGATGGGTTCAGTGTTTGAAGATTTCCAATGTATTTATTAGATCAATGATAACTTTTTCCATGGCCTTGCATATAAGACTAGTACAGCTTATGGGTCTGTTGATGGTCCACCTTTATGTAGAGGGATGACCATTGCAGTCCTGCATTCCCTAAGGATAAAGCCTGTCTGGAGACTGTGGCTGACTAGAGGTTCTAGTTGGCCTGACATGTCATGTATCAAACTATTTAGAAGGCATCCCTGGATGTTATCAGGGCCCATTGCTGTAGTGTGTTTTAGCTCTGGAGAGGGCAGTGAGAACCTGATTACTAACAGTAGGGGTATAAGTGGTAGAGGGTATTTCCTGTGGAGTAACTAGACATCTTTGAGTCATATGGACTCTGTCTTCTACTTGTACCATAATTCTGTTGTGTAACACTTTTTGTAAAGTTACTGTCCTCTACTCTTTTATCTTGGTGTTTGGTAACTACTTTAGCCATTTAAATGTTTCTATCAAGGCTTTTATGTCTGCACTATAAGGTTGAGAGGTATGCCTTCAGTTCATAGGTTCATAGGTAGGTACTAGGCTATCAGGCCTAGGGCCTATACAAGCCTAGCCATAACGATTACATGGCTATTGATTCCCACAAATATTTACATTCCTGGATTCCTGTCTAGCAGGGCTACTGATGTGATCCCCAGGGTGAATTTCCTATCTCCCATCCAATCATCAAGGTTCCTCTTGAAGACATGTATGGGCAGCCTATTTCAGAGTATCGGGAGTCTCTGGGTCAGGAAACTATTTCTCCGGCATGTTCTATTCATCATGATGACAAGGTTAAGATCCCTGGAGCATGTGGCTCAGAGGGATTGGGATTAGCATGTCCAGCAACTCTGGATTTGACATGGCCTTGTATGTTAGGCAGAGATCGCCTATGAGTAGGCGATATGCGACAGAGTATAGCTGGAGTTTCTTTAGATGGTCAGCATAAGGCATCTGCTTTAGGCCTGTGATTCTTTTTGTGAGGTATTTCTGCAGCCTTTCTAGTTGTTGCAGATGTCTTGTGAGGTACATACCAAACAGGGCATTGTATTCTATAATGGGTCTAATGTGGAATGAGTACAGAGGGACATTGACCTCCTTTTTTCTAGATGAAAAGCCCTTAGTGATGAGGTGTGCCACATAGTAGGATTTTCTAACTGTTGTGGCTATGTGGTTATCAAAGGTGAGACCACTGTCCACCTGTGTCCCTAGGTCTCTTATCACACTTTTGGTGTTGAGTGGACTGCCACCTATGTGTTAATTCACAGGTTCGTGGTTTTTCCCAAAGGGGACAACTATACATTTTTTGGCATTTAGCTTGAGCCCATGGCTCTGGCACTAGGCATCTGTTTCTGTAAGGCCCTTTTGTAGTATATCCGTATAATTTGGGGATTCAATAATGGCTTCCAGCTTGTAGTCATCTGCGGACATTGTAAGCCAGAGTCCTTTAGTGTTGGCCTGTACTTCAGAGAAGTAGATGCCAAACAAGAGTGGTCCGAGGACAGAACCCTGTGGTACAACACTTGTCACTTGTCTGGAGCTGGATTTGGAGTTGGCTACTTTTCCAGTGTGTGTTCTGTCAGTAAGCCAGTTTGCAACCCATCGAGTGATGTAGGGATTAATGCCCAGCTTTGTAAGTTTATCTTGATTCCAGAGTGGGGGATAGTGTCGAAAGCTTTGTCAAGGTCCAAGTAGGCTGTGTGAACCACCTTACCCTTGTTCACGGCTCTGGAGACTGATTTGAAGAAGTAGATCAGGTTCAGGAGGCAAGATCGGCCCTTCACAAACCCAAACTTGGTGGGGTCCAGTGTTTGAAGGTTGCCAATATCTTTGTTTATAAGTTCCATGATAATACGTTCCATGGCCTTGCAGATTAGGCTCGTCAGACTGATGGGATGGTAGTTCCTGGGATACAAAGTGGATTCCCCCTTGTGGAGTGGGATGACTGTAGCTGTGCGCCACTCTGTGGGCACGAAGTCTGAGGTGAGTTATAACTGAAATGTCATGGAATCACAAGAAAGTAACGGCTTTTATTGCATGCATATTCTTATAGACTAGACAGACTATTTGTGCCTAATTATCACTAGCCAGTACAACTGTATACATACATAAGTAAAGAGACATACATATTCCATGTGAAATTTCAGTTTCATTTATTTTACACAATAAAGTAAACAAGCAAGCAGACACACAGCTTCCATGTGAAGTCATAGTTTTATTTATTTGACCGTTTCATAACTATCATATGTAGGCATAGACAGATACTTTCGATGTAGCAGGTCGAAAATGAAAATCTAAATCACAAGTGAAATCAAGTTTGATATTTTGTTGAAAAAAGAGAAACTGCTGATGAGTCACTACACTGAAAAACATCTATAATACATGCTCACTAGTTCAAGTAACACCACTGTACATAAAACTAACAAACAATAGAGAGATACTTTTATATTTAACATAGCCACTCTATTAAACAGCTTATTTATATTTATACATTTTTCATATGTACATACATGCACATATTTCAGGCATGAGCAAAAATGACATTCTTGCCTGCAAAGTTATAGTTACAGTTTGACCTAATTTCCATTTCTTATATTTGTTCAACATTCATCTTGCTTGAATTCCGCTTCGGCATTTTGCCCAACTGTTTGACATTCCTTCTGAAAGTGGTATGATTCTTTATTCTGTTTACAATTTTTAGTTTACCTCTTGCACCATGGAGCACCGGTTGTAACTCAAAAGGGTCAGTCAGCCTCCCATTTGCATGGTTATCAAGCTGCAATTAATAAGTACACAAACAATTAAACAAACAGCTGAATAAAGAAATAAGGGGAAAAATAAATGATTTCAGACTGAAATTAAGTTTAATTCATGGTACCTTGGACAGTACAGTACATATCTGTTTGTTATTTTCATTACATGCTTCTTCTTTCGGCCTTTTCCCAGTTAGGAGTTGCCACAGTGGATCACCTGTCCACTCATGATTGGCAGTGGAGTTTTACGTTGTCGAGTTGTCAGCCCGGCGCCCAACCTTCGACAGAAGTCACACACATGCACACACACACCTAGGGCAAATTTAAAGTGTCCAATCTACCAACAGTATGTCTTTGGGATGTGGGAGAAAACCGGAGGAAACCCACGCAACTACAGGGATGACATGCATACTCTGCACAGAAGGCACCCCAGCTGAGAATCGAACCAGAGAACCGCTTGCTGTGAGGTGCCAATGCTAACTGCTGCACCACCATGGTACATGCTGAAGTAAAGAATTAAATGTTTGTTTACAGGTACCTTGTTATGTGAGTAGAGAGTTGGTACTCTTACATGACATAAAACACAGTAGGGGGTATTCTAAAAGGAAAAATAGCAGTGTGTAAAGCTAAACTATGCAGTCAGTGTTGACATGCAGGGTATTTGCAATTCAGAGATATCTGTATCACAATCATGGTAGTATGATAATTGGTGTGGTCAGTAGTATATATTGATGATCATATAATGACATTCAAATGAGATGGCTTATAGAAATACAGTCATCAATAAACTAATGCTTTTGTCTGCATGTATATTCTATATGCAGCATGCACATTGGTAAGTGTATATATATATATATATATATATATATATATATGTGTGTGTGTGTGTGTGTGTGTATATATATATATATATATATATATATATATATATATATATATATATATATATAAAATATGTTAATAGTTCATAGGTATGTACTAGGCATGCAGTTCAAAAAAACATTAATAAGCATAGCCAGCTAAGACCAAGCACTGTTGAGTGAGTTAAGCTTCATGGTCAAGAAGCACCATGCTATATACCCCAAAGAGAATTTATGATTTCCAGGCTATTCATTCAGAATATTAATTAATACAGACCATGTCTAGGATTGCTTGACATGCATAGGAAGTGGATTCAATAAGTAAAGGATTCCTTGGGATAGAAATCTGTTGTGCCAGCGATGTGCCATTTCTGTGTCTATAACAGATTACAGCCTTTGTTGTGGGTATTCATGGTGCTCTGCATGTTGCATATCTGTAAGAGGTCAAGCAGGGTAGAATGGGCCATGTACCATATGGATGGACAGCAGTCTGTCTGCTGAAGAATGGCATACAGAGCAAGAACTGCACATATCAAAAATGACATTTGAACCCATGATTTAAAAATCACCATGAATAGCAGGCAACAGTATTGATTGTGGAAGGGTGTACAACTCTGAAAACTGTGTGGCATCAGTGTAAATAGGATAATTTTGCTTTTAACACACATTTTCCATGTTACACCTTTTGTACTACAATAGGTCACAGGTAATGTCAGCATGTTGCAGGGGGTAATACACACACACACACATACATATATATATATATATATATATATATATATATATATATATATATATATATATATATATATATATATATATATATATATGACAGGTGTTTCCATTCACATGGAAGAGCACTAGCAAGGGACCAGGCAATCAAACATACATGCAGGAAGCTCCAGTTAACAAAAGGTATTATTGGGAGGTGCAATATGTGTCTTACAGGTAACACCCAGGTTCTGCAAATAAGACAACAATGTTAGGTGTGGTTCATAGGTAGGTACTAGGCTATTGGCCCTAGCGCCTATACAAGCCTAGCCAAAAAGGTACCCTGGCTTTCGCCACCCAAGAAAATTATTTTCCTGTGCCCCTGTCAAGCAGAACCACAGAAGTGATCCCCGGTGTGAATGTCCTATTACCCATAGAAGAGGTTATTTTTCAGTTATCTTTCATAAGCATTGTAATTCCATCTTTCTGATTTCTTGATGTTCTCCCACAAAGTCGTTGCTCACTTTACATGAGAAGCTGCTGCTATGCTAAATGAGTGTGGAATCTAACTGAACGAGGGTATATGTTTGGGGTCCAAGCTTCATCACTCCACTGCTTTCTTTAGTACAGCCTCACCTGAAGCTGGGAAAACAGGGTACCCTTCTCATGGCAGAGAACTGCTCCTTCTTAATTGCCAGTCTATGATGAAACTGTGTGAGTGGACTTCTATGTTGTAAGCACAGTGTTTGGTAATGCCTCAAGAGTGAAACAGGTCATAACTCCCCTGTACTCACCCCTCATCAGGTCAATTGTACTACATTGCATTCTGTGGCCCCTGAGTCTGGCGTCAGCCATTGGTTCTTCACCTCTTCATCAGTCATAGTTTATTCATATTTATCCTTAGAATATTCTTAATTTGACCAGCTAAGTGCTCCACAGTCCACATAGGGATGCTACAAGCTATGAAAAACAATCTGTTGCATTACTAATGGCATATATTTTTGAGTTTGTCTCATAAATCTCGCACTGCCTCCCCATGACCTTGTGCAGCCAGCTGATAGCTTGCCAGGTGTAATGCTGCGTTCAACTAGTTTTAATCAGCGTCTAACCGTAGCAGGGTGTGTGCCCTATATTGTTTTACTGCTATGAGCCATAAAACTAGATAATCGTGCACCTTTGTAGTGTCTCTAAACTGCCGCAGTGCCAGTTTGTAAGCCACCTAATAATTTCTTATCTGTTATTGTCATACGTGCATTGATATTGTGAATGAATTTGTACCCACGTGGGTACCGGTGCCATTTCCAATGCCACTCTGTTGATTTGAGCCCACTGTGTAAGCAACATAGTGTAAAATGTGTAGTTATTCTTCACTGCACACTTTTTGCTGATTGCTCCCTGCCTGAACTATACTTACGTTGTCTGATTTTGAATTGGGAGTACCTTGCTTGCCTTCTGTTTGTATATCCAGGAAGAACTACAACTATGTAATGGAAAATGAATGTTTACATATAATTACTCTTGGCCACTTGCAGCTGAGCTTGCTTCCTCTTAAGTACCTCCCCCCACCAAATTCTTCAGGGACATGGCAACAGTTATCCTGAAAAAAAAAATGCAGTGGAGTTTGAGTGTGTGCTAACTCAAGTAAGATTATCATCTCTAAAAATTTAGATGACTGAAAGCAAGAATACTCTTGTTACTTGACAGGTTCATAGGTGGTTACTAGGCTACTGACCCAAAGGTTTATATAATCCTAGCCATGTGTACCCAGTATAATATTAGAGAAACCCAATATAAAGGATCTAGCCTAAACTCAAAATCTTAGTTAGCAATGGCTGCCCATATCTAGGAGGGTCTTAGGTGAAATCCCCGGCAAGGAATTTATGGTATCCCATCCAGTCATCCAGGCTACAGTTAAACAGTGTCATAGATGGGCTCTGTTTGATGTGAATTGGTATCTTATTCCTGAGGTGTGGCAACCTCTGAGAGACATATCTGTCTCTCCAGCAGATCCTATTTATGTCGCAGGCCAGCTTAAGGTTCCTGGGACAAGTGACCCTTATCCCATTTGTCTTGTGGATGTGCAGCATTTCTATTAGGTGTGGGTATAAGATTGCTGTGTAGGCCAGACACAGATCTCCTCTAAGTAGTCTGTATACTACTGAGTAGAGTGACAGTGACTTCAGTCTATCAATGTATGAAGTAGTGGAGACCATGTAATTTTCTTAATTAGACACCTCTGAGGTCTCTCAAGTGGCTGCAGGTGCCAGGTAAGGTACATACAAAGAGAGCATTGTACTAGAGTATTGGCCTGATGAGAGGTGAGTACAGGGGAGTTATGACCTGTTTCACTCTTGAGGCAATACCTTTGCTAATGAGGTGAGCAACATAGAATGCCTTCCTTACCACAGTAGACACACTGTGGTCAAAGTTTAGGCTACAGTCAACTTGTTTTCCCAATTCTCAAAACTACTGAGTTGTTAATGTAGGGTAGGGTATTATTATTTATATGATAGTCTGCAGGGATATGATTTTTACAAAATGGAATGATAATGCATTTTTTAGCACTGAGTTTGAGTCCACAGCTTTGGCAACAATCATTCATTTGTGTAAATCCCTTGAAGTATATTGACATTGTTTGGGGATTAAATGACTGCACCTAATTTGCAGTCATCAGCAAACTTAGTCAGCCACAGCCGGTCTATTTTGGCATGACCTTCTGAGAAGTATATTCCAAACAATAGGGGCCCAGTGCTGAACCCTGTGGAACTACACTGCTGGCAGGTCTGCTGGTCAAGGTAAAGTCCCCAACTTTGAGTATGATCTGAAGGAGTGCCAGTTAGCAACCCACCTGACAACATAAGGGTTGATATTCAACTGGGAGAGTTTATCAATGATGCCCGAATGTGGGACTGTGTCGAAGGCCTTTGTTTATTTAAGGTGGGCTGTATGCATACATTTGCCTTTTTTATGGCTCTGGTGATGTTTTTGAAGAAGTCTACCAGGTTTAACAGCTATGACCTGTCTTTGACAAAACCAAAATTGTCGGATCAAGGGTTTGGAGATCACCTATGTCCTTATTTATAGGGTCCATGATGATTTGTTCCATGGCCTTACAGGTAAGGCTAGTTAAGCTTATTGGTCTGTAGTTTCTGTAAATTTGAGTCATACTTTTAATATTCTTGTCAAGTGGCATATGACAAATGGAAAAAGAAATCTTACTTGTAAAACTAGCAATAAAGGATCAGTGACACAAATGCTGTTAGGAGCATACAAATACCTCCTGCATGCCAGTGTAGGAATGTGTACATGTATAGATCCACTAACACACCACACATGTAGTTGTGGGTACATCTATATACATAAGAAAAGACACAAGTTCATAGACAGATTTGTGCGTGTGTATAGTGGATCTATAATGACATAAAGATATACAGCAAATACATTTTAAACAACCAAAGCAATGCATATGATAAACACACAATGACGCATGACAAATGCATTTAGTTATTTAAATTATCTATTTACATCTTGATAAGGGGTAAGTGGTGTCATCAACACAGCCATCTGAGTCACAAAAGAAGCAAGTTTGAGAAAAGTTATGAGAATTCCAGTATTAACAGTGAAGTATACCACTAAAACAATCAGGTGCACTGCATACAAATTTTTTTAATAAAATACATGCATTGCTATATCTCCAGCATATACAAATTTGACAGACCTTCATGAATGCCTTGAATTGCAAGCCAGTCAGTAAGACATAGCAAGGCTTATGGTTTTACAACCACATGAATATAAACTTAGGTTACATATTGCACGCATGCTTATGCACACACACACATGAAAATATAGGGAAATATAGAGACTGCATTTGCCTCAACTTTCAAATGATGACTGCTGTAACTCTCTTGCAGTCAAATATTCAGGGAAAGAGTGAAAGATTCAAACATTTTATTGCAGCGTAGGGAAAAAAAAAATAAATTGAGTTGGATGGAATCACTATTATACAGACAGTTACTGTGTGATTCCTGAAAGGTGTCATCTAAGGGGAAAATACTTTTGGTAAAAGTAACAAGATTCAGTTTCAGTGTTGTCTGACAATATTTTTATTGAAATGTTAGAGATTTTATTCTTCTATTAGGACATTTGCAACTCAGTGGGTTTGTTTCCAAGAATCCAAATGCTCAAAGCAATGCTGTCTGGAACTGAAGGGAAACTAGTGTATAAGTACATGCACTAATAAGCAACGCTATTGCTGAACATATGAAAAATAATTATCTGTAAACGAAAAAAGAAAGCATGTTGCAACAAGCATGAAAATAAATACAACTGTCCAGGCTGGGAAAATCATTCCACTAAGTTTTACCAAAACAAGCGCATGCTAAAGATGTAACTTCAGTGCTGCAAAGAATGCAGATTTGAGTGTGACTAGATTAACAAATCTAATGGCCTGTGGGTGGGGGAGGGGAAATACAAAAGAACAAACAGTAAAGTCTTAGCATTTCCTAGTAACAACCTGTCTCTTTATGAATATATGACTTACACTGCACTAAAAGATAAACAAAGTACTCTAGCAAGTAACTGATTTTAGAAACAAAATAATGCCCTTTTAAAAGTATTACATTACTGCTGTGTTTTCTATAGTAGTAGCAGCAGCAGTAGTTAGGTCATTAAATGCCTGAAAGGCTACTTTTCCCAATGGATAAATGCACAGATTAAACTAATGAATGGGTGACACTGAGACTGTTGTCAGTAGAACTGCAATTTGAGATGGAATTTGGCTAACACCTTTGAAGCTTCCTGCAGGCAATCTTCCCCCAACCCCCTCAGCCAAAAGTAAGCATGCTCAGCAAGGCAAACCTGAAATGTAAACAAAGGCTGAATCAAAACAAAAAAATCCCTGGGATTGTCCCTTTAAAGGGCTCCGAGAACTGACACAATCTAAGCCCGGCATGACGCCTCATGACAACGCTGGACTCAGCCACCCTAGCAGCTCCCTCGGTGGAGTGTGAGAGGAGGTGCATGGACGTATTTGAGACTGCTTTCAGGGTGGCCATCCTCGTGGAGAATGTATTTTTATCCTCCTGCGATGTGGACCCAAGGGGCAACTCAGAGAGTTCCTTCACAAGGTCGCACTGTAGTAGAATAATGTAGGCCAAGTAGTTCAGCACCCTTACAGAAAAGGTTGCTGATGCATACACACACTTCCCTAGGCGGTCCACCATCCTGGGCTCTTGGTCAGGGGGATGGACCGTGGAACTCTCCTGAGCAAGTTCCTTCTTGGTGGCTGCTGCTACCATCATAGCGTCAACAGGGGACCCTTTATTCCAGGCAGGTCTGTCTGAAGGGGGGGTTTAAAATTTTATCAGGGAGCCTTGGAATAGGCTCCATGGTGTCTGGTTCCTTCCAAGCCCATGAAGTGATCAAGTCCACCAAAGGATCCATGGGGGGGGACACTCAGGAGGTAGACGGACCCATGCCGAAGGCCTCCAGGAACACCAACTCATCTGAGGAAGGTTTTGGGGAGGACCAGCCTCCCTGCTGGCATAAAAGTTCCATGATGGCTCCAAAGGAGACATCCTTGGGAGGTGATCTGGGGGAACCTTCCCCTTCCTCCAAGTTGGCGTCCTCCATGAAGGACACTGGGGAGGAGTCCAAGTGCCTCCTCTTGTACGTACGCTTGCGAGGGACCTTTCCAGTGGGGTTGTCCGGAGAGGGGTCACAAGCCACCTGACGATCCTCAAGGGGAACAGTCTGTGGCTCTTCCAAAGTGGGCTGTCCCTGTGGTAAAATGATGGGAGTAAGGGCAGAATCCGAAGAAATAGTCAGGGGTCTCGATCCAACAGATAGAGCCCTTTCCTCTACATCGCATGCTGAGACACAGCAAACTTCCTGGGACCCTAGCATGGCAGCTGCTCTCCCGGGGTCCGACAAGGGGATCGGAGCTGGTCCCGAAGGAGACAGAGCGCTGAGGAGATGGCCTCGACCCTACAAGGTCAGAGCCGATGGGAAAACCTCCACCCCTTCAGATCCGACGCCCAGGCTATGGCTCAGAGAGCCGCTCGGATCCGAACTAGTCAGATCCGACATGCTCAAAGTAACTGCTGGCATTGAGGTAGCAAATACCATCGGCACCGACCCCGACTCCAAAGCTCCCCGGATCCAGATACTCCGAAGCTGATGGTCGGATTGGAGAAGGAGAAATAGGTGAAAAGATGGGGAGTGAGCTACCCCCTCCAGAAGGAGAGGGAGCTGGTAAGACTCCCATCTGGATCTGCGTCCTAATAAACCTCCTCGTTATTTTATCCATGTCAGATTCCAAAAGGCTATGGGTGGACTGCGACGAGGCTACGGACTCCGACCTAGCCGGTTGGAGTACCGAAGCCCTGGAAGATGACCTAGGCTCCTCCGGCTCTGGAGAAAAACAAGGTGATCAGAGTAGAGGGAAGGTAGGTTTGGAAACTGCCTGTACCTTAGGAGAAGGTCCCGCTGGGGCAGAATGATCTGGGGACCTCTTTCTGTGCGTATCACCTTTGTGCTCTCTCTCGTTTCTTTTGCTTGACGCAGTCCCCATCCCCAGGCCTAGCAGCAGGAGGTTGAGTCCCGGGGAGGGGGAGGGAGAGAGAGAGAGGGAACTACCAAGACCGAGGATGCAGTCACAGCCTCAGAAGCAGGGAGAAAGCCCTTCATAATCAGTTTAGCCCTGCAGTCTCTCAGGGCTCGTGGGTTAAAACCCCCGCATACACTCCAGTCCCTCGACAGGTGGGCCGCACCCAAGCAGAGTGTGGCTGTCGGCAGGCAACAACTTGTGGCCACACACTGTGCTTTTCTGAAACACCTGTTTTGGTTGATCAGCCTTTTTACCAAAACACAAGGGCCCAAGATTACCCTCAAGTAATCCACACACACACACACACACACACACACACACACACACACACACACACACACACACACAGATAGCTGTGGGAAAGGGAGAACTAACTTTTTTTTTAAACATGACACACCAGTGAGGGGGAGGAAAGGGGAACCTATACCACTAGCTAACCCTACACACACTAACAGCAAAAAAAAAACTCCTGCCAAAAAACTCTCAGGTAACTTACAATACCCGGAGCTCGGAGATCACGATGCAAACACAGCAAACGAGATCTAAGGGAAGGAAGGTGGTGGTGTATTATGGGTAGGGGGAGGAGCTCGGACCAGATGCTTGTGAAATTGCTGGCTTGGATCCATAACCCACAGGTTGAAGACCAAATAAAATCAACTACTTCAGATCTACCCCCCCCCCAAATTTCTCTCTCATTTAAGTTCTCGCTCTTGATAATACAACCACTAAAGTCACTTCTTATAGCAAATTATGAGGGATGATAGTGAATGATAATCAAATTCAACATGCATATAAAAAAATGAGTAAGAAAAACTCATCAAAAACTAGGGATGCTTTATAGAACTGCAAATGCTCTCAAATGAAACTTAAGCTACACTTGCCACTACTCATCCTCTCCCTACACTTCTTTATGGCACTCCCATTCTTGCTAACTTTCAGTCATCACAAAAATCAAAACTTGAACAATGTTATAAGCGAAGTTGATAATTTACAGCAAATACTCATTTCAGAACCCATCACTATACAGCACCATATAGTTCAGTGCATGGAGGGTGAATGAGGCTAAACCATATGTCCACTTCCCAAATCTGTCCAACACTCACTCCCTGTTAAGAGGATGGCCCAATGCACTCTCCTCAGGGTTCTTTCTCGGAAACTGCAGCAACAATGGCATTGCTGCAGGCCCCTTGCTCCAGTAAGACCTCTCCATGAGTAGAATTAGAATACTATCAGGTTTGCGCGAAACTGGCTGCACCACATCATGCTCTCTCCAGGTTGACAAGTGCATCAGGAGGAGGCACCAAACATGACATGGATGGGCCCATACCAAAAGCCTTGTGAAAAACTGACTCATCAGGGAATGGGGCTTCTGTTGTCCAACTTCCACTTTGTCTCATCAATACAAGGGAGTCTCCAAAACAGGTGTCTTTCATGGGAGATTTTGGGGATACTTCCTCCTCACTGATGTCAGAATCCTCTGTTAAAATATTCTCAGAAGAATATAGGTGCCTCCTTTTAGGCTGGTGTTTCTTTTATTCCTTCACAGGGGGAAAAATTAGGGGAGACAAGAAAATGTCAGGGGACCCCAGGTAAGACCTTGAGGCACAGGCTGTCCCTGAGCAAAATGATGAAAATCAGAAGTCCCAGATAGATGAAAAGACTGAGATGGATCCGACACCAAGTGTGAGTGGACAAAATCCTTTACATGACCTTGAACACCAATGCCAGAGGGAGAAGCCAGGCAACTGCAGAAGGACCTTACTTGACCCACAGTCTTAGGAGAAACCTCAGAGCCAGTCACAGAACTGATTGGATAGGAAGCAGGGAACTGTACTGAGATGTTCAAGACCTAGGTACCAAGGGGCAACGATGGCTTCTGAGAGTCTACCACAGTCCTGACCCCTTGGCCTCAGAATGCAGATGGCTCAAAAGGAGTCAGTGTTGAAGGTATCCAGGCTGCTGCTGCCAGTGCGGGAAACACATGAATGGGCTTTAGATTCAGGGTTGCCGGTGTCCAAAGATGGACTGGAGAAAGAGCAACTAGGTAAGGGGTAGAAGGTCCAGCTCTCTTCACCCTTGGAGCCAAGGGGGAAGGAATGATTCCCAATTCAATCATGGCCTTCAAGAAAGTTTGCATCATCTTGTCCAAATAGACTTCCCTAAGGCTCTGCATGGACCTTTCAGACCTGAAAGGAACCCACTGAGGATGGATTAGCGAGCCAGTGTGAGGGCTTATCCAATTCTTAGATACTGAATGGGGAAGACCAGACCCAAGGGGGTAAAGGTTCTGGCAAGAGATCCAGATCTGGACAGACTGCTAAGAAGAGACACTGGAGTTGACCAGACTATGGAGCCGCAAACAGAAAGGGGTTAGGAATTTCCAACAGCTGGGGACTGAAGCGGCTCCACCCATCATGACTGGTACCTGGGAGGTGCCAACACTGGATCTACAGTGGGAGACAAGGAGGCAGAGGGTTTTGGGAGCCTTCTGAGCTGGCTCATCTGCAATTGAGACATAAGCAGGTTATTTTTTGACCTCTTTTCCCTTCTCGCTTTTCTTTATTTTTATCTCTTTCCCTTCTCCAAACTTTTCTTAGAAGACGGAGAGGGAAAACCAGAAAACTGTGAAACAGCCAATGGAGAGGCAAGAAGGGGTCATTTCAATACTAATCTGACCTGATTATTAAATAACACCCCTGGCACAGAAAGAGGTACAGACCTGGCAATCTGAATCCAAATAGGTTACCCCCTAAACAATATGCACAATGATCATGGGAGTCCTGGGGAAGCAGTTTCTGACCACATACAAGGCACTTAAGGAAATCCAAAATCTTTTCTGCCATTATGAGAGAAATACTATATACATCTGAACAAGCAGTGTAATCACAATAACAAAATTAACAGTAATCCAATGTTAATTTAGCAAACAGCAGTATGAGTTTTCTATATTGAACTGGCAAAAAACTAGTACATAAATCACAAGGAAAGACTGTAAAGGACAGCCTGGGTCTACAGTAGAGCTCACACATCTGAAGGCAACTGAACTAACCACACAACTTAGTATGGGAAAGGAGATAAATCCTTAAGGCTATCATAAAATAAAAGTAAATGTTACTTCTGCTTTGGCACTGCAGTAGTTTGCAATGATTACACCAAGCTCTGCTATACCATTTTGTTACAAAGAGCACATTTTGCCAGCAATATAATTAAGAAAGAAAAGTTGAGCAGTTGATGAAACAAAACAACAAAAAGGCAGCCAAGAGAAGCTATTTTGGTAGGAAAGTGCAATGGCTGAATCAGGAGATGAGCATAAGAGGTAACAAGGTTGGAAATCAAAAACAAAGAAAACATTGCTGGAGAATATGCAAGTGCAAGATAAGAAGTTGGCCAAGGTGGTTTAAGGGTTTAATGAACACACTAGTGTTGTACACTATCCTTTGGATGAGAATGAACAACTGAAGACCCAAGTAGATTCTGCTGAAGCTAGACTAGACTGCCTTGAGGCCAAAGACATTGATATGGGAAATTGGGCCCAGAGAAAGAACGAAGATAGCCAGCCTGCTGGAGAACTATGAAGGAGAAGATTGTGGGAAGGTGGGATCAGCATTACTGGCTAAAGGGATAGAAATACTGATTAAGAAAATTAAAACAAAGGGTGCACTATACACTGTGGCACCTGGTTCAAGAGACAAGTTGAAGACCCAGGCACATTATCATGGGAAAGCAGACATAAGAGTTCAAGGAGAGGATTTTGCAAGTAATCTGCCAGGCAGGGAAATAATTGAAGGTGGGAGATGTGACAATATACACACAACATGATTTTTCCCACAAGACAAGAAAGAAGTATACAGCGAAATTCACAGTCATAATCCAATAATCGCATTATGGATCTTTGTGCAAGGGACTGCAAAGACCTGTGACATCCCTGTTGAGACATTAGACTTTGTTAAGAAACCAGTGAAACTTAGGCTACTACGGGTGAGAAGCAGATGAAGGAACCATTAGTGGAAGAAAATGCACGGGGCAGTCACTGCAAATGAGTGGGACTGGATTCTTTCCTCTGTTTTAGAGGCAGTAGAAACTCAGGGAGAGTGGACTTTATAGGAGAAGCTAGGAAGGAAGACTGGACAAAAGTCAAAGAACAGAAATCTGCCAGATGGACAGTTTTTGAAAGGACTAGCTTCAATCACACTTGATAAAGGAATAGACTTGTTTTATGACAACCTGTGTGTTTTTTGTGGACATTGTAATGGACATTACAGGATAAGGAAAACAAGACTATTGACCATTAAAATGGTAAAGAAAACATTCTGTTTAATATATTTGGATCAATGACCATAAAATGTGGGTTGGAGAGGAAGTGTCAGCATTGTACAGGTACTTGGCAAATATTCTGTTTTTTCTCTAATACTGTAATACTGTTTACTATGTATCCTTCATTCATTGTTATCTTGAAGGCATAGAGGAGAGGGGTGACAGGAAAGAAATATTGCACATATGGCAATGTGGTTATGTGTGAACAAACAATGGTTACTTGTGTGCTGGAAATAGTGTGAGAAGACTCTTGGTTGTTTTAAAGTATTAATGATTTATTGTCAAGAGTGATGCTGGGATATTTCTATTTTTCTTGAAAAGTCGGGATAGGCCACAGCTCAACAATGTTGCTTGTTGCATCTCCTGTTATATTTTATTCTCTACAGGCATTATAGTGAAGTGATAAAGTTTGTGATGGATTTCACTCTCTTCTTTAATGTGTTGAGATTAGACTTGTTTGTAGAATGGACAGTACTAGGGATAGTTTATTTTTATTGTGGTTTGTTTGTAGACAATAACAGGATCTTATTAGGACAGAAGTGGCTATGGTATGTTGCATGTGGTCTGCAGGGGATATTATAAAAGAAAAGAATTGGGGTGCAGAAAGTGTTAGAGGCTGGAGGGATGTGAAATACTGCTGTTACATGGATTGCGCACAGTTGGTAAAGCATAAGTGTCTAGGGGGGGGGGCTATACGACAGTGGATTATAGCTCCAGTGAAGTGGAAACTGGCACTGATATGAAAGTAACAGTACATTACTGATTCACAACTAAAAGGAAGGGGGGCAGACAAATTGAAGATGGGGGAGTTCACACACTAGTGTAAAAGTGAATGTAGTGGAGGTGGCAAAGGAGGGGAACAGTACTTGGCGAAATGGACAGAGACCCAGGCAAATTAGATGCACTCTCATGGTTATGACAGAAAGGGTCAAAGTACAAGCCTTTTCAAATAGATACACCTTGTTGTTGGAGTCGCAAAACATGTCTGTATATATGCATAACGTTTATTGGAGGTGGGGTGGAAATGCATCCATCTAGACTAGTTCCAGAACTGAAGATTATTCACAGAGCAAATAGTACAGGGTCAGGAAAACTGATGAGAAAGGAAGGGGAGAATGGAAGATAGTATTTAAGGGAAGGGTAGATCTCAAATTAACTTTAGATGATGTTGATGCAAACATCTGAAGTTAGATCATGGAATGTTAATAGGCTCAGAGATCAGAATAATAGGGAGAGCATTTTGAACTAAACTAATAAGTTGAAAATAAACAACTTTTCAGAAGACACATTTAGGCTATAAAGAACATGAGAGATAGGGTAGGAGTGGATACAGAAGGGTGGCTATTTTCGCATGCGAGAACAGAGAGAGAATGAGAATACTGGAAATGAACACATGGCCATCTAAGATAGAGTGGAGACTAGAATATAGAAGGGGTAGGATTGCAGGCACTAAAGGATGATCACAGTCATAGAATTTTGCATTATACCATCTATTAAGGTAATGGAATTATTGATCTTTAATGAAGAAGGCTAGTAAATTTGAGGATGGTCTCACACACACACACACACACACACACACACACACACACACACACACACACACACACACACACACACATATATATATAGGATTGGAAAAATATAGTAAACGGGGAGCAGCTGCATGAGAGAGACGGGAGTAAAAGGCTATCGAAGCACGCTTCTGAATTGAAGGTGTTGGGGAATGTAAATTCATGGTTATTAGGGAAAGGGAAGACCTAAGACGGGGGAAAGTGATTAAGATCTGGAAGGTCTTGTTAAACAGTATTTTAAAAGAAGTACCAACATCTTGGAAGAAAGCTGTTGTGGCTGTAATATCTAAAATGGTAAAGACCTATCCAGATCCAACATCAAATAGGCCAATTCAGATTCTAAACCAGGATTATAAAGCATTTGTCTATAATGGCTAAAAGAATGGCATCAGTGATTTCAAAACTGATAGACATGGATCAATGTGCTTTTGTGGAGGGGAGGCAAAGATTTGATAACATTAATAGAAAAATGATGATCCCGAGAGAAGCAGAATACAAGTCTTGATGCAGAGAAAGCATTTGACATAGTAAGTTGGGATTTTATGAGTAGGGCAATGGAAATATTTGCATTCCCTGACACAACAAGGTTTATTAGTGGGTGTCCTCTTTCCTCTTTATCTGTGTTAACATTTAGAACAACTGGCAAAGAAAATAAGGGACTCAAATTCAAGAACATAATTGGTATGGTAATCAAAAAATGTTGGCTTTATTTGCATATAATTAGCACCTGATACAACCAGAAAAGGATATTTTAGTATTGTGAAACATTCTAACACAATTCAGGTCTTTTCCGGATACAAAATTAATGAAGATAAAACAAAAGCAATAGCTGTAAAATATGTACCCACACATGAATTGGTTCAGTAATACCCATATTTAAGGGGATGTGATAATATTAAATACTTAGGAGTAGGGGGTTAAAAGGGATTCTGTTATGGCACCTAAGGACATGTTTGGAGATACTAAACAAAAGATAGAGAAACTGAGAATTTGGAAGCTCTGTTTTATGGATATGGATAGCAAAATACAAGCAGATAAATGTTTTAGTCCCTTTAGTATTATACACAGGTCAGGCATATTTTTATCAACCAGAGGAGAGTTGTGGATAGCAATTAATAAAGAACTGAAGGATTTGATCTTGGAGGGGAAGAAGGCAAGAGTCAAGTGGGGTAAGTGGATCCTTCCAACAGAATACAGTAGCTTGGGATTACTGGATTTGAAGAGGTATTTTAGAGCTACAAAGTTAAGGCACCTAGACATAGCACAATCAGGAACGAACTAATTCAAAGTGGAAAGGGATGATAATGAAATGAGGGAAGCTCGTGAAATAAGGACATACTGGGATTTTGGATGCATAGCCTTACGGAAAATAATAATCATACAGAATATTATATTCCTAAAGTAGCAGGAAATATTCTAAAAACTAAGAAAATGGGAATGGAGAAAGAAGAGTCTGCCAATAGGGATGATTGCAATTAGCAGTATAGAGAACAGGCAAGAGGGGGCTGGAATTTACTGGAGAAAACTGTCAAAGGCACCAAGGTATTGGGAAGAAATAAAGGGAAAGGTAATAGAATGGGAAGACCAAGAATACATTTGGATTGCAGACTAAAGACTGCCTTCATTATCAAGGATTGATAGAGTATATGCAAATATAATAAAATAGGGAAACCCTAAGTGAAAAACCAGAACTGGTAGAGTTTTTAGTAGAATATAGAACAGAAGTTGCTGTTGAAAAAGTGATAATTAGTAGGGCATATAAAATATTGCACAATAATTAAAGGAATCAATCACAGAAGGTTGAAAAGGATTGGGCACAGAGATTGGATAAACAATTCACAAAAAAACAATGGCGGGATATATGCATAGCTTCCAAATATGCAACAAAGTCTAGAAGATTTAGGATCTTTGCTTGGAAGTGTTTGCCTGGGTATTTTTATATACCCCAACCAGACTCCAAAGAATTTTTCCTCATGAACACTGCAAATGTTGGAGGTGTGATTGGGCAGAAAATGGTAACTGGGGGGATATGCTGTTTGGCAGTGTAATGAGTTGGCATACTTTAAAAGTTCCCTGCAGACTTCTCTTTTTTTTTTTTTAAACTTTACTGAAATATCACTTGTGACATAGGCACATTTACATAAAAGTAATCAAATTGTATTAAGTTAAAATTAAACATTAAGCTTCACATATTTTGCTATATATCATATAACCAAAGCAATATTACATAAATTATTGAATTCCTGACCATTTTTTAAACAAGACATCTTTATTAAACAATCACAACATAAGCATTTTCACATTTATATAAATGAAAACAAACCACACCGACACAATTGTAGCTGCAAGCATTTTACATCAAAAACCATACTGACACTCCTAATTGCAAACATTATACATCACTTATAATCTACTCAATCGTTTTCAGTCAAACATTGCACAGCTCATTTAAGTCCTGCCTTCTTTTAAACCACATTCCTCCCCTGCATGTATTGGTCTCACAATTCCCATTTTTCCTTTGTAGTTGGCTCCTACCTTTTTCTAAAGATTTCAATTCCAGTTGTTTTATCTTTGTACTATATTCACTACTTCTAATATAGTTGGTTTAGATGTTGATTTTCATTTTCTAGTAATTGCTTTTTTGGCAGCCACCATAATTAGAGACAGCAAGACCTTACCACATCTAGGCAATTCCGATTCTGTATCATACCTGAAAAAAATCATCTCCCTCACCACACTAATCTGCTCACCCAGCATCTATGACAGTGCATCCTGCAGGGAATCCTTAAAGTGTGCCATCTCACTGCACTCCCAGGAAATATGTTCCCAATTACTGCTTTCCTCCCAATCACACCTAACATTTGCCATCTACTCGAGGAAAATTTCTCTGGAGTCTACTTGGGGTATTAAAACTAAATATTTCCAAGAAAAATCCTAAAACTTCTAGATTTTGCTGAATATTTGGGAGACAGACATGTATTCTTCCATTGTTTCATTGTGAAATTGATTATCCAGTCTCTCTTTCCAATCCTTTCTAACCTCCTCTCATTGATCCTTATAGTTATTATGCAATATTTTATATGCTCTATTAATTATTAATTTTTAATGGCAACTTATGTTCTAGAGTTGACTAAAAACTCTACCAGTGCTGGTCTTTCGTTTAGGACCCCCATTTCTCTTTGCCTAATGATATCCATTCTTGATAAGGAAAGCAATCTCTAACCTTGAGTCTAAATACATTTTTGGCATCTTCCCATTCTGTCATCTTTCCCCCTCTAGTCATTTGCTCATAAAACCTTTGTTCTTTTACCAGTTTTCTCTAATTCCAGCCCCCTCTTGCCTATGTTTATATGCCTAATTAAAGTAATCCCTATCAGCAGAATCTCCTTTCACATTCCCATGTTGGCTTAGTTCTCTAGAATACTTTGTGCTACTTTATGGATATAATATTCTGTATGATTGTTATTCTCCTTAAAGGCCTGCATCCAAATCCCAGTCTCTCCTTGTTTACTGAGCTCACCCCCCCCCCATTTCATTATCATCCCTTTCCACTTTGAATTATAGTTTTCTGCTTGCACTAAGTATAGAAGCCTTAACTGTGTAGCTCTGAAACACCCATTCAAATTGGGTAATCCCAATCCACCCTGTTCTACTGAAGAATCATCTTATCCCACTTGACTCTTGCAGTCTTACCCTCCCAGATAAAGTTCTTCAGATCTTTATTGCTATCCACAACTTCTCCTCTGATTGATAAAAAATATGCCTAATCTGTGTACAAGACTAAGTAAACTAAACATTTTGACTGCTTGTATCTTACTATCCATATCCATATACGAAAGCTTTCATTTTCTTAATTTTGGTATTCTTTTGTTTAGTATCTTCCCACATATCCTTAGCTGCCACACCAGAATCATTTTAAACCATACTCCTAAACACTTCATTTTATCATGTCCCCATAAATAAGGATATTGCTGAACCAATTCATGTGTGTATGCATAATTCATCACTATTGCATTTGTTTTAGCTTCATTCATTTTGTATCCTGAAAAGATTTGAAACTATCGAAATGTTCCACAATGCTGTAATGTCTCTTTCTGATTTTGTCAGGTATAAAACAATATCTGCAATTACAGCAGGATTTTCTTGGCTACCACACCAATTACATCCTTGAATTTCTGAGTCCCTTATTTCTTTGCCAATGGTTCTAAATATAATGCAAATAAAGGGGAAAGAGGACACCTCTTCCTTGGTTCCTCTGCACAAGCAGAAATTATCAAAAAGGCCTCCACCCAGTTTAATTTCTGCCTCTGATTCCTCATATATCCTCCTAATCAACCTTATATATTTTTTTCAGGAAATGCAAATGTTTCCATTGCCCTGCTCATAAAGTCACAGCTTACTCTGTCAAATGCTTTCTCTGTATCAAGACCCACCAACAATGGTATTTTATTACATTCTGCTTCCCTCTGGATCATCAATGTTCTGTTAATGTTGTCAAATGTTTGCCTCCCCTCCACAAAACCACATTGATCCATATCTATCAGTTTTGGCATTGTGTTTGTCACTCTTTTAGCCATTATAGATATGACCACTTTATAATCATGGTTTAGTATTGAAATGGGCCTGTATGAAGTTGAGTCCAATGGATCTTTACACTCTTTAGGTATTACCAGCTACCACTGCTTTCTTCCAGGATGTTGATACTTCTCTTAAAATACTGTTAAACAAAACCTTCCAGAGCTTTCAGTTTTTGACCTCCTAGCTTCCAAACGTCCACAGGAATACCATCTATTCCTGGGGACTTTCCTGTAGATTGGTTATACATTACAATTTTTATCTCATCTCCTCCTTTCCTAACCATTAGTAATTGAGCCTCATCTACCTCTAACCTTGATATATTTAATTCTTCCATAAACATTTCCATTCATATCTTTTCTTGATTTCCATATTTCTCTGCTTTATACAGAATTTCATAGAATTTCTTGAAATATGTCTAATACCTCAACAGGATCTCGTTACCTTCCTTGTTATAGGCTAAGATTATTGACAGCCCTTTCCACTTTCTGTTGCCTGAGTCGTTGTTCCAAAAGTTTTTGTGCTCTAGTGTTATCAAAAAACAGTTGCTTAACAGCAATCTTTCTAAATTTGTGCATATTATCAAGGTAATCCCTTATTTTTTGCTTAGCATTTTGCAGTTGATCCTCTTCTTGCTCTGTGATATTCCCTCTATTCTACAATACTTTTCAATAAAATAAATGAAGTGGAGATAACACGGCAGGAATAAAAAAAAATTTAATATAAGGTTAGCACTTTCACATCCAACAAGATGCTTCTTCAGACCATAAAACCCAGCTTACTTCACTTCCTTATTTTATTGTACTATTTGCTGATGCAAGTTGGAGTTTATCCACAGTGGCTGCACTGTTTAATTTTATAATACTTTAACATTTGTCAGTCCCTTTAAATAATCCTGGTTACTTCTTACCATAGTTCCCTTTCTTTTATTTCCACCCTATTTTTAAACTCCACCTTAATTTATCCCACTCCCTAGTTATATTTTCAAAATAAATTTCTATCCTAATAGATCCTGAATAATTGCTACTACCCATTCCTTAAATTCTTCTCTTTTCAACAGATACCTCTGTGGACTACTCTGTCAGAAATACTGGGTGAGAAAACTAGTGTAACTAAGGAAGTGATCTTAGTTGTGATACATAATTGGAATTGCCTAGACATAGTAAGGCCTTGCCAAGCTTAATTCTGGTGGCTACCAAAAAAGCAATTGCTAGAAAATGCAAATCACAGTTTAAACCAATTGGAAGTAGGATCTTTAGGAAAGGGTAGCAGAAAATGACATAAAAATGGGAATTATGAGAATACCCGTCAGATCATTAACATTTGGAGAAAATATGGAAACAACTGCCATTATATGTTATTTCCACCTGTCATGTACAACAGATTTTTTAAAAATGTCTAGTTTCAGCTTTTGTTACATTCATACACTTTAGCAGACTGATCTTTTATACAGTTGTTTTGTGTCATATTTGTTTGAACCTATGTCACATCTTACAAGACTTTTTAATTAAAACCCTCAAAAAAAAAAAAAAAACACCTCCAGAACCTATTAACTTAATACAAATATAAAAAATATGTACAAATTCAAATAATGAAGTTTAACACTTCTAATAGGAGCAATCGTCCCAGACTGAAAGCTATACTCACAGGCTTTAATTAACCTAGAACAATGATCCATGTTAAGACACATTGTACGACCTGTGCTTCTACTTACACTAAGTGTTGTATGTTTTTGTCTTACCTTTACTTTATTCCTCTCTCAGAAGTAGAATACAGCTTGAATGCTTTCAGAGAACATTATATTTTAGCTACTGAAAGAAAAAACTATTCTTTTGTTATTGCCCTTATCAGCTTGTCTCCACAGAAACACTGGAATCAGAGAGACAGCTGCCTTCAGCTACAAATGTTTTATGTTGCACTGAGAAAATTTATTTGCTAAAGAACTTTTCATTCCATTCAATGTTCTTTATTTACTTGCTTCCATTTAAAACTTGTTAGATCAAGCCAAGGGCCCTAATCCAGTCATTACCCTATGCAAAAGTAGTAGTCATGGTCTTTTCTTCCAACTTTTTTTCTTCGCATTGCAGTGCCTATATTTCTTAAAACTAAAGAAGGGAAAAGGGGCACCTATTTAGTTGAGCATTTGTATTGCACACAAAAATAACTGAAAACGCTTTACTATGTAGCACACAGTATAAGTCATGTTTTATGAAAATACTGTTAAAGTTTTAATTACACTTACTCCTTTCCATCCTCTTCCCCTTAACATTCTTCCAAACATGAATGACATGAAATAGAGCATATGCTTTGGAGTCCCCTACAAGTTTAACAAAGTCAAGTCCAACATTTCCAGAGTTTTTTTGTTCCACCATATTTCACAAATGTGATTGATGCTTTATAATCTCACATTTGTTCATTAATTTCAGAGTAGCTGGTTTTCTTCCTGTTGATCTCCAGTCTCTTGTTCATTTCCAAAGTACTCCTGGTTCTTCTAGTTAATTCCTGTGCTTTTCTGTCATAAGCATTTTCCTTTGGAATACTGGAAAATGTTTCTCTGGCATAGTCCCTCTATGATTTTTATCATCAGAAGAATAAGAAGCAGAATCCCCTTCTGTTTGATAGCTCACTTTTGTTGGACAAACTTGTATTTCCTCCATAGCATATTCTGCTTCTAAAAATGACTGACCCTTCAGGAAACAAAAATTCTTAAGATAGCTGCACACATCAGCTTGAATCTTACACATTGCTTCTCAACATTCCTCATTTGCTGGAATAAATTTCTCTTCTGCCCAGTGTACAGTGAGTAATCATTTTCCAAAGTACTACTGTCTACAACCATGGCATTCTGTCCTTCTACCAGTTTTGCCAGAACCAACTTTCTGCTGGTAGGATTCCATCTTTACTATTAGAGGTCTTGGCTGTTTTGATTATATCATTGAACACCCAACACTGTCGAACGTATCACATCATTGATAATGCAGGCCATGAACCGTTCTGTGATTGCATTATAGTGGGATCAGGAAATTTGTCCTTTTCTCCACCGGAGTGTGATCTCAGAGTTGTTATATACAATTATGAGGGGTTGGATGGCCTGTATTCTCGACGAGATGACATTTGAGAATGTGGCTGTTTGACAATATAATACAGACCAGACTGCTTTCTCATGGCCAGGTTTGGAGCATATACACAAAGTGCCCTTTCAGTTTACTCCTGCTGTAGAATACTAGTTCAGCTGCTCATTTGAGCTTTCATAAAATTAATATATTTTGTTCCTTAAAGTTTCTCTGGTACTTGAAAAATTCTGAGCTTTTGCCTATGTGCTCTGTCTACTAATTCTACCACTTTTTGAAACTTCTTTTCTTGAGCAGTCTCACTCAGCCAGCCTTTTCTTCATTTTGACCTCTCTCTTCATCTGAATAGATTTTTCCATTTTATCCACCCTTGTACTAATATACTCCTTTTGTGCTTCATTTCAATCAGCTCCGAGCACATTTCACTTATTTCCTCTAGATTATTGAAAGTTACATCTTCCACCAAAGCAGGAGCTTGAAAAAGAAGTTATGTACCTACCATAACGTTCCATGTTAGTTGTCTTCTTCTCGCCTTCTTTCTTGCTAGTTGGGTTCGGAGCCGATCCTCGGCTCCGACTCGGCCATCTTCAAAAGCTCGAGAGCTGCTTATCGTCTTGAGGCCCCCCTATATCCCATGATGCCTGGTGCTAGATACCCAGATCTCATTTGGTAAGTCTAACTGCAGACATAATAATAAAGGAATCCTATCCTAGAATGCATAAATCCTACTGGAAAGACTACTAGTCAGAAAGAAATAGTCAGAGAAGACTCAGCCAGTGAAAAATCAAGAAGAACTCTTCTCGGTCCACTAGGATAGGGGAATGGAGGGTGGGACGCAAGAAAGAAGGTGAGAAGAAGACAACTAACATGGAACGTTATGGTAGGTACATAACTTCTTTATGTTAAGTTGTCCATCTCGCCTTCATTCTTGCTGGTTGGGACAGTGTCCCTAGCACCTAAAATCCTGGGTGGCTCATCGGAAAAGACTCTTCAGAACAGTGGAACCAAAATCAGCTCTGCTCCTGGAAACCAAATCCAACTTGTAATGCGAAATGAAAGTATGTGGGTTGGCCCATGTAGCCGCAGCACAAATAGATTCCATGGGCAACCTAGCCTGAAAGGCCACCGAAGTACCTAAAGCTCTGGTGGAGTGACCTTTTGTTTTAACTGGCAATTCTTTATTCTTCAGTTGATATATGAATGTGATGATAGAAGTCAACCACCTGGATAAGGTTACTTTGGAGACCGGAAGACCTTGTTTACCTACTGCATAAGACAGGAAAAGTTGATCTGATTTTCTAATGTCATTGGTTCTATGCAAATAAAAGCGTAGCTGCCTGTGAACATCTAGCTGATGCAACTTATATTCCACCCTGTTGGAGTGGTTAGGGAAAAACACAGGAAGGTCTATAGACTGATTCAAGTTACTCTCTGAAGAGACCTTAGGAAGGAAGGACGGATTAGTCCTAAGAGCAACCCTGTCATTGTGGAACACGAGGTATGGGGGACGGACAGAAAGAGCCTGTAGTTCCGAAACTCTTCTGGGTGAAGTAATAGCTACCAGAAAGAGGGTTTTCCAAGATAAGAACTTCAGCGAACAAGAAGCTGCAGGTTCGAAAGGGGGCAAAATTAGCGAAGTTAAAATCAAATTTAAATCCCACGGTGGTGGAGGATCTCTCACTGGGGTCCTAAGCAGAGTGGTTCCTTTGAGAAAGGCTTTACACAGCTTATGGGACATGATATTGTTTTCCGACAGGCCAATATGAAAATATGAAATTGCCGCTAACTGGACTCTAATTGTAGCTGAAGCAGAACCAGCATGGAAGAGTTCTGCTAGAAATTCCAAAATGGATTGCACTGGGGCTGAAAATGGGTCTATGCTTTTTGCCTCTGCCCAGGAAGAAAAATGTTTCCACTTACTAGCATAAGTTTTTCTGGTCATAGACTTGTGTGATGACAAAAGGATTTCTCGCACAGATGGGGAAATATCTGGGAGCCTGGCTAGGGTTGGAAGTGGAGCAACCACGCTGTGAGCTGGAGAGTGTGCAGGGATTGGTGCAGCCCACCCGATTGATGAATCAGGAGGTCTGGAACTAGGTCCAGAGTCCAAGGCTGTTCGAGAAGATAGGAGTGCAGGAACGGAAACCATATTTGTTGAGACCAGTAAGGAGCAATGAGGATCATTTTGCAACCCGAAACGGCAGCCTTCTGAATCAATTTCAGTATGAGGGGGAAAGGAAGAAATGCATAAAGAAGTCCCTTGGGCCAATTGTGGACTAGAGCGTCTCTGGGGGGATGCCTGGGGAGTGGAAGGAGAGAGAAGAAATTGCTGCACTTGCTGTTGAAGGGAGTTGCAAAAAGGTCGCAGCAAGGTTGGCCTCATCTGCGGAAGATTTGGTCTGCAACCACCTGGTTCAGAGACCACTCGTGAGGCATGAGAATTGCTCTGCTCAGTCTGTCTGCTATAACGTTGGACTTCCCAGGGATGTGCGTTGCAATCAAAAACCATTGGGAAGAGATCGCCCACTGCCAGAGTCTGAGTGCTTCTCGACATAGGGGGTAGGACCTGGTTCCACCCTGCTTGTTGATGTACCACACTATGGACATATTGTCCGTTTGAACTGCAATGGTCCCGGTAGGAAGAGAGTCCTGAAGAGCCTGCAACGTTAAGAGCATGGCCCTCATCTCCAAGACATTTATGTGCAGATGATACTCATGAGGTTGCCAGATGCCTTGGACTGTTCTGCCCTGATAATGCCCCCCCACCCTATCAGGGAGGCGTCCGTGGTCACTGTAGCCACTGGAGGGGGAAAAACAAATGGTCTGCCGTGGAGCACTAATGTGGAGACCATCCACCACGCATGCCTGAGTGATCATAATCATGTAAGACATGGGAAGTTGCTGGAAGGACCATTGGGTGAAAAGAAGCCAATGGAGAATCCTCATGTGACAACGAGCTAGAGGAACAAGTACAATAGCTGCTGCCATGAGATCTAGCATTTGAAGGACAAACCTGGCTTGAATCCTTTTGCATGCTAATAAAACCTTGACATGCTGACGAATCACTGAAACCCTGTCTGGTGGGAGGCTCACTACCATGTCTTTGGTATTTAAATTTGCGCCTATACAGGTGATAGATTGACAGGGCGACAATGCAGACTTTTCAAAATTTATTGTGATACCTAGCCTGGAGCAAGTGTCGATGGTGCAGTCTCTGGCTCGCAGAAGGTGATGTCTGGTGGTAGCAGTGAGGAGCCAGTCGTCAAAATATGGAAACACCTGGAATCCTTGCCTTCTCAGGTGAGCGGTAACTACTGCCATACATTTGGTAAACACCCTGGGGGCTGTGGTGAGACCAAAGGGCAGAGCTCTGAACTGATAATGGCTGGCTCCCAGCCAGAAGCGGAGGAATCTTCGGAAGCGTCTGTCCATTTTTATGTGGTAGTATGCATCCTGAAGATCTATGGAGCACATCCAATTGTCCTGACCCAGGAAAGGGTAAAATGGACTGAAGCATGACCATCCGGAATTTTGTTCTTTGTACAGACTTGTTTAGTCTGTTGAGATCCAAAATGGGTCTCCAGTCCCCTGTCTTTTTTGGTACCAAAAAGAACCTTGAGTAAATTCCGGATCCTTGTTGGTCTGCTGGGACTTGCTGGATGGCCCTTTTTCTTAGCAGTTTTGAGACGTCTTGCACTGCTTGGTCCCTTAGATTGGGTGGAACATCTGGGAGGGACTTGTATGACTTTAAGGGGGTGCGAACGAAGGGGATTCTTTAGCCTCCTGATATGGCGGACTGTACCCAATTGTCTTGTGTTATCTCGCGCCAGGCTCCTGGGTACAGTGATAGTCTTCCCCTGACTGCCTCTGGAGGTGAGCAGCCGGACAACCCTTCAGGGATGCTGGAAGGGCTTGTCAGAGAAGGATTCTCTGCTGCCCGGGTTTTGCAGACCCCCTCTGCCATGAGGGCGGCATCTGTTATTGTTCCTTCCTCTGCCCCTGGAGGGAAACTCACCACGTGTGTCCGGGCAAGGCTCCTTGAGATTTCCGGAACCACATCTTCCCACTCTTCTGACCCTTAGGATATGGTCTAGAGCGAGTGGAAAAACGGACTCCTACAGCAGAGAGAGTCTTGCCTTCCTGCTCACACCTGGTAAGGGTATCTTTCACCTGTGATCCAAAGAGAGAGGAACCATCAAGGAGGGTGTTGGTGAAAGATGCTCTGAAAGGTTCCGCAAAGTTACATAGCCGCATCCAAGTGTGCCTCCTTAGGGCCACGCCTGTGGCTCTACTCGCACCATCGGCTGCATATGAAATGAGCCGCATGGAGGAGTTTACCACAGAATTAAGAGTCGCCAGCTGGGAGGCTGCCTTAGCCTGGGCCCCCTCAGCTGATGGATCTTGGAGGGTATCTCCAAGCTCTTTCAGGAGATCCCTCTGAAGATGGGTAAAGTGGCACAGGTAATTCAGGGACCGCATGGAAAAGGTCGCTGAAGAGAACATCCGCTTCCCATATCTGTCCATCGTCCTGGACTCTTTATTAGGGGGATGGACAGATGAAGAAGTTTCAGCCAACTCCTTCTTTGTGGCCGCTGCTACCACCATGGCATCAACGGGGACACCCTTGGTCAAGAACTGTTTGTCCTGCGGGGCAGTAATGAATTCTGCAGGCCTTCTAGGGGTCAGTTCCACCGTCTGGAGCCGTCCATGCCTCTCGAGCCACCACAGACATCAGTGGGTCGAAAGGCAGACAGACCCAGGAGGTAGAAGGTCAAGATCCAAACGCATCCAGGAATACCAACTCATCCTCGGAAGGGTTTAAGGTAGTCCAGTTTCCCCTCTGCCTAAACATCTCAAGGATGTCTGAGAAGAAGACATCTTCAGAGGGGGATCTTGGGGACCCTTCTGACTCCTTTAAGTTGGTATCCGATGTAATAGACTCGGGGGAGTCAACATGCTTCCTACTGCATTTTCTCTTGCGAGGTGGCTCCTCTGAAAGATCAGGGGAGGCCTCGGAAGAGAAGGATACACCCAAGGGAGTGTCCTGGAGTGTTGGATCCCCGCGCTTTGGGTCTGGAAGAGGGGCAGAGGCTAACGCAGGCACCCTAGGGGAGGAGCCGATGGGGTCGATCGTGGGACTGACTCAGGGGCCAGCACACTCATCACCTCGAAGGCGTCCCTGCCCGGACGCAGAGAAGGCTCAGGCTCTGACGAAACCAAAAGCCCTCCCCGCACCGAGGGAGATGGCTCCAAGGCAGATGTGGGAGCCGAGCTCACCTGTGCCGAAGCACAAAGAGGGAGAGCAGGGTCGGACAAGGGTCCGATGCCACTCGCCCCCTCGGAGCAGATGAGGGAGTCTCGGCACCCAGATCCCTCCAGGGAAGGTACCATGTAAGGGATCGGAGCTGATGAAGGAACCGAAAGGGAGGGTATCAGCGCCGATGATTCCACGACTCGAACCCCAACGAACTCCGGCTCCGAGCTCAAAGGAAGAGTCGGAGGAGGAATATCAATAGCTGTGGACGGAGCAGACTCCTGATGAGGAGGGCTGGACATTTTGGCAAGGGCCTGCGACTTCAAGAGCCTACTGACCACTCTTTCCAAATCATGGTCCGAAAGTCTAGAGGACCGAGAAGAGTGGGATGATCGATGACTACGCTCCGATTGGAGCAGGGGCGACTTTGGAGCCGAACGTTTCGACTCCAAAGAAGGAGACCTGGATCTCTTTCGACTCTCATCTGGCTCCGAAGACCATGTCGGAGCCGACTGGGAGGGAGGGACATCAGTTCCAGCCGGAGCCGAAATGGATTGTGCGGCTTCACCTGACGGCTCCAAACTGGGAGCAGATGGTTTAGGTGGCCTGGAAGATTTCACCGGCTGAGACTTCGACAGTGAATCTTGGGGTTTAAGCAGACCCCTCAGAATCAATTTATTTTTGCGCTCCTGCAGGACTCTTGGACTGAAGGCATGACAGATGGAGCAACAGTCCTGCAGGTGCACAGTGCCCAGACAATAAACACAAGAAGTGTGACCATCTGTCAGGGATATCTTCTGACAGCATGAGTCACACTTCATGAATCCAGACGGTTTTGGATCCTTGGACATTCTTGGAAGAAAACCAAGGACAAGTTTTCACACAAAAAGTTAAGGTAACCGATAAAAAATATTAACACTCTACAATTACCACAACCCACTACAAGTACTACTACCACAAAGAAAAACAAACTTATCACTAACACTACAGGTTATAGAGAAAACGATTTTTTTTTTTTTTTTTTTTTTTTTTTTTTTTAAGGGAGAGAAGGGGGAGGGGAAACTCTAATTTAAACGAGTTTCTTAGGAAGGGAAAGCTATTTAGAGGAAAAAAACTAACTACAATAAATAAAGTCTAACTAACGACTAATTCTACACTACAATACAGTAATTTTTACAAGTAAATAACAGTAATAATAAAGAAGCTTACACGACCTGAGCCAGTAGAACAACCTCACAGCAGAAGCGGCAAACGAGATCTGGGTATCTAGCACCAGGCATCATGGGATATAAAGGGGCCTCGACCCGGTAAGCAGCTCTTGAGCTTTTGAAGATGGCTGAGTCAGAGCCGAGGATCGGCTCCGAACCCAACCAGCAAGAATGAAGGCGAGATAGACAACTTAACATCTACTTTTCCTTAAGAGCCGCAGGATTTGATGCAGCTAGCATTTTCTCATTTAGTGGCTGTCTTTCTTTCAGGTTTTATACAATTCTTCTTTGCTGGCATCCTACTAGCTAATAACTAAACTTTTCTCAAAAAGATAAATTCACTGGATCACTTTTCTGAGTTTGCATTCACACCAAGAGACCTGAAAGTAAGCTGTTATTCAGTGGGCAGCAATCTTGGAGGTCTTCAATGACATCATCTTGGAGGTTATAAGAACGCAACCAGGCAAACCTCCTTAAAACAATACCAGTGTCAGCAGTGACGTGATAAGTACAAAAATAATAAACAATTACACAATGCCGATTTTTCTACAAGATGAAACCAATGCCAAAGCATTTCTCATACTTTCACAGTTAGGATCAACTTCACAATATTAAGCTTAACATTTTAAAACTGTATAAAAGAAAGTTCCAGAAGCAGACACCCCCCCCCCAAACATATCAAAAGCCTTCCCATTCTTTTCAGGAGAGGGATTAGAATTAAAATATTTAGTAGCTGATGAATTGACTAAAGCTATAACTGCTGTGTGGTTATCTGGGACTCGTGTATAAAAACTTGCAAGACCGAGGAACTTTGTATAATCTTTTTTTTTTTTTTTTAATACAGGCAGCAAGCTGAATGATGGGGAAATTGCAGGCTGTGCTAAAACATCTTCCAAGGATGATAGAACTGGAGGGACAGGGGAAGCTTTTGGAAATTCCAGTAGTAACAAATCATATTTTCTTCATGACTGCGACATTGTTTTCATTAAAGAAACAGTCTCTCAGAGAAAGAGAATCCCTCAAAGGGATAAGCAGATACCACACACTCCTCAATATGAATCAGACACCCGAGGAGAAAAAAATGCAACCATCTCTTCACAACCCCCTACAGATTCCATTGCTTGAATACTTTCAAAGAAACAATCTCTTTTTCTCACAAGATGCTTTAATAAAGAAGAGTCAAAAGACTGCTAAGACAAGCCCAATAAACTACTCCTGTCCAGAGTAGATGACACAAGAGAAGATTAGTTTTCTGCCCTCTTTTTGACAGGGATTTGTGAAAAAAAAAAAATTGATCCAGTATTGCCAACAACAAATTTTCCAGGGATGGCACAGCATTCTGACTAAGCAGTGATACATTTCCTGCCCCATGTCTCATGATAGACAAAACTGGCTGTCTCTTGCACACTAAGGAACACTCAGGCGATACAGAGGACATGGTTAACCCCTGGCTCATGGTGACTGTATGGATTACACTAGAAGACTCTGAAGAGAGTGGCGGCCTGAAGAACAAAATTTAGCCCACAGCAGAATCACCCATCTGTGGCTAAGACAAATTATCAGCCTTTGGTTGACTAAGTAAATGGTCAACAGACCATTGTTCCATGGTCAAGCCAAAAATGGTGCTCATTTCCCATGGAAGCTTGGCAGCAATAGCTGGTAAAACAGGAAAGTAGCAAAAAAAGTAACCCTTGCCAAGGTAAAAACAAAACACTTTCCCTCAGACCCTCAAAAGTAAAAAAAAAAAGAAGTTATGTACTCACCATAATATTCCATGTTTGTAGTCCATCTCGCCCTTCATTTTTACACTTAGGTTTGGAGCTGAACCTTGGCTCTGACTCGGCAGTTCTCTAGCTCAAAGTCTTCTGGTTGGCTCGTGGCAAGGAGGTATCCCATCATGCACCACTGACATATCCCAGATATTGTTTGCTGCAAGTAGTAAAATATACAGAGACAAAGATCAAACCATGGAGAAAGGTCTCAACATAGAAATAAAGCAATAGTCACAATTCCCCCAGGTCCTTAAAGGAGGGGGCAGGAGGGTGGGATAGTACGAATGAAGGGTGAGATGGACTACAAACATGCAACATTATGGTGAGTACATAACTTCTTTATGTTCTGTAGTCCTATCTCGCCTTCATTCTTACACTTGGGACAGTGCCCCTAGCACCTTTATCTTGGGTGGCTCACGGGAAAATGCTCCTGAGTACTGTGGAACCAAAGGAAGATCTGTTCCTGGAAGCCACGTCCAATTTGTAGTGAGTTATGAATGTGTGAGGTGTAGCCCATGTTGCTGCTGCATAAATGTTATCCATGGGAATCTTTGCTTTTAAAGCTACCAAGGTAGAAACAGATCTGGTAGAGTGGGCTTTCACCTTAAAGGGGAGATCTTTGCCATTGGACGTATAAATGAATGAATGAAATGCAGCTTGAAATCCAGTGTGATAAAGTGGGTTTTGAGACTGGTAAACCCTTCCTTGCATTTGAAAAGGAAATAAACAATTGGCATGACCTTCTGAAACTCTTGGTTCTATGGAGATAAAATCACAATTGTCTATGAAGGTCAAGCTGGTGAGATTTGTACTCTGCCTTGTCAGAAAAATTAGGGAAAAAGACAGGTAGTTCAACGGATTGATTAATATTGACCTGAGAAGAGACCGTAGGAACAAATGAAGTGTTGGTCCATAAAAGAAATCCTGTCTCTGTGAAATACCAAATAAGGAGGCTTAATAGAGAGGGCTTGCAGTTCTGAGACCCTCCTTGCAAATGTAATTAATGGCCACTAAAAATATTATTTTCCATGAAAGAAATTTGAGGTCACAAGTTGCTGAAGGTTCAAAGGGGTGCAAAGTAAGTTTCTGAAGTACAAATTCCAAATCACAGGGTGCCACAGGGTCGTAATAATGTGGCCCCTTTAAGGAAAGCTATACACAATCTATGCGCCATAAGGTTATGATCATTAGCCAAATGAAAGGTAGAAATAGCTGCCAGCTGAACCTTAATGGAACAGTTGTTTAAAACTCCAAAATCGCAGAGATGGGGGCTGTATAAGGATCAAGGTTTCTGTCACAAGCCCAGAAGGAAAACCTTTTCCAATTACTGGCGTAAATCTTCCTAGCTGAAGGTTTGTGAGAAGATGTCAAGAGTATGTACATCAGGAGAAAAGTCATGAAGCCTGACTAGGGATGGAATCGGAGCAGCCACGCTGTCAAATTGAGGGTTTGGAGAGAGGGATGGAACACCCCTGACATGTGCATCAGTAAATCTGGAACTGGGTCCAGAGTCCAAGGTTCATCCATTAGGTGAGGCCTGAGGAAGGGGAACCAGATCTGATGAGGCCATTAAGGAGCAATGAGGATCATCTTTCTTCCCAAGGATTTTACTTTCTCAATTACCTTTGATATCAGAGGAAAAAGTGGGAAGGCATAAAGTCCCGAGGGCCAATCGTGAATGAGTGTGTCTCTGGGGGTCTCCCCATTCAGGGGGATCAGGGTGAAGTATTTGCTGCATTTGACATTCAGAGGGGTGCGAAAAGATCACAGCAAGGCTAACCCCATCTGCGAAAAATCTGTTCCGCAATGTGTGGATACAGAGACCACTCATGAGGTATCAGAATCGCCCTGCTGAGCCTGTTGGCTATCATATTGGTTTTCCCCGGAATGTGCGTTGTGACCAGAAAACATTGGGAAGACACTGCCCACACCCAAAGAGCCTCTCTGCAAAGGGGATAAGATTTGGCCCCTCCTTGTTTATGTACCACACCACCGACATACTGTCCGAGTGGATCGCAATCGTCCCTAGAAGGAGAAAGCTGTGAAGTGCTTGCAACATCAGAAGCACTGCTCTCATCTCCAAGAAGTTGATATGCAAATGAGCCTTGTGTTCCTGCCACGTGCCTTGGACTGTTCTCCCTAGATAATGCCCCCCCCCACCCTATCTGGGAGGCATCTGTGGTCACGGTAGTGACAAGGGGAGATGGAATAAATGGTCTGCCTGTGGTCAGACAGCTGGACTGGGTCCACCAGCAAAGATCTTGTTTGCATGATTCTGTTAACAGGATGGGGTGAGAAAGAGGTAGTTGCTGAAGTGACCACTGGGCAAAAAGTAACCACTGCAGAACCCTCATGTGCAGTCTGGCTAATGGGACTAATGTTATCATAGAGGCCATTGTCCCTAACAATCTGAGTATTGCCTTTGCTTTTGCCTTCCGCTGTGGATGTAGACTCCAAATTTGTTGCCTGAGATTCTGGACTCTCTCTACAGGGAGGTAAGACCTCATTGTAACGGTATTTACTTCGGCGCCAATGAAATTCACATGCTGAGATAGCAACAATGCAGATTTTTGCCAGTTTATTGTAATTCCTAGCTGCAAGCAAGTCATAATGGTGGCGTCCCTGGCCTGTAATAGTAGATGCTTGGTGGTGGCAGTCAGGAGCCAGTCGTCCAGGTATAGAAACACTTAGAATCCAAGGCATCTCAAGTGAGCCGTTACCACTGCCATGCATTTGGTGAACACCCTGGGGGCTGTGGTGAGACCAAAGGGCAGGAAGCGAAACTGGTAATGACTGGCCCCCAGCCAGAAGCGTGACTCCTTGATGATCTGTCCATTTTGATGTGGTCATACACATCTTGAAGATCTATGGAGCATATCCAAACGTTTTTCCATAACAACAGGAGTATCGACTGTAACGTGACCATTCAGAACTTGGACTTCTCTACAGATTCATTCAACTTGCTGAGATCCAAGATGGGTCTCAAGTCCCCTGTTCATTTTGGCACCAAAAAGAATCTGAAGTAAGTCCCTAATCCTACTTGGTCTGTGGGGACGGGTTAGCTGACTCTCTTTTCGAGCAACTTTTGGATTTTTAGAGTTGCTGAATCCCTGTGATTGGGTGGATCATCCAGGATTCTTCTGATCCGAGGAGGGGGGAAGAGAAGGGAATACAGTATCCTCTGGTAATTATCCTTCGTACTCACTTGTCTTGAATATCATGCCAAGCTTCTGGGTATAAGGATATACGTCCCCCGACTGTCTCCAGAGACACACAGTCAGGCCTCCTTTCAGGAGCGTTGGTAGGGACGACCACAAAAGGAATCACGGTCTCCCTGGTTCTGCAGGCCTCCCCTGCCTATAGGGTGATGTCTACTGTTATTTCCTCTTCCTCTGGAGAAGGAATTACCCTGTGCATCCTGGTAAAAACTTCTGAGACTTCTTGAACCACATCTTTCCACCCCCTCTGCCCTTTGGGATAGGGTCTAGAAGGAATGGAAAAATGGACTCCCATGGCAGACAGGGTTTTCCCTTCCTGTTCACACCTGGTGAGTGTGTCCTTTATCTTAGGTCCAAACAATGAGGATCCATCAAAGGGGTGTTGATAAATGTAGACTTAAAGGCCTCTGCCTCTGCAAAATTACACAAGTGCATCCATGAGTATCTTCTAAGAGAAACTCCTGAACCCACTGCCCTATTCGCTCCATCCGCTGCATAAGATATGTGCATCATGGAGGAGTTGACAATAGAATTTAAGGTAGACATCTGTGCGTATACCACTTCAGATACGTTACCTTGGAGAGCATCTCCCAGCTCTTTCAGGAGATCTCTCTGGAGCCTAGTGAAATGAGACAGGTAGTTCAGCGATCTAAGTGTAAAAGCCGCTAAAGAAAAGATACGCATCCCATACCTACCATCGTTCGAGACTCCTTGTTCGGTGGATGGATAGTGGAGGAAGTTTCAGCAAGTTCCTTTTTGGTGGCTGCTGCCACCACCATGGCATCTACTGGCACGTCTTTGGTGAGAAAATCTTTGACCTGAGGTGCTGACTGACAAGAATTTATTAGGTCTTCTAGAAACTGGTTCCACAGTATCAGGAGATTCCCACACCTTCCGACTTACTAGATTCAGGAGTTTGTTGAAAGGTGGAGACACCCAAGAGGTGGAAGGTTGAGACCCGAAAGCCTTCAGGTACACTGACTCCTCCTCAGAAGGGGAGGTGGTGGGCCAGCCGCCTCTCTGTTTCAGGATCTCAAGAATATCTGCAAAGGAAATATCAGAGGATGACTTGGGGGACCCTTCTGATTCCTCGAGGTCAGTGTCTGATGTAATGGACTCATAGGGGGAGTCAACATGCTTCCTCTTACAAGTTTTCTTCTGAGGGGGCTCCTCAGAAGGATATTCTGGGGAGATCTCGGAAGACTAGGGGACCACTCATGGAGGGTTCCTGAGGCTGCGAGTCTCTGCTGTGTTGGATGAGTGAAGGTGCTAAGACTGAGATTGGTGCTTTAGGGGGAAGAGTGCCGGTGCCCCTAACTGGAACTGAAGACTTGGACAGAACACTCATCACCTAAAAGGCCGACACTCTTGGCTCCAAGGATGCCCCTGCTCTGTAGGCGCAGAGGCAGTCCTCAGTGCAAAGGAGATAGGCTCCAAGACAGACGTGGGGTCTGAACTCACCTGAGCCGAAGCACCAAGAGGGAAGCTTGGAACCAAAGTTCAGGTCCAAGCGTCCCCCTCGGGCCCGACGAGACAGCTTAGGACCCTAGACCCCACGGATGGCACCGAAGGGGTTGGAGTGGATATCGGAACTGAGAGACCAACTGAGGTAGCTGGAACAGACCCTTTCCAGAGCAAGTGGCACCATCTCTGGCTTGGCTCGGTGGAACAGTGACAGGGTGTACGGGCTCAGTAGACTCCAGAACCGATTGGGACAGAGCCGAAAGTAAATTTGCCAACGCTGATGTCTTGAGAAGTTTGCGCACCACTCTCTCAACGTCCTCATCAGAAAGGCTCCTCGAGGACCTGGAGGATAAAGTGGGGGACCTAGACTGCTGAAATATAGACGATCTGAGAGTCGGAGAGACCGGACGAAGTTCAGCTGACCAGTTCCGAGACACTGACTCAGTTACTGGTTCCGTAACCCTTGGAACCAAAACTGATTGTTCCACATCAATAACCTCTGTTAGCATCAAAACCAGTGGAGCCGAAGAGGAAGCAGTTGATTTGCCAATTTTCTCTGGTGGTTCCGACGACACCGAGTGAGTGGGAGACCGCCTTTTTGTAGTTTTAACTTTGTCTTTTTTAGAAGATGGTGACTTAGAACCAGAGGAGGAAGAAGAAGCCAATTCATCCTCGAAAGAATGCTTTAAGAGGCCTTTCAAAATGAGTTTGTTCTTTCTCTCTTGAAGGACTCTAGGACTAAAAGCATGGCAAAAGGAGCAAGATTCTTGAAGGTGAATAGCACCTAAGCAGTATACGCAAATAGTATGCCTGTCTGTCAGGGACATTTTTTGGGCACACTTGGTACATTTTTTTAAAGCCAGAAGGCTTGCGGTCCTTCGCATCTTTAGATATATCTGAAACCAAATAAATACCAATGCCAGAAACAGGAAGGGAAAACAGAGACTACCTCTAAATTAAATGGTTAGCCCTGAAGAAACAACAAAGTCAAACAGAGGACTAGGTCCTCTAACTTAAATGGGCCTAGCCCTAGGAGAAGAAAAAAAAAAACAGATAAGAGGACTAGGTCCTCTAACTTAAACGGGCCTAGCCCTGGAAAGAAGAGCACGAGCAACAGAACCAAGGACTAGGTCCTCTAACTTAAATGGGCCTAGCCCTTGGTGAAAATGGTTTAGAAAAGGAAACAACAAATAGGCAAAGCCTAAATACCAAGCAAACCAACAGAGATGCAGGGATACACAACAAGCCTACGGTAGAATGGCCAATCAAAAAACAGCAGAAAACAGAGCAAACAATGCCACACAATGTCTTAAACAGGCACTAGGACTATAAACGATCACTAAGTAGGCTGAATACAACTTTTTTAATGTTATAAATTGAACAAGTAGAAAAATATTTCACTTAGCCACGGCCAAGAAGAAGTACATCTGAGTTCAACGAGCTGCAAACGAGATCTGGGATATGTCAGCGGTGCATGATGGGATACCTCCTTGCCACGAGCCAACCAGAAGACTTTGAGCTAGAGAATTGCCGAGGTGGAGCCGAGGTTTGGCTCTGTACCCAAGTGTAAGAATGAAGGTGAGATAGGACTATAGAACATTGACAGTTTCTCCACACAAAAAAGTTTAACTTTTAACACATTTTTTAGCAAAGTAAAAAATTGTGCTCTCATCTAAAAGTGCATAAATCACAAAACAGTCAACAAAAACACTCTTTAAAAGTATTACTTTTTAAGGAAAAGTAAAAAATTTCAAGTAAAAAAGTAATGTTGAAGCTTTTTCCCCTGAAGGGAACTATCTCCCCAGCAATGGAACAGTTAGCAGACCTGTAATTCAGTCCACAGAAGAGCACTCTTCTTGGTGACAGGAAAGCTCTGCACTCTGGTGTTTTTAGTTAGCTCTGCTCAAACAGTTTGGGAGCATGGAAGGTACCCCGAATCTTTGGTGGTTGTCAAGCTGTTATATCCTCTGCAGGATAAAACCCATATAGTTTAGGCCAATGCAGCATTACATCCATTTCTCAAACCTGTCCAAAGACTTGGATTCTGTTAGGGGGATGGACACAGGAACTTTCTTCAGATAATTCCTTCATCATGGCTGCAACTACCATCATAGTGTCTACGGGTGGAACTTTGTTCCAGTGTTTCCTATCTTTGGAAGTTGACAAGATTGTTTTTTTTTTTGGGGGGGGGGGAGAGTTGATACCCATCATGTCAGGGTCATTCCACACACACACACCAAGTCATGAGATCAGTAGGCAGTAGTATCCAGGATAAAGTTGAGCTGGATCTGAAGGATTCCAAGAACAGGCTCATTGGATGAATGGCTTTCAGCAGTCCATCCCCCTTCACTGCTTCATCAATTCGAGGATCTCACTGAAGGTGATGTCTTCAGAGGGGATCTAGGGGAGCCTTCATCTTCATCCAAATTCATGCCTTCCATGAAAGACTCTGGCGACGAGTCTATGGGCTTCCATCTATACTGGTGGGTGATCAGGTGGTTCAGAATCAGACTTGGAGCCAACATTTTAAGTAGCCTCAGAAGCCTGCAGAACAGACTGGCAGTGTCAGATAAAAAGACATGGATCAGAAGCTGAATCCAGTTGAGGTCTGGGTGAAACAGAGCTGAGTAGTAGCACTTTCACTTTTGGTACAGCAAAACCTTCTCAAAAACCGAAGCCGCAATCAGCCCTGAAGGAGTTCTCTTCTTGTCAGAAAATGGAGAGCTCCCATGACCAATGGGTACTGGCTCCAAACCCAATTTGGATCCGAGCTGTCAAGGGCAGAGTCCAAGACAGACAGACATATCTTCTAAAACTTTGGCATCAACCCATCCCCTCGAGCCCCAGCATTGAAGCTTTGGTTCAAATCTCCTCCTGATCAGAGGAGAAAGAGAAAGGAATGCAGTCAGGGAAAAAATAGCTTAGACTACTATCATGAAGGCACCACTATTCTGAGCATTCAAAAGCAATGGAACTGAGAGCCTCAAACTGGATCTGCATTCTCAGAAACTTCATCATTCTTGTCAATGTCTTGCTCAGTTACCCTCCTGGATGACTAAACAGAAGAAGCTATCAAAGGTGGTCTCAAGTATCTTTTTTCCTGTAAGACTGGCGAATGAAGCCTCGGCTCACTAGCTCCAGGGAGTAATGAGACAGAGAAGGTCAGACCAGAGAAACTGACCATTCCAATTTTCTAGGTGTCTTTGGATCTAGACCAACCAAAACCATGGGGTCTGGAGACACTTTCATGGTTTTTTCTGACTTTTCCTTGTCCACTTTCTTTTTTTTCAGTCTTTGCCATATTTTTCTTTCTTTGTCCTTGGACTATAATTTATCCTGCTTTTTAGTTGGGAGGCAGTAGTGGGCAAAAGGGTAGAAAGTACAGTTGTGTACACTTACCATAAATGTAGATGTTCAAGTGTACTCACTGTTGCAATCCATACATTTGGGGTAATCTGCTGGCAGGCTGCACTCAGTCAGCCTGAATTCCAAAGTCTTGGGTCCTGCGTCAGTTGCTGTCTCCTCTTCCATGACGTCAGGTCGTCAGGGGGTATAAAACAAGCAGCCAATGCCATTTTCTTTAGTTTTTCTTGCCGCAGATGTCAGGTGCCCCTCAAAAGGGTAGCAAAAAATTTTTATATATATACATATATATATATATATATATATATATATATATATATATATATATATATATACTATATATACATGCAAAAATACAAACATTACATTCATCTACAAGCAAATACACCACATAGGTTGTAGAAGATAGTGAAGGAAAAAAACTCCAGAATAAAAAGGGGGGGATGGCGAGCGGGTAACCTGGACTGCAACAGTGAATACACTCGAACTTCTACATTTAAGGTAAGTGGACACAACTGTGCTATGTTCATGTTTCACTGTTGCAGTCATTACATTTTGGTAGAATCCCAAAGCTATGGAGGGGAGGCTGGAGCTAAACAGTATTAAGGGCGGTTATAAGGCCCTGCAGAACTGCAGTGGCAAAGCCTGCCCTGGACTTAGAGTAGAGAGGCATATGATAATGCTTTGTAAAAAAGTGTGAACAGAACTCCAAATAGCAGCCTCTGGAATGTCTTTGGTTGGTACTCCTCTGAGAAAGGCTGCTGATGTAGCTGCAGCCCTGGTGGAATGAGACCTAATGCCCTTGGGCACAGGTTTGCCATGGTGCAAGTAGCAGAAACAAATGCAGTGGCTTATCCACTTTGAAATAGTCTGCTTTGAAATAGCCTTTCCTTCTGATCCTGCAGCATATGTCACTAGTAACTGCTCAGTTTTTCTTAGAGCTTTAGTCCTGCTCAAGTAGAATCTTAGCTGTGTACATCCAATGAATGCAGAATCCTCTCCCCCTTATTCTGCGGATTTGGATAAAAGGTCGGCAGATGAATAGTTCGGTTAAGAGCCACACTGGAAACCACCTTAGGCATAAATGAAAGATTGGTCCTCAGGAACACCCTGTCTGGGTAAAAAAATGATAAAAGGCTCCACAGCCATGAGGGCCTGTAGCTCTGAGACTCTTCTTGCTGAAGTAATTGCCAGGAGCAGAGCTGTTTTCCATGATAAGAACTTTAGATCTGCAGTAGCAGCTGGTTCAAATGGAGGCAGGGTGAGCTTTTCCAACACATAATTGAGGTCCCATGCAGGAATTGGTGATCTTCTGGGAGGCCTTACATTTTTGGTCCCTCTAAGATACTGCTTTAGTAAAGGATGAGAAAAGATTGGTGGCTCTGTGTCCAATGAGCCAAGATGGCGGAGGCATGGATTTTTATTGATGAAAAAGATAGGCCTTTGTCAAGCATCTCAGTCAAGTATTGTAAAATCTGAGGAATATTTGGCTCTGCTGTATCAGTTCCTTGTGCTTGGTTCCAAGCACAGAATCTCTTCCATTTATTAGCATAAGATTTTCTAGTAATAGGCCTTCTGGCTTCCAAAATGACATCCATCACATCTTTACTGAGAGGTGTTTGAATAACATGATCAGCCACGCTGCCAGGTTCAGTGTTTGGAGCGGATTGTGCAGGATTTGCTTGTTTTGCTGGGACAGTAAGTGAGGTATTTGAGGTAAGTACCAAGTTTGGAATTGAGACATGTTCCTTAGGAGTGGGTACCAGTATTGGCGGGGCCAATCCGGGGCAATTAGTATCATCTTTGGTTTCTCGTCTGACTTTTAGTTCATAGGTTCATACTAGGCTATCTGCCCTAGGGCATTTATAAGCCTAGCCAGAGTTGTGTGGCTTTCACCACCCCTTAGGTTGAAGAATACTATACCCATTAGTTTGCCGTGCCTCTGTCCAGCAGTGATACAGAGATGATCCCCGGGGTAAACCTACGATCTCCCATCCACTGGTCAAGATTCCTCTTGAACAGAGCCAGTGAGGTGCTCTGTCTCACATGGACCGGGATTCTGTTCCACAGCATAGGGACTCTCTGGGTGATGAATCTGTCCCTCCAGCACGTCCTATTTATATCCGTGTTGAGGTTTAAGTCTCTTGCTCTTGTGGCTCTGGTGGATTTGGATTTTTTGAGGTGGAGCATGTCCATTAATTCCGGGATGGACATGGCCTTGTATGTCAGGCACAGGTCACCTCTGAGCAGACGGTATGTGACTGAATAGAGCTGGAGTTTCTTCAGTCGGGCAGCATATGGCATATTTTTGAGCCTTTATCCTTTTGGTGAGGAACTTTTGGGGTCTTTCCAATTGCTGCAGGTGTCGGGTAAGATGCATTCCGAATGGGGCATTGTACTCAATCATTGGTCTGATAAGTGAAGAGTACAGGGGAACAATGACCTCCCTTGATCTGGATGTGAATCCCTTCATAATCAGGTGGGCAATGTAGAAGGTCCTCCTAACCACTTTGGCAATGTGAGTGTCAAAAGAAAGGTTACTGTCAACTTGGGTCCCCAGGTCCCTGATAACCTCTTCTGTGCTTAATGGATTGCCACCTATGTGGTAACTTGGGGTTACCTTGTTTTTACCAAAGGGTATTGACTATACATTTTTTGGCGTTTAGCTTAAGGCCATGGCTCTGGCACCAGTTATCTGTTTCTATGAGACCTCTCTGAAGGATATCTGTGTCTGATGGATTTTCAGCTATGGCGCCCAGTTTGCAGTCAACTGCAAACTTTGCCAGACACAACCCTCCTATGTTTGCCTGCACTTCTGAAAAGTAGATGCCAAACAAGAGGGGGCCCAGGACTGAGCCCTGTGGGACACCGCTTGTGACCGGCTTGGAGTCTGACATGGCACCAGCAACTCTAACCCTGTGGGTTCTGTCCTTGAGCCAGTTTGCAACCCATCTTGTGACATATGGGTTTACATTTAAGTTGGTGAGCTTTTCTATGATACCCGAGAGTGGGGTATTGTGTCAAAAGCTTTTGCAAGGTCAAGGTAGGCTGTGTGAACTGCCTTACCCTCATCAATGGCCTTGGTGACTGTTTCAAAAAAGTCGACCAGGTTCAAGAGGCATGATTCTGCCCTTGACAAAGCCGAATTGGGTAGGATCCAATGTCTGTAGGTCCCCTATGTCTTTATTTATGAGTTCCATTATGATCCTCTCCATAGCTTTGCAGACCAGGCTTGTTAAGCTTATGGGGCGGTAATTACCAGGGTCCGTAGAAGCACCGCCTTTGTGGAGTGGGACCACAGTTGCCGTATGCCACTCTTTGGGTATGTATCCTGTGGTAAGGCTAAGATTAAACAGCAGCCTTATGTGTGGGTTTAGTTCCTCATTGAGTTCATGTAGCACACAGCCGGGGACACCATCCGGTCCCATTGATGCTGTGTTTTTAGCTTTAGAGACAGCAGCTCTCACCTGGGCATTTGAGATGATTGAGAGGCTACACTCTTCTGGGATAGATATTTCTCCTTTTGGGGGGGAGGGAGGGGAGAAATTTTCACTGAACCTGTCTGCCAGTATGTTTGCAATGTCTGTGGGTTCAGTGATTTTTGTATCATTTTGGACTAATTCTGAGCATATCTGAGAGTTTCCACCCAGATTTCTAACATAGCTAAAGAAGGCCTTATGATTGTCTTTTGAGTCCTTGGCAATTTTTCTCTCAAAGCTGGCCTTGGATGATTTTATGAGTGATCGCAGTTTTTTACTAGTATTGATCAGAGATGTCTTCCCCTTTTAGGGATTTTGCTCTATCTTGTAGTAGCTTTCTCCTCTTGTTGTAAAGTTTGTTTATGGCTGGGGTCCACCAGATCGGGCGCTTGCCTTTGGTGGAAAGGGTCTTGATTTTATTTGGGATTGCTTGATCCATGCAATCCTGGAGGTGCTCATAGAAAGCATTTGTAAGGGATTCAGCAGCGTGGGTTGTGGTTTCCAATGGCTCAGGGGCCTTGAAAGATACCACACCAGTCTTAAGAAGTAGTAGTACCTTGGGAAGAAGAGGAGGAAAGGCTTAAACTGATAGGTTTTTCCAACTGAAAGATAGGGCACCCACTCTCCATGCTTGTCCGTGATAAGTCCTTGTGCAGAATTTTTCCAGTTCATAACTCCGAGGAGAGGCAAATAGGTCCATGTCCTGTCTCCCCCATTTATTTATCATGCTGAAGACTTGTGGATCTAGTTTCCACTCGTGAGGATCCATAAGGTTTCTGCTTAAATCGTCTGCCAGAGTATTTTGCTTTCCTGGCAGGAATTGAGCATGAAGATGTACTTGGTAAGTCAAGGCTGTGCCCACAGTACCATGGCTAGTCTGCAAAGGGGGTATGAGTGCATGCCCCCCTGCTTGTTTATATACCACATCACTGTGGTGTTGTCTGTCTTTATCAGTAGTTGTCCTGGATGAAGTTAGTCCTTGAAGGCTGTCAGGGCATTTTGAACAGCTAACATCTCTTTTTGGTTGATATGCAGATGCATTTGTTTTGGGGTCCATATGCCCTGAATGCATCTTCCCGCCAGGTGGGCCCCCTCATGCATAATCTGATGCACCTGTTGTTAAGGTTTGGCTGGCAGGGGGTAGAATGAAAGCCCATCCCATGTTCTGGTGACATGCCTTTGCCCACCATAGAAACTCCTGTCGTAGGTAGGGAATGAGAGGAATCATTGTTTCCAGACTGTGATAATGTTGACTCCATAAACATTTTAGGTACCATTGTAGTTTCCTCATATGCAGTCTTGCATATGAAATCAGTAGGATGCCATGAATCCCAAAGCCTGCAGAGTTTGTCTTGCAGTTAACTGGGTCTTTATTGCCATCAGTTTGAAGTAAGTAGTCAGTTGCCTTTGTTTGTCTGGCGTGAGGAAAGCCATCTGGGCAGTTGTATTCAAGCTTGCACCCAGGAATGTTAGCTTTTGAGAGGGTACCAGTTGTGATTTCTTTTCGTTTATTGTGTACCCTAGGCATGTTAGAAGCCTTTTCACAAACGCCAGGTGCTGAAGAAGAATGTCCTTGTTCTCTGCTTGAATGAGACAGTCGTCCAAGTAAGGATAAATTTGTATACTACTTTGTCTGCAAAATGCAATTACTGGTGCCAGGCACTTTGTAAAGACCCTGGGCGCAGTAGATAAGCCAAAGGGTAGTGCAGAGAATTGGTCATGCATAGAGCCAGCCTTGAAACGGAAGTATCTTCTGCACAATTCCCTTAATGGGATATGCAGGTATGCCTCTTTTAGGCCTAATGTCACCAGCCAAGCGTTCTTGCCCAGCATGGGCAGAAGCTGCTGTAAAGTTAGCATTTTGAATTTTGGAATGTCCAGTTACGTGTTCAGAATTGTTAAGTCCAGTATTGGGCGACAGGCCTCGTCTTTTCTGGGTACCAAGAACAGTTTTGAATAAAAACCTTTTCCTTTTTCCTGTTCTGGTACTGGCTGAAAAGCCCCCATATCCATGAGGGACGTAACCTGTTTCTGTGCCTCTGCCCATTGATTTTTTGGCAGATCTGCCCAACTGTTTGCCATTGGCAGAGTATGGAAGTGGAATCTGTATCCCTGAGATACTATGTTTAGCACCCACTTGTCCTGGGTTATTAACTGCCAATCAATTTTGAGCAAAATGTGCTAATTATCCCCCTAAGGGTGCTGCCAAAAGGTAAGTGCTTGGTGATGGCAGAGGGAAGTCACTGAGACTGTTTACTGTAGGGTTGCACTTTATTTCCTCCAGATTTGGAGGTAGAAGCACCCCATTGCTTTGACCTGAAAGGATCTTGTGACTGGTATCTAGAACCTTTATGGCGTCTGGATTTGCCCCATTGAGCTCTGTCAGACACAGGAAAGGACCAATTTTTTGTAGGCCAGAATCCTCATAGGGAGGTATAGATAATTCCTGATCAGAAGAGGAATCAGAAGAAATAGAAACCTGATCTGAAGATTCATAATCAGTGTCTTGCCTAGGCCTCTTATCAGGAGGGGGTTGGGAACCCCTGATCAAGGTAATTAGGTCTTCAGACATTTTGATCATCTGTTTTCTGGGCATAGAGGCCTGTGCACATGGCTCATGCGTCGTTTTTTTAGTTTTAAAAGTTGCTTTTGTCTTTGATTTTGAAGCTGGCGTCGGTTTAATATAAAAATGTTGCGGCCTGAATACACCCTCAGAAGTCGGTGCCTGCTCAGCGTGGGTACAATACGTTGAGAATCTTGCGGCGTGCCGGACTCCACATGGGTCTCGGTAGGGGCCTGCGAATCGAAAGTAGCATGTATCAGGGGCTGCGAAAGCACCTCACTGAGTACCGGCGACTGGCTTAGGAGAAGCTTTGTAGGTTTTGGACCTCGATGGTCTGTCTCTGTCCTTTTCTTTGTGTTTTTTGTGTACTTCGATAGTCGGATTGCTATCTGACATTTCAGGATAGTTAAATCTGCTTCCAAAATATTTTGAGGCAAAAATATACTGACGCTTAATAGTGCATTGGTTAAATCTAGCACAAACTGACAGCCAGGCACGTTATGATCAGGGTCTAGGCAAGGAACACAGTATAAATGAAAATCCTTATGAGGTATTTCTTCCCACAAGTAATACAATTAACTTTTTCTGACATCGGTATGGAGCAAGAAAAAAAGTTTCCCCAATGGGGTACTTAGCTTTAGTGAAGACTTCGGTTCTGAAACTCAAACTCGAAAATTTCAGGAGTCGGCCGACCGGCACTTACGAACTGCTTCTGCTTCGGGCACCGCGCGGCAAGAAAGACTAAAGAAAATGGTGTCGTCTGCTTGTTTTATACCCCTGACGACCTGACATCATGGAAGAGGAGATAGCAATTGACGCAAGACCCAAGACTTTGGAATTCAGGCCGACTGAGGGCAACCTACCAGCAGATTATCCCAAATGCAATGACTGCAACAGTGAAACACAAAGAACATTGGACTGTACTGTGACTATCCGGAACTTGGTGTGCATGACCAACTTGTTTAACATGCTGAGATCCAAAACTGGTTACTTTTTGGTAACAGAACCTCGAGTAAATTCCGGATCCTATCTGGTCTGGTGGGACATCTTGGAAGACTCAGAGCAACTGCTGAATTTGCTGAGTTGCTGACTCCCTTTAATTGGGTGGAACATCGGGGAGCTTTGTTACTGATGGGGCAGTAGGAAAAAGGGTATGGTGCAACCTCTGGTAACAATTCTCTGCACCCAAATATCGTTTGCGATACTTAGCCAGGCTGTTTGGTGCAGGGAAAAGTGACCCACAAATGCCTCCAAAGGAAGACAATCAGGCCTCCTTTCAGGAGCGCTGATAGGGCCCATCAAAGAAAGTATCTTGGATTCTGTATTCTGCAGGCCTCCTCTGCTACTAGGGTGAATTCTGTTACCATTCCCCCCCTCTGCCTCTGGGAGAACCTTTTCCACGTGTGTTAGGGAAAGGACACAGTCTTTTTTAAATTACATCTTGCGAATCTCCCACTGATTCCTAGAAAAGGTTCGTTTGGGGGGGCGCTGAAAAATGTACTCCAATGGCAGACAGTGTCTTCCCGGCTGTTTCACACATGGAAAGTGTTTCCTTTACAGTGGGTCAGAAAAGCGAAGATCCACCAAACGAACTGTTGACAAAGGAAGACTTAAAAGGTTCAGTGAAGATGCACAGGTACATCCAGGCTGGTCTCCTCACGGATTAGTCTGAACCAGTTGGCCATGAGGCGCCTTTTCTTGCTTTGGTGATAAGCCTCATGGACGAGTTCACAACTGATTGTAAGGTAGTCAACTGAGGGGCAACAGAAGTATGGGCCTCCTCCATCGTGATCCTTGCTAATGAGCTGGAAAGTTCCTTAAGTCCCTTTGTAGTCTCGTGAAGTGGGCTAGAGAATTCAGCAAACATATGGGCAAATGTTGCTGACATGTATACCTGCTTCCCCAGCCTACTCATTGCCCTAGACTCTCTGTTAGGGGATGAATGGACAAATACATTAGCGAGTTCCTTTTCAGTAGCTACCGTCACAACCAAGGCATCAACCGGTATATGTCTTTACTCACATACTACGTTTCTACTGCAAGTACCATAATCTTATCTGGTCTCTTGAGGATGGGTTTGGTCGAATCAGGTTCCTTCCACGCCTTCTGACAAATTAAATCCATCAATTTGTTGAGAGCGGCAGCTACCCAGGAGGTAGACAGGACAGTCACAAATGTTTCCAGGTATACAGAGCCCTCATGAGAGGGGATGTGGGAAGACCAACCATCATTTTGTTTCAGGAGCTCGAGGCTGTCTGCAAAGGAGATGTCTTCGGGTGGTGATTTGGGAGACCCTTCTTCATCAAAGTCAGTAACAGCGGTGATGGACTCTTCGGCTGAGTCCAGGTGTTTTCTATTGCATCTCTTCCTAGGGACTTCCTCGGTGTTGTGGTCCGGAGAAGTATTGGAAAAGCTAGGGATCCCAGAATTGGTAGTCTGGAAGTCCTGGGCTCATAGGCATAGAATGGCGGGGATCATTTGACAATGTCAGTTTGGTGGTCAGGGGTGGACCTGAGGAGTGAATCAGTCTGATCTGTGGACACAGAGGGACCCACTTCACCACCTCAAAGGCTGACCTCCCTGGAGGGGGGGGGGACCGAAGGAGCAGAGACTGAAAGTCCCTTGTTCCCCAGCTGCCTTCCCATAGGTTATTTGCCTAAGGAGGAAGCCAGAACCAAGCTATCAAGCGCCGAACCTCCGAGAGGAAGAAAAAGCTCTGACAATCTTGGAGTCAATCTAACTCACCTGGATCCAGTGTGAAAGCCTTTGCTCCAAGACCCGACTGGATCAGAACACGTTGGAGCAGATGAGTTCAGAGTCATTGTTGAAAGAAAGACACTAGTCTTCTTGGATCCAACACAGATGGGCATGGAGCACTCGGATCCAAGAACTCTGAGTCAGAGGAGGAGTAGATGCTGGAGGGAGTCCCTGATCTGATGGGGTCGGAAAGTACAGTTGTGTACACTTACCATAAATGTAAATGTTAGCATGTATTCACTGTTGCAGTCATTACATTTGGTTAATCTGCTGGCAGGTTGCCCTCAGTCGGCCTGATTAACAAAGTCTTGGGTCCTGCATCGGTTGCTGTCCCTTCTTCCATGACGTCAGGGGTATAAAACATACAGCCAAAGCCATTACACCAGTTTTTCTTGCCCTAGATGTCAGGTGCCCCCCTAATAGGGAGCAAATAAACATAAAAAACACAAAGGTATACCTCCATCAAAAAGCAAATACACCAAAAAGGCTTTTAAGCATAGTAAAGGAAAGTAGGGGTATAGCCAGAAGAAATTAGGGGGCTGGAGAGAGAGTAACCAGGACTGCAACAGTGAATACACTCGAACATCTACGTTTATGGTAAGTGTACACAACTGTACTATGTTCTTCGTGTTTCACTGTTGCAGTCATTACATTTGGGTAGATTCCTAAAGCTATGGTTGGGTGGAGGAGTTTATATAGCATTAGGGCCAGCTATAAGGCCCTGCAAGACAGCAGTGGCAAAGCCAGCTCTGGATTTAGAGAAAATTGGCAAATGATAATGCTTGGTGAAAGTATGTACAGAACTCCAGGTAACAGCTTCTAGGATGTCCCTGGTAGGAACACCTCTGAGAAAGGCTGCAGAAGTAGATGCAGCCCTGGTGGAGTGAGATTGGATACCCTGGGGGATAGGTTTTCCATGATGCTTATAACAGAAATGAATGCAATGGCTTATCCATTTAGAAATTTTTTTTTTTTTTTTAAATAGCATTCCCCTCTGTCCCTGCATCAAATGCAGCAGCAGTTGTTCAGATTTTCTTCGAGGTTTAGTCCTGTCCAAGTAGAATCTAAGTTGTCTGTGCACATCCAAGGAATGCAGAATCTGTTCCCCTTTGTTCTGTGGATTGGGAAAGAATGTTGGCAAATGAATGGACTGATTAAGAGCCACACTGGATACCACCTTGGGCATGAAGGATGGATTGGTCCCGAGTGACACCCTGTCCGCATGAAAGATGATGAAAGGCTCCACTGCCATAAGGGCCTGTAATTCGGATATCCTTCTAGCTGAAGTGATTGCTAAAAGGAAGGTTGTTTTCCAAGTAAGAAATTTTCAGTCTGCAGTAGCAGCTGGCTCGAAAGGAGGTAGAGTGAGTTTCTCCAATACAAAGTTAAGGTCCCAGGCAGGGGCTGGAGCTCTCTTGGGTGGTCTCAAGTTTTTTGCCCCTCTTAGGTACTGCTTGAGCAGAAGATGAGAGTAGAGGGGAGGTTCTGTGTTATGATGAGCAGAAATGGCGGAGGCGTGGATTTTAATGGAGGAAAAAGACGGGCCCTTGTGAAGCATCTCAGTTAAGTATTGCAAAATCTGAGGTAAATTGGGCGCTGCTGTGCTCATCCCTTGAGATTGGTTCCATGCACAGAATCTTTTCCATTTGTCGCCATAAGATTTTCTAGTACTAGGTCTCCTTGCCTCTAAGATGACATCCATCACAGGTTTGCTGAGGGATGAAAAGGGTTAATTTAAGTGATTAGCCAGGCTGCAAGGTTCAATGTTGGAAGCAGAGGGTGCAGAAATTGGTTCTCCTGCTGGGACAGCAGGGAAGGGGTCTGAGGAAGGTGCCATGAAGATAACTGCGACACACTGTGCAGGAGGGCTTACCAGTGTGGGTGCGGCCAGTCTGGAGCAATCAAGATCATCCTTGGTTTGTCCTGCTCGACTTTTAGTAGAACTTTGGAGAGCAGAGGCAGCAGGGGGAAGGTGTAGACTGAAAGGTTTTTTCAGCTGAAGGACAGAGCATCCACTTTCCAGGCTTGTTTGTGGGGAGTCCTTGTGCAAAACGTGTCCAACTGGTAGTTCTGGGGGGAAGCAAATACATCTATGTCTGCGCTCCCCCATTCGCTTGTCAACATGTTGAAAATCCTTGGTTCCAGTTTCCACTCATGTGGGTCCATGAGGTTTCTGCTTAGTCCTTCTGCCAATGTATTTAAATTTCCTGGCAGGAATTGAGCTTGTAGGTGCACTTGGTAGCTCAAGGCTGTGTTCCACAATGCCATGGCTAGTCTGCAGAGGGTGTAGGAATGTGTGCCCCCATGCTTGTTTATGTACCACATAACCGTGGTGTTGTCTGTCTTTACCATTAGTTGTCCTGCAAGAATGTAGTCCTTGAAGGCTGTCAGAGCATTCTGTACAGCTAACATTTCTTTTTGATTGATATGTAGATGCATTTGACAAGGGGTGCATTTGCCCTGAATGCACTTTCCTGCCAGGTGAGTCCCCCATGCATAGTCTGATGCATCTGTTAGGGTTAGGGTGGCAGGGGGTAGTGTAAATCGTAGTCCCTTATTTTGGTGGCAGGCCTTTGCCCACCAAAGGAACTCTAGGCGTAGACAAGGTATGATAGGAATCATTGTTTCCAGGCTGTGAGAATGTTGACTCCATAGGCTTTTTAGATACCACTGTAGTTTCCTCATATGCAGTCTTGCATATGGAATTAGAAGAATGCAGGAGGCCATGAACCCCAAGGCTTGCAGCATTTGTCTTGCAGATAGCAGGGTTTTTGTGGCCACGTGTTTGAAATAGGTTACCAAATGAATTTGCTTTTCTGGCATAAGGTAAGCCATCTGGGAAGTTGTATTCAAGCTTGCTCCCAGGAATATAATTTGTTGACAAGGTACCAGTTGTGATTTCTTTTCATTTATGGTGTACCCCAGACAAGTTAGAACCCTTTTTACAAATGTCAGATGATTTAAAAGTACGCCCTGGCCTTCTGCCTGAATTAGACAATCGTCCAGGTATGGGTATATTTGAATACTTCTTTGCCTGCAAAATGCAATAACTGGAGCCAGGCACTTTGTGAATACCCTGGGCGCAGTAGACAAGCCAAAGGGCAGTGCAGAGAAACGATCATGTGTGCAGCCTGCTTTGAAGCGTAGGTATCTTCTGCAAGATTCCTTGATTGGGATGTGCAGGTATGCTTCTTTTAAATCTACTGTTGCCAACCAGGCATCTTTGCCTAGCATAGGAAGTAACTGATGAAGAGTCAACATCTTGAATTTTGGAATTTCCAGAAAGGTGTTTAGACAGGTCCAGGATTGGATGCCATGATTTGTCTTTTTTGGGTACCAGAAAAGCTGTAGTAGAAACCTTGTCCCTTTTCTTCTTCTGGTACCCGTTGAATAGTCCCCATGATTAAGAGGGAAAGTACTTGTTTTTGAGCCTCTGCCCACTGATTTGGAGGCAGGTCTGGCCACCCATTTGGTGTTAGCAACATGTGGAAATGAAATCTGTATCCCTGGACACTATATTTAAAACCTATTTGTCCTGGGTTATGAGTTCCCAGTTCTTTGCATGAAGAGCAATCTTTACCCCCAAAGGGGCGGTCAAAAGATAAGTGCTTGCACTTTTAAAAGGAAGTCATTGAGACTATTTACCATAGGGGGGTGTCTTGTTATTTCCAGATTTGGAAGTGGAGGCCTCCCACTGCTTGGTTCTGAGAGTCCCCTGGGACTGAAACTTGAGGTTTTTGCTCTGTCTGGGTTTGGGTAGAGAAGACCTGGAAAGGACTGGAAAGGGCCAATTCTTGGTGGGCTAGTCCCAACTAAATCTAGGAGGTTGCACTTGTAAAAAATCTTTAACAGTCTGCATACATTTAGCTTTATCTTCCATCTTTTTAAGAACTTCTTCAGCCTTTTTGCCAAACAGGCGGTCCTGATTTAAAGAAGCATCCAACAATTTAGCTTTAACATGATCAGGCAAAGGTTGCTCCTTAAGCCAAGCATGTCTTCTAAACAAAGACCCAGTAACAGCAGCCATGCAAGAGACCTCTAAAGAATCAAAGCCACATTGCAAAGTATGTTTTCCAACTTGTTCAGCAGAATACATTAAGTCCTGCAAATCTTTATTTTCCACAGTCAGGAATCAACATAATTTTCTCATTAAGCAGTCCAACAACATGTTGCTGATATTTTAACATATGAAATTGGCAGTTTAAAGCTCTGATTGCCAAGGTTGCAGAAGTATAAAACATTTTACTCCATATATCGGAGACCATCCAGGTGCAATTAACCATAGGCAAGACTGCTCTGCAAATTGTAGCATGTTACAGGCCACCCTCACAAACTCAGGAACCTCACATGGCCTTCCTGAAAACACTAGAGGGGATAAATGTATCACCAAACACCATCATACTAGGTGACTTCAATTACCCTAATATAGACTGGGAACACTACTCAAGCCCAAACACCCTAGCCCAAAAGTTCCTGGAATTCATAAACTCAAATGCCATGGAACAACTAGTCACCATCTCCACAAGAGGAGATAACATACTTGATCTCATCATCACGAACATGGGAGCACAATGTTCAACACCGGAAGTTTACCCCTCACTGGTGAGATCAGATCACAAACTAATCTCGCTGAAGGTCCTCATCCCACCCCCGCCTGAAATAAAAAAGACCACAGTAAAGAACTTCTCAAAAGCCAACTTCACACTTCTAAAGACTAGTGTGGTCTCCTTTAAGGCCCCCGAGCCGGCGGAAAACAGTACTCAAGCCGCTGAATCACTTACAAACACCTTCTACCAGCACCTGCAGGACTGCATGGATAAGGCAATCCCAAACAAAACAAAGACTCTTAGTACCAAAGGCAAGCGTCCAGTCTGGTGGACCCCAGCCATAAACAAACTCTACAATAAAAGGAGGAAGCTACTACAAGATAGAGCAAAATCCTTAAAAGGTAAGACACCCTTGATCACTATAAGTAAAAACTAAGAGCTCTCATAAAATCATCCAAAGCAAATTTCGAGAGAAAAATAGCTAAAGACTCAAAAGACAATCATAAGGCCTTCTTTAGCTATGTTAGAAACCTAGGAGGAAACTCCCAGATATGCTCAGAACTAGTTCAAAATGATGTGAAGATTACTGATCCTACAGACATTGCCAACATACTGGCTGACAGGTTCAGTGCAAACTTCTCCCCTCCCAAAAGGAGAGATATCTATACCAAACGATTGCAGCCCCCAAACATCTCCAGCCCAAGTGAGAACTGCTCTCTCCAAAGCAAAAAACACAGCATCCATGGGACCTGATGGTGTCCCCGGCTGTGTGCTCCATGAACTCAATGAGGAATTAAACCCACAGCTAGGACAGCTGTTTAATCTAAGTCTTACCTCGGGATACGTACCCAGGGAGTGGCGCACTGCAACTGTGGTCCCACTTCACAAAGGCGGTGCCTCCACCGACCCTGGAAATTACCGGCCCATTAGCTTGACAAGCCTTATCTGCAAAGCCATGGAGAGGATCATAATGGACCTCATAAATAAAGACATAGGGAATTTGCAGACTTTGGATCCAACCCAGTTTGGCTTTGTCAAAGGCAGATCATGCCTTTTAAACTTGGTTGACTTCTTCGAAACAGTCACCAAAGCCATTGACGAGGAAAGGCAGTCCATACAGCCTACCTCGATCTGGCTAAGGCCTTCGATACAATACCCCACTCGGGTATCATTGAAAAACTCATCAGCTTAAATGTTAACCCATACATCACAAGATGGGTTGCAAACTGGCTGAGTGACAGAACCCACAGGGTCAGAGTTGCTGGCGCCATGTCAGACTCAAAACCTGTCACAAGTGGTGTCCCACAGGGCTCAGTCCTGGGCCCACTCTTGTTTGGCATCTACTTTTCCACAGTACAAGCAAACACAGGAGGGTTATGGCTGACAAAGTTTGCAGATGACTGCAAACTGGCCATAGTAGAAAACACATCTGACACAGATATCCTTCAGAAGGGTGTCACAGAAACGGATAACTGGTGCCAGAGCCACGGCCTGAAGTTAAATGCCAAAAAATGCATAGTCATACCCTTTGGGAAAAACAAGGTTACCCCTAGCTACCAAATAGGTGGCAATCCACTGAGCACAGAAGAAGTTATCAGGGACCTGGGGACCCAGGTTGATAGTAGTCTGTCATTCGACACCCATGTAGCTAAAGTAGTTAGGAAGACCTTCTACATTGCCCACCTTATCATGAAGGGATTCTCATCTAGATCAAGGGAGGTCATAGTCTCCCTTTACTCATCACTCATCAGACCAATGATTGAGTACAATGCCCCATTCGGGATGTATCTGACCCGACACTTGCAGCAGCTGGAGAGGCCACAAAAGTTCCTCACCAAAAGGATAAAGGGTCTCAAAAATCTGTCCTATGCTGCCCGACTGAAAGAACTCCAGCTCTATTCAGTCGCTTACCGCTTGCTCAGAGGTGACCTTTGCCTAACATACAAGGCCATGTCAAACCCAGATTTGATGAATATGCTTCACCTCAAAAATCTAGATCCATCAGAGCCACAAGGGCGGAGACTTAAACCTCGACACGGCTATTAATAGGACGTGCTGGAGGGATAGATTCATCACCCAAAGACTCCTATGCTGTGGAACAAAATCCCGGTACATGTGAGGCAGAGCACCTCGCTGGCCTTGTTCAAGAGAAATCTTGACCAATGGATGGGAGATCGCAGATATACCCCAGGGATTACCTCAGTGTCACTGCTCAACAGAGGCACAGCAAAATAATGGGTATAGTTCCCCATACTAAAGGGGTGGCGTAAGCCACAAAACGATGGGCTAGGCTTGTAAATGCCCTCGGGCAGATAGCCTAGTATGAACCTATGAACCTATGAACCTATATATCCAGTGCCCTAGTCTCTCTATCAGAAGGGGTAGGATTTTTAGCAGTAGAAGACTTAATGCCCTTGGGCCCTTAAGAAATAGTCTCTGGATCTGTAAAAGGATTTTTGAAGAGGAAATTGTGAGACTTGGGAACCCTGTAGTATCTGCCAGGTTTACTAGGAGCAGGAGGGCAGGGAATCAGGGGCTGAACTGGATTCCGAGAAAACCATCAACAATGTCAAGTACAGGAGGTATAGCCAAAGGCCTATGCTGAGGTAGGAGGAGGAAATCCCTAAGCGTCTTTTTTTGAATCAGAAAATTCCTGGCTTTCCCAGAAAAAATGCTCCCTTAAAGTATGTAAAGTTTCCCCAAAAGAAAAATCCTCAGGAGGGGAAGTGGAGGGAATGGAATCCTCTGCATCAGAATCCTCATAAGTAGGTATGGACAAATCTAGGTCATCAGAAGAATCAGAGAAAACAGAATCCTGATCAGAAGATACATAATCAAGCTCAGCTCTAGGCCTCTTGGGGGGGGGGGGGGTTGACTACCCCTGATTAGAGTTATTAGATCTTCAGCCATTTTTATCATTTGTTTTTTAGGCATAGGGGCCTGAGCATATGGTCTGGGCATCGGTTTTTTAGACATGGATCGAGATTTAGGCCTTAGTAATGAAGGAGGTGTCATTTTAATATAAAAGTCTGTAGGCCTGACTACACCCTCAGAAGCCAGTGCCTGCACAGCGGCTCAGGACCCATCCAAGGTAGAGACATACACAGGTTCCATAGTTGAAGTATCTCGCGGCATATCGGACGCTGAATGGGTCTCAGTAGAGGCCTGCGAATCAGAAGTAGCGGGCATCAGGGGCTGCAAAAGCACCTCACTGAGTACTGGCAAACTGGCGACTGGCTTAGGAGAAGGGTCATTGGCAGTTTTGGACTTCGACGGCCTGTCTCTGTCTTTATCTTTGCATTTTATCGGAATCCCGGTAGTTGGATGGCTAACCGACATTTCTGGATAATTAAACTGAGAACCGAAATATTTATAGGCAAAAATATACCGACAATGGATAGTGCGCTGATTAAATAAAGTGCAAAACCGACAGCAAGTTACGTCGTGGTCAGGGCCTAGGCAAGGAATACAGTACGAATGAAAATCTTTATGAGGTATTTGCTTTCCACAAGTAATGCAACTATTAACTTTTACTGACATCGGTAAGGAGCAAGAAAAAGTATCCCCAACGGGGTACTTAGCTTTAAGTTGAAGACTTTGGTTCGGACACTCGAAAATGAAAATTTCAGGAGTCTGCCGACTGGCACTTGCGAACTGCTTCTGCTTCAAGCACCACACGGTAAGAAAGACTAATGTAATGGCGTCGGTTGCATATTTTATACCCCTGATGACCTGACGTCATGGAAGGGACAGCAATTGAAATAGGACCCAAGACTCTGTTAATCAGGCTGACTGAGGGCAACCTGCCAGCAGATTACTGACATCGGTAAGGAGCAAGAAAAAGTATCCCCAACGGGGTACTTAGCTTTAAGTTGAAGACTTTGGTTCGGACACTCGAAAATGAAAATTTCAGGAGTCTGCCGACTGGCACTTGCGAACTGCTTCTGCTTCAAGCACCACACGGTAAGAAAGACTAATGTAATGGCGTCGGTTGCATATTTTATACCCCTGATGACCTGCCTATTTTAACCTATTTTAATGACTGCAACAGTGAAACACGAAGAACATCCATAAGAGCACCATCTGAAGTTGCTCCATGACTAGCTCCCCTCACCATCCTAGCTATATCTGCCTTAGTAAGACTCTTCGTAGAGCAAGAGGACACAATCGACACAGGCCTACAGTTTCTCTCTAGACAGGGTTGGGTCTAAGGACAGTGAGTAAGCAGGCCTAGGAAGTGGCTTCGGATCCAAGGTCTTATGATCCGAAGCAGTCTTCCTCTTTGGGTCTGGCAGCACAACCTTTGTTGGATCAGATGGCTTGGATGAGATTGGACATGTGGGATCTAACCTCTGCACCTTTTTTGGTCCAGACAAGTAAGGAGCTTCAGCCGATCTGGACTGTTTTGAATGGCCTCTATGCTTGGAAGTCAAAGGCTAAGTTCCAGCAATCACCTGTGAAAAATATGAGGGCAACAGCCCTTTTAAGATCAGCTTATTCTTACATTCTGTGAGGGCCCGAGGATTAAAGGCCTTACAGATGTGACACTACTGGTTGAGGTGATCCGGTCCGAGGCAGTAAACATGCAAAATGCCCATCTGAAAAAGGGATTTTGTGCCTACAATGCCTGTACACACACGCAGCAAAACAAAAAAACTACCACCACAGAAAGTTGTGTGTGTGTGTGTGTGTGTATATATATATATATATATATATATATATATATATATATATATATATATATATATACATACATACACACACACATACATATATATACACACACACACACACACACACACCAAATACAAACACAAACTGGTTTCACCATATAGGCGGCGTCAGTGTAAAATCATACAGGAAGTGACATGGTCCCTTTAGTAATATACACTCCATTTAAAACCACAGTAACCTTTTTTATCTATTTACTTTTCCATAATTAACCTGTCATGAAAACATGAAAAAAATGGCAAGTACGATAACTCACAAGTACAAAGCCAACTAGGCTGGAATTCAGCAATAAAGGCAACCGCAATTCCTTCTTCAAACTTTTAATGTGTCCAACACGATAAAAGCACAACAGCAAGTTCCACAGCACACAATTCTGTAATAATAAATAATCCTCACAATGAGTAACACCCTCCGATGTTACGCGCTTTCATTTGCAAAATGCAAACTTCATCAGAACAATTACAGTGCTACTCTCAGTTCAATTTAAACTCATTTTGGCGCCGACTTTACTCAAGTGCTTAAAGATATACTACATAATGACAAGCAATCCAGTAGGTGAACTGCGATGATAATCCAGCCCTGTATATTTCAATAAATCTACACGGACTTTGTTCATCCTAGTGTTAAAATTGTGCATATATAAAACATATATAGCGCTTTATACAAAAATATTAAAATATTTAAAAACTACTAACATTATACAATTGATTTGGATGTTATTATTAACTACCACTACCATATAATAATTACATTAAATGACAGAAAAAAATGTCAAGACGTTGAAAGACATGAATAATATCTTGTATGGATGAAAATCACAAAAAGTATTTAATAAAAGTCTACCTATAATAGTCAGTCACTAATTTGTAAAATTCTTCTAATACCACAGTCTAACTCATGTGTGGTGTGTATGTAGTTTGTTCACATTTTAAGAAACGGTTTTATGCTGATAAAATCATTTAGTCCTGGGGTTCTAGTAGCATCAACCAACATCTGCCACTTACTCTCCCTACATGATAATTTACTTTTCCAGTCGCCCTCTAAGGGGTTACTAAATTCTTGATCAATTATTGTAAATGTGAAAATATGTTGCTCACTAGTATCTTTAATATGTCTGTATAGGGCATTCTTTGGATCCTTAATCTTAATTTTGTAGTAGTGTTCATAGATGCGTTTCTTCAATTGCCTCTCCGTCTTTCTGATATAGAAAGCGGGGCATAATTTACATTTTGCTAAATACACCACTTGTTTGGTATAGCAGAAACCTCCTTTACTCTTAATTCTAGTGTGATTAACATCTTCCAATATAATGTGGGGAGAGGTGTTGATATATCTACACTGTTTACAGTGTCCACACTTCTTGGTGTATATTTGTGTGTCGTTGGTTTTATTTTCATAATTACCTACTCTCTCCAATAGTTTTTTAATATTTGGAGCTGTCCTATACACTACAGTTGGATATGGACCCAACTTTTCACTACAATCCTCTGAGACAGTTATTATATCCCAAAATCTAGTCACTATTTCCTTAATACAATGTACAAAGGGAGAATATGTTAACACACAGACTCTACTACCTCTAAATTTATTGATAGTTTGTGTTTTTTGTAAATTTTCATATTTGCCCAATAAAGGAATGTATTTGATGTCCCACTGCGAGCTAACATAGTTAATAGTATCATCCAGTAATTCCTTCGGATAACCCCTGTTAATGAATAATTGATATATATGTTTCATTTCTTTCTCCATTTCTTCTTTCTTGGATGACATCCTGGCTCCCCTAATGCATTGACCCTTTACTATGTTTTTAAAAATGTGTCTAGGATGATTACTGGTAAAAAATACATAGTCATTTGAAAACGTTGTCTTTCTGTGTACTTTGGATGCATAACCTTCAGCTGTCTTGTAGATGAAGGTGTCCAAATATGATATACCACTATCACTTATATTATAAGTAAATTTTAGAAACTCTGTGGTATTGTTGATATACTCCATAAATTTATCTATGTCATTCCTATCACCATTCCACAAGACAAAAATGTCATCCAAAAATCTTCCATAAAAACTTATGTAGTCTTTATAACTACTGTTAAATACGTACTTGGTCTCCCAGTCTAACATAACTAAATTGGCGAAAATGGGTGCACATGATGCACCCATAGCTACGCCTGTATTTTGTCTGAAAACTTCGCCTTCAAAAAATATATAATTATGATCTAATACCAGTGACATCATGTCTAAAATTAATACTATTTTGTCCCAGCTTAAGTTGGAATAGTTCCTCAAGCTGTTGCAAAAAAAATCTAAACCTTCTTCTTTGGGGATACATGAAAACAATTCACAAACGTCAATAGTAACAAACATATACTCAGGTTTACATGTCGTAGGTGTTAATTTCCCCCAAAAATCCCAAGAGTCAATAACAAGATGCGGAATGTTGTTATAAATATGTTTAACCCAACTGTCTATAGTAAGTCCTATGTTGAAAGTTTTAGATTTAGATCCTGATATTATAGGTCTAAAGGGTGGGTTGGATAGTGATTTATGAACCTTGGGGATACCCTCTACTTGGGCCAATATTGGAAATTCCATGCGAATAAAGTCATAAACCTCCTTAGTGATTCTATTGTCTAATAGATATTCTTCAATAAATGAATCTATGCGTCTATAACCAATGTGCACTTGATTCATAGAAATCATTTCATAATGACCTGATTCGTAAAGTATTTTCTGAATAGCAGCTATGTAATCATGCTTCGAAAATATAACCACTCCACCCCCTTTATCCGGTTTCATAATTCTAATATCTGGATTCCTAATCAAATCATTGAGACATGTTCTTTCTCCTATACTTAAATTGTCCATAGGTATAAACATTGGTTGGGTATTTCTTCTGACTTGTTTTTTAAGCCTATAAATGTCTCTACATACCAAATTTTCATAATTCATTACTGTGGGGTTACTGTTAGGTATGTAACAACTTTTTTTCTTTAAGATACTTCCTGCATTTTGATTGTCGTCTCCGCCATTGTTAAACAACATAGCTAAATTTAACTTCCTACAAAATAACTTGATATCTTTAATATTTTCCACCAGATTGAATCTGGAATTTGGAATAAATTTCATGCCTTTAGCTAATAACTGATAGAATTCCTCTTGTATGGTGTAATCTGAATAATTAAAAACATTGAAGCCATTAAATGAGCTCATAACCATCTTGTCATTAGATGGAATATGTTGTCCTAAAACTGGTGGAGTGCCTTCTACCAATGGTACATTGTTGACTAACATTTCTTCTCTTTCTTGTATGTCACACTCTGTGACTATATGTTGTACTACAATTTCTTGTTGAATTGATTGTGAAACTTTTGATTTTTCTTGAAGATAGGGTGAAATCTGCCTCCTTGAAAATTTTCCTTATTTTCCTCTCTTATTTCCCTTTCTCCATAATTTCTATCTGTTGTTCTAAACTGTCTTTCCTGTGGCCAAATGTATGCTTTCTTTATTCGATAAGATTCAACATCCCTGTCTAATTTCCCATGTTTTCTGTTAAAAATGCTCTGAGCTGTTTTATCAGCTGCATGAAATTGTTTGTTGTACAACTCCTGCCAAGCATGAAATTCAGCATGTTGTAAAATACTTTGATTTATAATTTCCACTTCATGAATAAGGGTTAACATTTTTTCATCATTATGTTGAATTAACAATTTCATATATTTGAACCCAAATTCATCAAACAGATTGTTAAATTCATATTTCACTTGCTCATTATATGTCAAACCCATAGGCAATTTAAAAAATCTAATGCCTTTAGGAACCACCTGAATACTAATACATTTATTTAAATATGCATTGTCCACTTTTATATTTTTTATAGATGACAGTTTTTTACCAAAATTGTATATCATGTCTTTTATAGAATTGTTGTTTGAACTCCCCTCATGGGGGGGGGGGGGCCTGATATACATTGCTGAAATCATATTCATTGTTTAAAAACACATTAATTGCATCATTCTCTATGCATCCTGTTTTACATCTAGTATTTTTGTTAAACACAATGTCCTTATTAGGACTTGATATAGTCTTTTTGAAAATACCTTTGTTATTAGAGTCTTTGCCACCACCTGTTGCATATGTTTTAAACGCTGTATTGATTTTCGGTATAGCCCCCTTCCTTTCCATATCCATATGATTTTGCAACAAGCTGAAATCAAATGTGAAATCCCTATCCGGAGATAACACAAATTTCTCATCAGTTTGTAGTATTTCAAGTGACTCATGCCGAGTTGCGGAAAAAATGTTTACTGGGCTGCATTGGCCATTCGGGATTTCAGTATCTGCACTTGAATCCACAGTTAGTACAATTTCCTTTTTTGAGCAACAATGTAAACCCGTTTTAGCATCATTATCCTGCTCCTGCACAAGTGCCGGTTTGGCATTGTCCATCAAGCTTAAAAACATATTAGTAAGTTTTTTCATTTCAGCGTGGAGTGAAGAGACTTCCGCTCGTAGCTGCTTCAACTCATCTACTTCCTGGATATTTTGCGTGTCCTCACCGATACCAGCCATGTCAGCGATCAGCAACCAAGAAAAAAATGGCAAGTACGATAACTCACAAGTACAAAGCCAACTAGGCTGGAATTCAGCAATAAAGGCAACCGCAATTCCTTCTTCAAACTTTTAATGTGTCCAACACGATAAAAGCACAACAGCAAGTTCCACAGCACACAATTCTGTAATAATAAATAATCCTCACAATGAGTAACACCCTCCGATGTTAAGCGCTTTCATTTGCAAAATGCAAACTTCATCAGAACAATTACAGTGCTACTCTCAGTTCAATTTAAACTCATTTTGGCGCCAACTTTACTCAAGTGCTAAAAGATATACTACATAATGACTAGCAATCCAGTAGGTGAACTGCGATGATAATCCAGCCCTGTATATTTCAATAAATCTACACGGACTTTGTTCATCCTAGTGTTAAAATTGTGCATATATATTAACATATTCTCCCTTTGTACATTGTATTAAGGAAATAGTGACTAGATTTTGGGATATAATAACTGTCTCAGAGGATTGTAGTGAAAAGTTGGGTCCATATCCAACTGTAGTGTATAGGACAGCTCCAAATATTAAAAAACTATTGGAGAGAGTAGGTAATTATGAAAATAAAACCAACGACACACAAATATACACCAAGAAGTGTGGACACTGTAAACAGTGTAGATATATCAACACCTCTCCCCACATTATATTGGAAGATGTTAATCACACTAGAATTAAGAGTAAAGGAGGTTTCTGCTATACCAAACAAGTGGTGTATTTAGCAAAATGTAAATTATGCCCCGCTTTCTATATCGGAAAGACGGAGAGGCAATTGAAGAAATGCATCTATGAACACTACTACAAAATTAAGATTAAGGATCCAAAGAATGCCCTATACAGACATATTAAAGATACTAGTGAGCAACATATTTTCACATTTACAATAATTGATCAAGAATTTAGTAACCCCTTAGGGGGCGACTGGAAAAATAAATTATCATGTAGGGAGAGTAAGTGGCAGATGTTGGTTGATGCTACTAGAACCCCAGGACTAAATGATTTTATCAGCATAAAACCATTTCTTAAAATGTGAACAAACTACATACACACCACACATGAGTTAGACTGTGGTATTAGAAGAATTTTACAAATTAGTGACTGACTATTATAGGTAGACTTTTATTAAATACTTTTTGTGATTTTCATCCATACAAGATATTATTCATGTCTTTCAACGTCTTGACATTTTTTTCTGTCATTTAATGTAATTATTATATGGTAGTGGTAGTTAATAACATCCAAATCAATTGTATAATGTTAGTAGTTTTTAAATATTTTAATATTTTTGTATAAAGCGCTATATATGTTTTATATATGCACAATTTTAACACTAGGATGAACAAAGTCCGTGTAGATTTATTGAAATATACAGGGCTGGATTATCATCGCAGTTCACCTACTGGATTGCTTGTCATTATGTAGTATATCTTTAAGCACTTGAGTAAAGTTGGCGCCAAAATGAGTTTAAATTGAACTGAGAGTAGCACTGTAATTGTTCTGATGAAGTTTGCATTTTGCAAATGAAAGCGCTTAACATCGGAGGGTGTTACTCATTGTGAGGATTATTTATTATTACAGAATTGTGTGCTGTGGAACTTGCTGTTGTGCTTTTATCGTGTTGGACACAATAAAAGTTTGAAGAAGGAATTGCGGTTGCCTTTATTGCTGTCATGAAAACACATTTTAACTTGTTACAAATTTTCATTTAATCCTGGCTCTTTGTAGCTGAGCCTTATTTAGACATATTACTTTGTGCACTGAAGAGTGCATTTGTTCACTAAGTTATTAAAAAAGGTGAATTTATGGCCTTATGGAGTGGTTTATTAGCACGGAACGTTTATTTGAAGCGAGCTGGTGCTGGGGGAATTTGGTGCGTTTATGACTGAATGTTCGTGCACAGCTTTACTTCGGGGTAAGCCACTGGTTCGTGCACCATTTATGTGGATATCTATTGTGGTTCAGGAGTGCTGACCGAGGGCTGCCTTTGAATTTCAACACAACAGTGTGGAATATAATTCGTTCATGACGATGACTACTGGATTTGATTAACGCACATTTTTGGATAAATTTGGGCTCTGATAAGAATGATGTTACTATGTTTGGGGGAAATGGTAACACTACAGTTAAACTAGATGATACACCCGAAACGGATATGGAAAAGTGTTTTAGACATTTGACTGATTGTTCTAAGTTGTTCAGAAGCTATGTATGGCATATTAAACTTCTAAGGGTATATATTTCAATGCAGATATAGTACCCAGGGGCCTATGAGTATAAGCTGAAACTGGAGTGGGAACTGAAGACATGTCATTCATTAAAAAAATACCGTGATGTTCAAAGGTAACTTCAAAACTTTTTTTGGAACTTTTGATAGAGTATTGCGATAAACATTTGGGGCCTTTGACTGATGATGTTAACACTCATTATGAGGAAATACGTTTTCATCGATGATGACTGAGAAAGATTTATGAGCACGTAAACTTAAATATGCCAGGGATATTAATGGCAATAAAACTGAGTCTATGTACACATGGAAACAGAAAAAACAATCAGTCCGATTTTCTGAAGCTAAAAATGAGAAAAAGCAAATGGTTACAAGGAAAAGAGTGCGCTCTATTTTGAGAAAGCAGAGTGTGAGAAGTGTGGATGGGGATTCTAGTACATCTGAATTCTCATCTAATATAACAGATACTGATATAAAAATGTGGATAGTGTTGAAAGCTTATCACCTGTACAGAAACAAAGTAAGGGCCCTTTAGACGTGGAGGAAGAAATCATAAATACAGACAGAGAAAAGACTTTCAGGCAGATGCTGGAAGGGTAATGTGAACTACAACAGATGATGCATGTGATGAAAGCAATTTGATTGTTAACTTAACGTCTTGTACTCCAAGTAAAGATGAAAGTGATGTGCTAAATAAAGGCTTAAGCTATGTACCTGCATTTTATGTCTCATGTTTCTGTAGTGGCTGATGTGAAAAGTTTTTGTTGAAATACAAACCTAAATATTATTATAGCAATAAGCCTGGAAATGTAGTAGAACCCACTTTTAGAATTAAAAAGTCTACTTTTTAACCTCCCTACCAGCCAGTTGTAAAGCTATTTGAAGAATGTATTTTATGTGATTTACATTTAAATCAGAATAGTATTTTTAGAAATTATAGTGCTAATCTGACATTCGATCAGGGGTTAGCTTTACAGAATTTACAGGATAAAGATGATCTAGTAGTGGTAAAAGTCGATAAGGGAGGGGCTATAGTTTTGTGGGAATCTACTAACTATGATGTAGAGGTTATGAGACAATTAAATGACATCACATCCTACATTAGATTACCATTTGATCCACGGCAAGGGTTCAAATTTACAGTAGATACATTTCTGAAAGAAATGGTTTCAGAGGGTATGCTAATGAAGGACATTAGTGAACAATTGAAGGTGGATGACCCTGAATCATCCTATTTTTACATTTTTCCCTTAAATTTATAAAACTGTAGTTAATCCCCCTGGGAAGACCAATAGTTTCCAGTAGAGGCTCTTTGACTGAACCTAAGTTTTTGGAAAAACAATTAAAACCATTATTGCCCTTGGTAAGGGCCAGGATAAAGGACAGCAATGAATTTGTGCAATTAATGGAGGACATCCAGGTACCAGTACATGCATATCTATGAACACTGGATGTTCAGTCATTGTATACGAGCATTCCACGTGAAGATGAATTAAGAGCTGTAAAATATAGGGCAGAAAGGTCAGGATTATATAGTGATATGCAGACTGACTTCTTACTTAAAGCATTGGGGTTAATTTTGGAACGCAATGCCATTTTTTACAAGAATGATTGGTACTTACAATTCAGAGGTACAGCTATGGGTACACACTTTGCACCCATATATGCAGATTTATTCATGGGTTTTCTGGAAGATAAATTGATATACCATGATGGAAATCAGTATAAACAAACATGTGGCATAGATTTTTAGACTGTTGGTGCATATGGATAGAATCTAGAATCTATGGAAACATGGTATGAATTTGTTGCTTACCAAACATGAATAGCTTGGGCACTAAGTTTGTTGGGAAAATTTAAGCTTGGGCATTAAGTTTGTTGGGAAAATTCAGTCATTTAACATAGGTTTTTGGGATGTGAATGTTTCCAAATTAATAGATGGTACAATGGCTACAAGTTTGTTTAGGAAGCCATTCACTAAAAATTCCATTTTAGATGCCAACAGCTGTCATCCAGCCTTGTTAAAAATAATATACTAAAGGCACAATTCTTGAGACCAAGACGTTTGTGTAGTACTGACCAATGCTTTGAAGAAGCTACTAAAATGGAATGTAGATTCCAAAAAAGGGGATATGCTAAAGATTTGATTTCTAAAGCACATGAGTTTAGTAACAAACAGGAAAGGAAAAAGTTAAGATCTGATAATAAAAGTGGGTTAGAAAAGATGGAAACAGAGGTTAAGATTTATTACCAACTTTTGGATCAAACACATTTAAGATTAAAGGAATTATCCAGAAATACTGGGCAGTTTTGAAGTCTGATCCCTTTTTTGAGAACTTACTTGATGAACAATGTCAGTTTGGATATAGAAGAGGTAGAAATATAGGTGAATATCTTAAATATAAAAAAAGTTAATTTATGGGGCAAATGTCCAAGAATGTAACATCAAGGGATAGTACATTTTGTGGAAACTGTGTTTATTGTAAAGTGGTATCCAGAACTAAATCTTTCACATTGGTTAACACTATGAAGGTATTTGACATCAAGACTTTGAACACATCCAACACAGACTGGATAGCATATATGGCAGTGTGTAAATGTGGAGCATTTTATGTGGGACAAACGTCGAGGCCTTTTAAACAAAGAATGGCTACACACACTAGTGATATAACTGTAAAAGAGTGCGTAGTGCACTGTACAAGCATCATTTAGAACATGCAGGGGTACACTTTTTGTGGGTATAGATAGAGCTCAGGGTGATCGGCTATCAACAATGAAAAAACATAAGATCTTAGGTAAGAAAAAACTTGGATACTTAAATTAGGGGGATTGTACAAGCCAGGATTAAATGAAAATTTGTAAAAATTAAAAATGTTGTTCGTTTCCATTTCATTAGGGTAATTATGGAAAAGTAAATAGATAAAAAAGGTTACTGTGGTTTAAAATGGAGTGTATATTACTAAAGGGACCATGTCACTTCCTGTATGATTTTACACTGATGATGCCTATATGGTGAAATTGGTTTGTGTTTGTAGCTGAGCCTTATTTAGAAAAGTACAGTTTTGTACCTACCATAAATGTAGATGTTCGAAGATCCACATTGCTGCAGTCCTTACACTTGGGTAGTCCGCTGTCCTCGGTCGGCCCGAATATCAAAGTATTAGGCTGACGTCGGTCAAGGCGCTTAAGACTGACATCAGAACGTCAGGGTACAAATGCGCATGACCGACATCATATCCTCAGTCTTTTCTTGCCCCAGATGTCAGAAGACCCTAAAAAGAAAGGTCAAAACCAAAAGACAGCAAAAAACAACCAACCACCCTAGCACTAATCATATGTACAATATATACAATATCCACAATATTCACAACCCAAACCACACAACCGCCTCTAACTACAGAGGGGAAGGAGGGAGGGTAAATTGGACTGCAGCAATGTGGATCTTCGAACATCTACATTTATGGTAGGTACAAAACTGTACTATGTTCTTCATCTCACATTGCTGCAGTCCTTACACTTGGGTAGAATCCCAAAGCAGAGGTATGGGAGGATGGCAAAACTATAAAGCAGTAGGAGCTGCCAAAATGCCCTGTAAAATAGCAGTGGCAAAACCAGCCCTAGATTTAGAGTAAAGTGGAAGGTGGTAATGCTTAGAGAAAGTATGCACTGAACTCCAAGTAGCTGCCTCCAAAATATCTTTAGTTGCCACCCCCCGTAAAAAAGCTGTAGAAGTGGCAGTAGCCCTAGTGGAATGAGGCCTAATCCCAGCTGGAATCTCCTTACAATGATGGGAATAACAGAAAGCAATACAAAACCCAATCCACTTAGAAATAGTTTGTTTTGACACAGGCTTGCCCTGAGAACCCAAAGCAAATGAGACAAATAACTGCTGAGACTGCCTGAACCCTTTAGTTCTGCTCAAATAATATCGCAACTGCCTGTGTATATCCAAAGTGTGCAAAATCCCCTTTATTTTGGGGGTTTGCATAAAAAGTAGGCAAATGAATAGTTTGGTTTAAAGCCACACTAGAAACCACTTTAGGCATAAAGGAAGGATTAGTACGCAAAGATACCCTATCCTTATGGAAAATTAAGAAAGGCTCAACTGCCATAAGGGCCTGTAATTCAGAAACCCTTCTCGCAGAGGTAATGGCCAACAAAAAAGCAGTCTTCCATGATAAATATTTCAACTCGGCAGTAGCTGCAGGCTCAAAAGGTTGTAGAGTGAGTTTCTCCAACACAAAATTGAGATCCCAAGCAGGAGTAGGAGCTCACGTGGGGTCTTATATTCTTTGCCCTCTAAGGAATTGCTTAAACAAAGGATGAGAAAACAATGGTGGGTCACAGTCATAGTGAGCAGAAATTGCTGCAGCATGAACCTTAATAGAAGAGAAGGACAACCCTTTGTCCAGTAACTCAGTAAGATATTGAAGAGCCACACTTAAATTAGGCTTAGAAACATCAAATTCCTTTGCTGTACTCCAAAATAAAAATCTCTTCCATTTATCTGCGTACACTTTCCTTGTACTAGGCCTTCTGGCCTCCAAAATAACATTCAAAACTTGTTGTGGAAGCTGAGACCCTCCAGGGTTTAAAACAGAATATGCCAGGCTGTTAGGTGAAGAGAGTGAAGTTTGACATTGAGCAAATGACTGTTCTCCTGAGACAGCAGGTGTGGAATCGAAGGCAAAGGCCATGGAGGCTCCCGTACCAGACTTCTCAGTAATGGGTACCAGTGCTGTCGAGGCCAATCTGGAGCTATTAAAATCATCTTTGGCTTGTCCTGTCTGACCTTCAGGAGTACCTTTGGGAGGAGAGGCAGAGGTGGAAAGGCATACACATGAAGATTGTTCCAATTGAATGAAAGAGCATCCACTTTCCAAGCTGTGTGATGAAACCTTTTTGTGCAAAACTTTGGCAGCTGGTAGTTTAGTGGAGAAGCGAACAGATCTATGTCTGGAGTTCCCCATAACACTGTCAATTTCTGAAATACATGAGGATCCAATTTCCACTCGTGGGGATCCATAATTTGTCTGCTCAACACATCTGCTAAGGAGTTCTGTGCTCCGGCAGAAACCTTGCCTGAAGATTTAGCTGTAAACTGAGAGCAGTCTCCCACAAAATCATTGCTTGTCTGCATAGAGGATAAGAATGTGTTCCCCCTTGCTTGTTGATGTACCACATGACAGTTGTGTTGTCTGTTAGAACCAACACCTGCCCTGGAAGAAGTAAATCCTTGAAAGCTATTAATGCAAATTGGACTGCTAACATCTCCTTCAAGTTGATATGTAGATGTTGAAGTCTGGCAGGCCACGTGTCTTGTACCCACTTTCCATTTAGATGAGCTCCCCAAGCTTTGTCTGAGGCATCTGTCGTTAGAGTCTGACTCGCCTCTGGCCGGGTCACAGAGTCCCTTGTTTAGGTGACATTCCTGAGCCCACCACAAAAATTCCTTTTGAATGCAAGGTATTATCTGAATGACAGTGTCCATATCTTGGCAGTGCTGTGTCCATACATTTTTGAGATACCATTGTAGCTTCCTCATATGCAGTTTGGCATTGGGAAGCACCAGAATACAAGATGCCATGAACCCCAAGGCTTGAAGGACTGTCCTTGCAGTCAGCCTGGACTGATGAGACAAGTGATGGAAGTAAAGAGAAAGATTCTTTTGTTTGTCCGGGGTCAAAAAGCCCATCTGGGATGCTGTATTCAGTCTCACACCCAGAAAGCACATGTCCTGAGAGGGTACTAGACTGGACTTTATTTCGTTCACAGAATACCCCAGGCATCTTAGCACTGCTATCACATATTGTAAATGATGAAGAAGTTCGTCCTTTCTTTGGGCCAGAATCAGGCAATCGTCCAAATAAGGATAGATCTGTATTCCTCTTAGCCTGAAGAAAGCTATCACTGGAGCCAGAACCTTCGTGAACACTCTGGGCGCAGTAGATAAGCCAAAGGGCAATGCAGAGAACTGATAATGAGAAGTCCCAGCCCGAAAACGCAGATACTTCCTGCAACTTAGCCTGATAGGAACATGAAGGTAAGCCTCCTTGAGATCCAGAGTCACCATCCAGTGATCTTTGCCCAACAGAGGTAAAAGCTGTTGTAACGTCAACATTTTGAACTTGGGAATGTCCAGATAAGTGTTGAGGATAGACAAATCCAAAATTGGTCTCCACGTGTTCCCCTTCTTTGGTACTAGGAACAGGCGAGAGTAAAATCCTAGGCCCACTTCTGGCAGAGGAACCGGCTGTATGGCCCCTATTTGAAGTAACAGAGAAATTTGTTTGTAAGCCTCTAGTCTTTGCTGAGGAGGAACGTCCGGCATGCCTTTGAACGGAGGTAAGGTATGGAAATAAAACTTGTAACCTTGGTGTATGATATCCAATACCCATCTGTCTTGGGTAATCAAACTCCAATTTTCCTTGAAGAGTGCCAACCTTCCTCCCAAAGGTGCTGCCAGGCAAGAAGGATCTGGCAGCTGAAAAGATAGGTCATTGGGCCTGTTTACGAAAGGACTGGCCCCTGCCCTCACCCGAAGATTGTGCAGGTGAACTCCCTGTTCTAGGTCTGAAGGAGCTCTGAGCTCTGCCCCTACCACGTCTAGATCTGCCCCTAGACTGTGAATCATAAGAAGGGTACGTCCACCCCTTAGCAGGCCAATTCCTACTAAACTTCGGAGGCTGAACTTGCAAAAAATCTTTAACAGCCTGCATTGACTTAGCCTTGTCTTCCATTTTCTTCAAGACTGACTCCACAGGTGAACCAAACAACACATCAGACTGTAAAAGAGCATCCAAAATCCTTGCCTTAACATGGTCAGATAAATTCTGATCCCTCAGCCAGGCGTGCCTGCGAAGAACTGATCCAGTGGCAGCCACCCTAGACGAGGCCTGAACAGCATCAAAACCACATTGTAAAGAATGCTTACCCACCTGCTCAGAGACATGTACCAAATCTTGTAATTCCTTACACTCAATGCCCTCCGCCAGAGCATCTACCTTAGACTTCAATTGAGAAAGAAGATAGTTTTGATATTTCATCATGTGAAACTGGCAATTCAAAGCCCTCACAGCTAAGGTGGAAGAAGTATAGACTTTCTTTCCCCATCTATCCAAAGCTCTGGCCTCTTTATCTGGAGGAACCGGATTTTTTACAACAGAGGCCTTGACACCCTTAGGTCCCTGACTAACAGTTTCTGGGTCTGCCCTAGGACTCTTATAAAGATATTTATGAGCCTCAGGCACCCTGTAATACCTATCCGGTTTAACAGGAGCAGGAGGCAAAGAATCAGGATTAAGTGAAGCCTCTGCAAACACATCTTCCACAGCATCCAGAACAGGTGGTATAGCCAAAGGCCTATGCTGGGGTAAAAGCAAAAATTCCCTAAGCCTTTTCCTGGAATCAGAGAAGTCCTGACCTTCCCACTTAAAATGTTCCCTCATGGAATGAAGAGTCTCTGAAAAAGAAAAATCCTCTGGAGGAGAAGCAGAAGGAGTTGAATCATCTACATCAGAATCAGAATATGGAGAATACTCCTGCAAGTCTTCAGCCGAAGACTCTGAAACATCCGAAGCCTGCTCAAAACTCCCCAACTCTGGTTCCACCCTAGGCCTCTTATCAGGAGGGGGCAAAGAACCTCTAATCAAAGTAATTAAATCTTCTGCCATTTTAAGCATATGCTTCTTGGGCACAGATCCTGAAGAACTAGGAGTGACACCAACAGAAGCTAAACCTGGCCTGCCTCTGGGAGAAGCCTTGGAAACAGAAGGAGAGGGCCTAACCACCCTAGGAAGGGAGGGGAGTACAGTAACTTGAGAAGCCCCTTCAGCCTGACCTGCCTCCTGAGAGGCCACATCCTGCAATATCAAAGTCTCCCCCTGGGACTCCAGAGAAGCCTCCGGCGGAACCACCGGTTCCACTGACGCCTCTAAAGAACCGGCGTCCGGTACGGACGACTCTTCTTGCCTGGGCTTAGCTGCTTTATCTTTGCGCTTCTTCGAAGAAGCGGGCGTCGGAGCATCCGACGGCATGTTATAATTGCACCGCTTCCCAAAGACCAACCTAGCACAGTCTAACCTTCGCTTAATAGTGCGTTTATTGAACCTAGCACAAAAGCGACACCCAACAACGTTGTGCTCAGGCCCCAAACAAGGAATACACAAAGTATGATAGTCCCTATGCGGTATCTGTTTCCCACAAGAAATACAGTTATTCACTTTTTCTGACATCCGGTAAACCACTGAGGCAAGAAAAAACTAAAATATTCCCCAACGGGGTACTTAGCCAACTTTGACTCGGTCTGAAACTCCGAATTCGAAAAATTTCAGAACGCCGAACGGCACTTGCAACACTGCTTCTGCATCGGACCATGCGGCAAAAAAGACTGAGGATATGACGTCGGTCATGCGCATTTGTACCCTGACGTTCTGATGTCAGTCTTAAGCGCCTTGACCGACGTCAGCCTAATACTTTGATATTCGGGCCGACCGAGGACAGCGGACTACCCAAGTGTAAGGACTGCAGCAATGTGAGATGAAGAACATCATTACTTTGTGCACTGAAGAGTGTATTTGTTCACGAAGTTATTAAAAAAGGTGAATTTATGGCTGTATGGTGTGGTTTATTAGCACAAAACATTTATTTGAAGCGAGCAGGTGCTGGGGGAATTTGGTGCATTAATGACTGACTGTCTGTGCAAAGCTTTACTTCAGGGTAAACAGCTGGTTCGTGCACCATTTATGTGGATATATATATATATATATATATATATATATATATATATATATATATATATATATATATAGCAAAAAGAATGGAACCGGATAAGAGCATGCTGTAAAAATTGTAAAATATCCAAACAGCAGCAAACAGCACGTATTTCACATTCAGGGCAGAGTCTCTAAAAACTGATAGGTGCGGCAAGAAAACACAACCACTACCAATTAACAAGGTCTCGAGTTGCTTCTTACATCCACTTTCTTCAAAAGCACTTTTCGTTTTGCAAGCATATTTTCTACAAGCATCACCTTAAAACAGTTGGCATCAATAGAGCTGAACGTCCACTTCTGAATAATTTTAAAGCAGCTTCTAATTATTATAAAATATCGTCAGAACATGTTAAAATAGTAAAACAAACACAAAAAGATAAGCGCTTTCAGGTTTCAAAGTTCACCCTTCATCAGATTTATACATAATAATGACAGTATTTAAAAAATACTTTGCTCCAATGAGGTGAAACTGCTAATTAACACACCCATTCCATAACACATTGAACATGCCTCCTTAAACTTCATTTCCTGAGTGCAAGTAGTATAAAACAGCACTACAAGTTGATGTGCCTTTTCTTATAGAGAAGTGCTAGACACGCCTTCTTAGTCTTCGCTTCCTAAGTGCAGGTTGGATGGGAAATGTAGTATTAAGTCCCGGTTTTACATGTGCTTATAGTTTCCCTATCCAGAACATTTCCTCTTGCTCTAGTCTATTATTGATATCACCCCCTCACCTACTGGACAACTTTTAAAACCATGAAAACAAAACTATAATCTACATGATCCCTGATGTGTTTTGCCAGGGGACTTTTAAAGTCTTTTAGCCTAATGTCATGGACATGTTTGGAGAGCCTTTCTTTTAGTTGTCTTATAGTCTCTCCCACATAGAATTGTTCACATTTTGAACATGTGGCTAAATACACAAACATTTCTAGTTGTGCAGTCCGCATATAAATCACGTGCATCTTTTCTTGGTGACTGGATGTTCAAATGCATTTTCTGTGCAGATGTATTTGCACATCGTGCATCTTCTGCATGGAAAGGTTCCCTTTCTGTCTGACATAATTGGTGGTATAGAGTAGTTATCCTTGCATAAAATATCCTTTAAGTTATTTGCATTCCTATATCCAAATTTCGGTGCTGTCCCACTATCTCCTTGCATTCTTCATTTGATGTTAATATTTTCCAGTTTCTTTTTATTATACCACAGATTTGTTTAGTGTCAGTCATGTGGGTAAGATTCATCTTAATCTCCACTAGGTCTTTCGTTCTGAACTCATCTGTTCCATTTTCTTTTTTTCTCTTCAAGTATGGTTTTGCCTTAGTTTCCCTTTCCATCATGACTTGTTGCTTATTTTCCATGATCTCCATCTCTTTATATCCTCTATCTTTCAGATGGTCCGACATGTCTTCCATCATATTCGTGCTATTGATGTCAGAGTGTATTCTTGATGTCCTTAGAAAGTGACTCCTCGTCACATTCCTATGAGTGTGCCTCGGGTGCATACTGTTTCTTGGAAGTATGTTGTTCTTCCAACATTCTTTTCTATAAAGGGTTGTTGCTAGGTCACCTTCTTCATTTTACCATATTCTCACGTCTAAGAAGTCCATTTGTGCATCACTGTACATCACGGTGAACCTCAAGAATTTAGTGCCGTTTTCTAAATATTGATGAAATTCCTTCAATTCCACAGCATTGCCTTCCCATAAAATACATATGTCATCAACAAACCTTTGATATAACTTTGTTATCTTTCCAAGGGTTCTCATGATGAATGACTTGATCTTCTCAGTGTGCCAAAACTAAGCTCGCATAGCTATTGGCGCACAGCGTGCCCATTGCTACTCCACATAGCTGAATGTATGTTTTGCAATTAAAGATGAAGACGTTATTTGTTAATATTAACTCCATCAATTCACAGATGATCACAATTTGTCCCTCGCCATACATGCCTTTGTTTATGAGATATTCCTTCATAGCAGTCATACCATAGCAGTTGGGAATACTAGTAAATAAATTCTTAACGTCCATACATACCATTAGATGTTTTCTTTTATTTCTTTTGGTGTCTATAAACTCACCCAACTTATTAACAAATAATGTCTTCATCTTTAATGGCAAAACATGCATTCAGCTATGTGGAGTAGCAATGGGCAATGCTGTGGAATTGAAGGAATTTCATCAATATTTAGAAAACAGCACTAAATTCTTGAGGTTCACCGTGATGTACAGTGATACACAAATGGACTTCTTAGACGTGAGAATATGGCAAAATGAAGAAGGTGACATAGAAACAACCCTTTATAAAAAAGAAGGTTTTTTTGCCGCACCTATCAGTTTTTAGAGAGACTGCCCTGGATGTGAAATATGTGCTGTTTGCTGATATATATATATATATATATATGTGTGTGTGTGTGTATGGATAGGATCACCTACAGAACACAGACAGCCCAAAACACTGTCACCCATATGGCCAACGCCATATGGTCGACACTGAATATCGACAGCGCCACAACTTCACAAAAAAGGAAAATAAAATTTCCTTTTTTGTGCTAGCAGGGGGGCTCTGCCCCCCCCACCCCACCGTACCTTTAATATACCAACTCTGAGATTGCACTACAGTGCAAAAATGGAAATGTTTCCATTCCGCACTATTGGGAGATGGCATTTCCCAGCTGTCGATATTCTGAACGTCGACCATATGGCGTCAGCGTTGTGAGCTGTCGGCATTCTGTATGGGACCCATATATATATATATATATATATATATATATATATATATACATATATATATATATATATATATATATATGTTTTTAAGAAAAGTGAAACAAAATAAATACCAACAATGGTAATTAAGAAAACCAAAAAGGTCACAGGGAGAATATCTATTTAGAAGAAAAAGTGTGGGGAAAAATACCAATGATAACTAAGAGGACCCAAAAAAGGTTATGGGAGAATAATGAGAGAGTTTACACTGAAGGAAAACTAGAGAGAGAGAAGGTATAAAGTAACAAAAATACTTATCTACCAAAACGCTCGACAGCTGTCAGCAACCACATCTGTTCACAAAAGCGAAAACGAGATCCGAGGTGAGAGGGGACTAGAGCACTGTGGGCAGGGAAGAGGGATCGTTTGTAAGCTTCCGTGAGCTGTAGCAATGGCAGAGTCAGATGAGAGTCCCATACGTTGAGGATGAATAAAAACTGACATCAGATTCAGCTTTTACACAAGCAGCATATATTTACATATAAATAGTCCCAAATAGATCAAAATGTACCAATAGCTAAAAGCAAATGTCCCTGACAAGAAAATTCCAGCATTGTAAACAAACCAAGTTATGTACTCACCATAACGTTCCATCTGAGTTGTTGTACTTCATTTGTCTTCATCCTGTGGGTTACAGATCCGATTTGGATCCAAGCCGGCAATTTCACAAATATCTGCTCCGCGCTCCAAGCTCCTCCCCTACCCATAATACACTACCACCACCTTCCTTCCCTCAGATCGGGTTTGCCACCCCATAAAACCAGGAACCCGATCCAGCAAACCTTATTTCACCAACTTACTCAACTAGAGTCACAAAGGCGCACTCTGCTACATAATAAGCCAGTAGGTTGGGGGAAGGGGGGGTGGTTGAAGACCATTGAAGTACAGCTACTCAGATGGAACATTATGGTGAGAACATAACTTCTTTATCTGAAGTAGTTGACTTCATTTGGTCTTCAACCTGTGGGACAGAGTCCCCAGCTACCTATAACCTTGGGTGGCCCTCATGGAAGAACATTCTGAAGCACCGCAGAGCCAAAGGATGCCCAGCCTCTTGATACCAAATCCAATTTATAATGGGAAATAAAGGTATGAGATGAGGACCAAGTAGCCACAGAACAGATGATATCCAAGGACACCCTGGATCAGAAAGCCACTGAAGTAGCCACAGACCTGGTAGAATGGGCTCTAATCTGACCCGGAGGAGACAAACCCTTGTCTTTATACACTTGAAAAATCCATTTAGCAATGGTCACCTTGGAAATGGGTTTACCCAAAAACGGTTTAGAGAAAGACACAAACTGGTCAGACTTTTGAAAAGTTCTGTGTAAATAAAAACGTACTTGTCTATGAACATCTAACAAATGCAACTTGCATTCCCCTTTATTTTTGAAATTTGGAAAGAAAACAGGTAAATTGATAGTCTAATTGGTTTGCCTCAGAGGCCACTTTGGAAAGAAACGAGGGATTAGTACTAAGAGAAACCCTGTCCTTCTGGAAAACCATGTAAGGGACCTTGACAGACAATGATTGGAGTTCTGAGACCATCCTAGCCGAGGTGATAGCCACTAGAAAGGCCTTCTTCCAGGACAGAAATTTAAGGTCTACTATTGCAGCCAGTTCAAAAGGCGATGCAATCAGCGCTTGCAACACCAAGGTAAGGTCCAAAGGAGGAGTGGGATCTTTCACCGGGGAACACAAGAGAAAGGTACCTTTGATAAAGGCTTTGTACAATCTGTAAGAAGCCAAAGAACTCATTTTCACCGAAGTGGAAATTGGAAATGGCAGCAAGTTGTACCTTCACTTTCGAAGAATTAGCCCCTTGTTGAAAAATGATTGCCAAAAATTCAAGAATAGCCAGAATTGGTGCAGAGAAGGGATCCAGGTTTCTCTGAGGCGCCCAGATGGAAAAACGCTTCCATTTGCTATGGTAGATTTTTCTAGTGGAGGATTTAAGAGCTGCCACTAGAACAAACTTGACAGAAGACAAACCGGGAGTCCTAACAAATACGGGAACTGCAGCAGCCAAGCTGTGATCTTCAGACTGTTCAGATTCAGATGAGGAACCCCTGAAGGGTGAGATATGAGATCTGGGCAGGGATCCAGAACCCAAGGAGGAACTAAAAGATGAGACCAGAGGAAGAGAAACCAAACCTGGCAAGGCCAAAACGGGGTAATGAGGATGACTGCTCCCTAGTCGACACTCTTTGTAAAAACTTTGGGATAAGAGGCAATGGGGGATAAGCATAAAGAAGGCCGGGAGGCCAAGCCTGGACAAGGGAGTCTCTGGGGGATTCCCCCGGTAGGGGGTTCAAAGCGAAGAACCTGCTGCACTTCGTGTTGGAAGGAGATGCAAAGAGATCGCAGCAAGGTTGACCACTTTAGAAAGATCTGCTCCGCTACTGAAGGATTCAGAGACCACTCATAAGGATAGAACGGCTTAGCTTGTCCAGCAGAATGTTGGACAATCCCAGAATGTGTGTTGCTACTAGAAAGTAATTGGCGGAGATCGCCAACTCCCAAACTCTCATGGCCTTGCGACAAAGGGGTAGGATCATCTGCCCCCCCCCGCCGTTTGTTAATGTACCAGACCACCACCAAGTTGTCTGACTGAATTGCAATAGTTCCCAGAAGAAGAAAGGCTTGAAAGGCCTGCTCTCATCTCTAGAACATTGATATGCAAACTGGTCTCGATCGGGGACCTCAGACCCAGGACGGTCCTTCCCGAGCAATACCCCCCCACCATAGCTGGGAGGCGTCCGTGGTCACTGTGGCTTGAGCCGGGGCTGCAACAAATGGATGTCCCTCGAGTATGTCCAGAGAATGCATCCACCAAAGGAGGGACGCCCTGCAGGCTTTGCTTATGTGTATTGGATATGTCAGTGGAAAAGCCAGGATAGACCATTGTACCGCAAGAGTCCACTGTAGTACTCGCATGTGCAAACAAGCACATGGAAGAAGTGTAACCGTGGTCAGCATAGAGCCAAGGGCTCGCAACACTGCCTCCGCTGGCAGTACATACGAGTGAAAAATGATAGCGACATGCATTTGCGGATTTCGAATTCTGTCTGAAGTTAGGAAGATTTTTGTCTACAAGGTGTCTATCTGTACTCCGATGAACTCTAAGACCTGGACAGGGTGTAGACGAGACTTGGCAATGTTGACTGTAATACCCAGATGAACCACTAGACGCAGGAAAAGTACAGTTTTGTACCTACCATAAATGTAGATGTCCGAGAGACATGCAACTGCAGTCATAACATGTGGGTTGTCCTGCCTCAGGCAGCCCTCGGTCGGCCGGATTCCAAAGTCTGGGTCCGACGTCGGCTGATGTCGCATTTCTCTCCGACGTCAGAGCAGCTGGAGTATATAAGCATCAGCCGACGCCATTTTCTTCAGTGTTTCTTGCCCCAGATGCCAGGTGCCCTCCAATGAAGGCTGTAATCAAATTGGAAGACAAAAACAGGATTCCAAACAAATACATGAGCAATAAAACAAATACACCATAACAGATATCCCCAGCTAAGAGAGAGAGAGAGGGATAGGAGTGGACCCTAAGCATAGAGGGGTATGGAGGGAGGGAAAACCCGACTGCAGTTGCATGTCTCTCGGACATCTACATTTATGGTAGGTACAAAACTGTACTATGTCCTTCAAGAATGCAACTGCAGTCATAACATGTGGGTAGAATACCATAGCTTAGCTGGGGGAGGAGGTATGCTCTAGGAAAGAGATGGTGTGGCAATCAAACCCTGCAGGACTGCCGAAGCAAAGCCTGCTCTGGATCTGGAGTATAGGGAAAGATTGTAGTGTTTTGAGAATGTATGCACGGAGCTCCATGTAGCAGCTTCTAGAATGTCCTTTGTAGGCACCCCTCTTAAAAATGCTGTAGAGGTGGCTGTAGCTCTGGTGGAATGTGGTCTGACATAGGCTGGAACAGTCTTTCCATGAAAGGAATAACAGAATCTGATGCAATGTCCAATCCATTTAGAAATAGTCTGTTTTGAAATTGCTTTTCCTTGGACTGCAGGGGCGTAAGCTACAAAAAGCTGTTCAGACTTCCTACTGGCCTTGGTTCTGTCCAGGTAGTATCGAAGTTGTCTATGAATGTCCAAGGTATGTAAAATCCTTTCCTCCTTATTCTCAGGATTGGGGAAGAAGGCAGGCAGATGAATGGCTTGATTTAGAGAAACCCTAGATACCACCTTTGGCATAAAGGTAGGGTTGGTCCTTAATGAAACCCTGTCTCTGTGGAAAATAATAAAGGGTGGTATTGCCATTAGGGCCTGTAGTTCAAACCCTTCTTGCTGAGGTAATTGCCAACAGGAAGGCTGTTTTCCATGAGAGAAATTGCAAATCAACTGAAGCTGCTGGCTCAAAAGGAGGTAGAGTCAGTTTTTCTAAGACAAAATTGAGGTCCCAGGCTGGCACTGGGGCCTTTCTTGGTGGCTTAATGTTCTTGATTCTCCTGAGGAATTGCCTTAGTAAGGGGTGAGAAAAAACAGGAGGATCAGTGTTGTATCTGGCTGAAATAGCAGATGCATGTATTTTTATTGACGAATATGAGAGGCCACACTGTAACATATCTGCCAAATATTCCAAGATAAGTGGGATGTTCAGCAATGATGCATCATGCCCTTTGCTGGTATTCCAATTGCTGAATCTTTTCCACTTTGCTAAGTAGACCTTTCTGGTGGATGGTCTTCGAGCCTCTGTTAGTATCCGCTGAACTTCCTTGGAGAGAGGTAAGTTGAATGTATTTATGGGATCTCCCAGGCTGTTAGCTGCAGAGTTTGAAGGTTTGGATGCAGTGTTTCGAAATTGTGCTGAGTCAAAAGTAGAGGCCACTGAGGTAGGGCCCACCTCCTGGTGTGACATATGCTCCGTAGTAGTGGGTACCAGTGTTGTCTTGGCCAATCTGGAGCTATTATGATTCCCTTGGGCTTCTCTGCTTTGATCTTTAGTAATACTGAGGTCATCAGTGGCAGAAGTGGGAATGCATAGATTGCTAGGGAGTTCCAGTTGAATGAAAGAGCATCTATTTTCCAAGCCTTTGGATGGTATGTCCTTGTGCAAAATTTTGGTAGTAGATGATTGAGGTGAGAGGCAAATAGGTCCACTTCTGGCTTGCCCCATGTCGAAGTGAGTTGTCTGAAAGCCTTCGGATGCAACCTCCACTCGTGTGGATCTGTGAAATTCCTGCTTAGGCTGTCCGCCAACACATTGTCTTTTCCTGGAACAAACTGTGATTGCAACTGGATGTTTAGACTCAGTGATTTCTCCCAAAGCTGCATTGTCAGTCTGCAAAGAGGATAAGATTGAGTGCCCCCCTGCTTGTTTATGTACCACATCACAGTGGTGTTGTCTGTCCGTATCATTAAGTGACCTTGCTGGAGTCGGTTTTGAAAAGCCTCGATAGCATGCATTACTGCCAGCATTTCCTTTTGATTTATATGCAGATGTGTTTCCTTTGGAGACCATTGTCCTTGTATACATCTGCCTTCCATGTGAGCCCCCCATCCGAGGTCTGAGGCGTCTGTAGTCATGGTCTGTGTTATCTGTGGTTTTTTGAATGACAAACCTGTGTTTTCCTGGCTCACCGAAGCCCACCATAGGAATTCCTTTTGTAAGCATGGGATGAGTGGTATGATTGTCTCCAAGTTGTTGCTGTGCGGAGACCAAACTCTTTTTAGGTACCATTGAAGCTTTCTCATGTGTAGTTTTGCTAATGGAACCAGTAGGATGCAGGATGCCATGTAACCCAGGGCCTGTAGGACTCTCCTTGCAGTCATCTGGGTGAGTTTTGCTAAACCTTTGAAGTATTGAGTTAACTTCTCTTGCTTGTCTTCTGTCAGGTAAGCCATTTGAGAGGCTGTGTCTAGTTTGGCTCCTAAGAAGATTATTTGCTGGGATGGCTGCAGTCTTGACTTTTGGAAGTTGACTGTGTATCCCAGAGCTTGAAGTAATCATATGACATATTCCAGATTTTTTGTCAACATCAATTTGTCGTCCGCTTGTATGAGGCAGTCGTCCAGGTACGGGTAAATTTGTATACCCTGGAGCCTGCAATGAGCAATTACTGAAGCCAGGCATTTTGTAAACACTCTGGGCGCAGTAGATAAGCCAAATGGCAATGCTGAGAATTGATAATGCTCTGGCCCTGCAAGAAATCTGAGGTATCTTCTGCAACTGTGTCTGATAGGGACATGCAGGTATGCCTCCTTGAGGTCCAGAGTAATCAGCCACGACTCCTTGCCCAGCATGGGAAGGAGTTGCTGTAGAGTCAGCATTTTGAACTTTGGTACTATGAGAAAGGTGTTTAATGTGGACAAGTCCAGTATTGGTCTCCATTGAGTTTCTTTTCTTGGAACAAGGAACAGTCTTGAGTAAAATCCCTGTTCTTGTTCTTGTTGTGGAACTCTTTCTATTGCTTTCATTTGAGTTAGCAGAGAGATTTGCTTGATAGCCTCTGCCCTTTGATGTTGTGGTAGATTTGGCATGCCTTGTTTTCTTGGTAAGGTATGAAAATGAAACCTGTACCATCGGTCTATAATGTCCAAAATCCAATTGTCCTTTGTCAGTCTGTGCCAGTTTTCTGCAAACAGAGATAATTTCCCGCCCAAGGGAGCTTCCAGTTGTTCCCTGGTAGGCGGTAGTAGAGGAAAGTCATTGAGATTGTGGTTGCTGGGCAGGAGAAACCCCTGCGTCACCTCTTTGGTTTCCTGGCTGCCATTGACGTCCCCTGTAAGGGCCTCTGTATTGGCCTCTTCCTCGGCCACGTCTGTTCTTACCCCTTTGAAACTTTTCTGGATTAGGAAAGGACCAGTTTTTTGAAGGCCAAGTCCTACTGAATCTGGGGGGTTGAACCTGGAGGAAATCCTTTACAGTTTGAACTGATTTTGCTTTTTCTTCGATGGTCTTTAGTACATCCTTAGCATTTGCACCAAAAAGCTTGTTCTTTTCCAAAGGTGCATCCAGAAGCTTTGCTTTTACATGATCTGGTAGAGGTTGATCTTTTAACCAAGCATGTCTTCGCATCACTGCCCCTGTCATAGCTGCCCTACATGAAGCTTCCAGTGCATCATATCCACACTGCAGGAAGTGATTGCTTACTTGCTGAGTGTTATGTACAGCTTCCTGCAAAGTCTTCCTGTCTAAAGGATCAGGAGAAGCTAGTGTTTTTTGCAAATCTTCTAAAAGATAATCCTGATATTGGAACATATGAAAAAGGCAATTTAAAGCTCTCATAGATAAGGTAGTAGAAGTGTAAACCTTTTTACCCCATCTCTCTAATGACCTTGCTTCCCTGTTGGAGGGTAAAGGATTTTTTGAGGTGGAGGCTGAAACTCCCTTAGGCCCCTGTGAAATAGTTTCCAAATCAACAGTATGGGCCCTGAATAAATGGGAATGAGTTTCAGGGACCCTGTAATACCTGTCTGGCTTGGCTGGTGCAGGAGGGAGAGTATCAGGGGTAGCACTAGAATCAGAATACAAATCATCCAGAACATCAAGTACAGGAGGAATAGCTAAGGGCCTGTGCTGAGACTTCTTAAGGAAAGTCCTAAGGCGTTTCCTGGAATCAGAATATTCCTGGCCCTGCCACTTGAAATGTTCCCTCATGGTGTGCAGAACTTCCCCAAAGGAAATATCCTCGGGTGGGGAGGCCGAAGGTATGGAATCTTCTGCATCTGAGTCCTCATAGGTCTGGAAGAGCTCTTCCTGGCTATCAGAGTGGACAGAGCCCTCAGAGTCTTCATCTGAAGGAGTAGGGTCAGAGGGTTCAACCCGGGGCCTTTTATCAGGAGGAGGCTGGGATGCTCTCTCTGGATGGGTCTGCGAACCTCTAATCATGGAAATTAAATCAGCAGCCATGGACATAATTTGTGTCTCTGGAGTCGGCTGAGGTAAGGATCTAGAAGTAATATGCTTTGTTTTGCTGGCTGCCTTAGCCCTAGTGTAGGCCTTAATAGACATGGCCATAGGAGGCCTGGCAGCTCCACGTGCAGGAGTGACCTTGTCTACAGCAATGGTCTCGGGCATTTCCTCGGTTTCGGTATCCGGAGGAAAATCTATAACTGGCGTCGGAGTAATGTCTGGAATCGGAGTCGTCGGAAATGCGGTGTCTTCGGTTGGGAGCGGTGGAGAGACCGTCTCAGAGGGAACCGGAGCACTCGCGCTAGGTTTTGGCGTGGAGTCGGTAGTAGACGCGGGCCGAGGATGTCGGTCCCGGTCTTTTCGCTTTTTGGGAGTTTGCGATGTCGGAAGATCCGACGGCATGGTATAAGCAAATTTATCGCCGAAAAAGTCTTCAGCGAATGCCCGGCGCCTGAGAGTGCGCTTGTTGAAGCGAGCACAGGCTACACAGGCCGAGACGTCGTGGTCTGGGCCCAGGCAAGGAAGGCAGTAAGAGTGGAAATCCTTATGAGGTATTTGTTTACCACAAAAAAGACAATTGTTAACTTTTTCAGTAATTTCTGACATCGGCTGAGGCAAGAAAAGGTCCCCAATGGGGTACTTAGCTTTTTTGATGACTTCGGTTTCGTAGAATACAGGAGCTGACCGACCGGCACTTGCGAACAGCTTCTGCTTCGGGCACCGCGCGGCAAGAAAGACTGAAGAAAATGGCGTCGGCTGATGCTTATATACTCCAGCCGCTCTGACGTCGGAGAGAAATGCGACATCAGCCGACGTCGGACCCAGACTTTGGAATCCGGCCGACCGAGGGCTGCCTGAGGCAGGACAACCCACATGTTATGACTGCAGTTGAATTCTTGAAGGACATCAGTCCCTGTCCTGACAAAGTAGACACTTGGTGGAAGCAGCAAGGAGCCAATCGCCCAGGTGCGGAAAGACCTGAATTCCTTGAAGCCTCAGGTGAGCCGCTACCACTGCCATAACCTTGGTGAATACACTGGGGGATGTGGTGAGACCAAAGGTTACAGCTCGAAACTGATAATGCTTGGCCCGTAGCCAGAAGCAAAGGAACCTCCTGGAGCTTATGTGTACCTTTATGTGATAGTAAGCATCCTGGAGGTCTAATGAGCACATCCAGTCCCCTTTCTTGCAAGTAAGGCAGGATGGACTATAACGTAACGATCCGGAACTTCTCGGGTCCAGAATGGGCCTCAAGTCCCCAGTCTTTTTTGGCACCAAAAATAACCTGGAATAGTTGCCCAATCCGGACTTGATCTTGGGGGATGGGTTCGATGGCTCACTTCTTTAGCAGGTTGAGTACCTCTAGTGCTGCTGCCTTCCTTTGCGCGGGTGGTACATCTGGGAGGTGTTTGGGTGGCACAGGGAAAGACACAAAGGGTATTGTATAACCTCTGGATATGATCCATAGCACCCCTGGGCTGGCGTCAGTCTTGACCCCCTCTGCCTCTAGGGGAAGACGAGCCCTGAGCATCCCGGGAATACTGAGATTTTCTGAACCACATCTTCTTTTGCCCTTGCTGATTCCGAGAAAAGGATCTGTGAGGGTTCAAGAAGCAGATCTCAATGGCAGAAGGTGTCTTCCAGTCCTTCTCACTCTAGACCAATGTGTCATGGATGGTCTTACCAAAAAGGGAAGAGCCATCATAAGGGGCATTCGCAAAGGACGCCTTAAAGGGCTCTGAAAACGGACACAATCTAAGCCAGGTGTGACACCTGATGGCAACGCTAAACTCAGCCACCCTAGCCGCTCCCTCAGTGGCGTGTGAAAGGAGGTGCATGAACATATTTGAGACTGGTTTTAGGGTGGCCATCCTCTCAGAGAATGTATTTTTATCCTCTTGCGATGTGGACCCAAGGGGCGACTCAGCGAGTTCCTTACCAAGGTCACACTGTAGTCTTATAACGTGGGCCAAGTAGTTCAGTGCCCTTACATAAAAGGTTATGGACGCATACACACGCTTCCCTAGGCGGTCCATCATCCTGGACTCTCGGTCAGGGGGATGGGCCATGGAACTCTCCTGAGCAAGTTCCTTTTTGGTGGCAGCTGCTACCACCATAGCGTCTACAGGGGACCCTTTATTCTAGACAGGTGTGTCCGAAGGGGGGCTTAAAATTTTATCAGGGCGCCTTGGAATAGGCTCCACGGTATCTGGTTCCTTCCAAGCCTGTGAAGTGATCAAGTCCACCAAAGGATCCACAGGGCGGACACCCAGGAGGTAGATGGGCCCACGCTGAAGGCCTCCAGGACAACAGACTTGTCCGAAGGTTTTGGGGCAGACCAGCCTCCCCGCTGGCATAAAAGTTCCATAATGTCTACAAAGGAGACATCCTTGGGAGGCAATCTGGGGGAACCTTCCCCTTCCTCCAAGTCGGTGTCCTCTGTAAGGGACTCTGGGGAAGAGTCCAAGTGCCTCCTCTTGCACATACGCTTGCAAGGGAACTCTCTGGTGGGGCTGTCCGGAGAGGGCTCGCAAGCTGCCTGATGTTCCTCAGGTGGAACTATCTGGAGCTTTTTATTTTGTGGGCTGTCCCTGTGTTGAAATGATGGGAGTCACACCCAGACCAGGGGGAGTCAGGGTGGAATCCGAAGAAATACTGAGGGGTCTCGATCCAACAAAGAGCCCTTTCCACTGCATCGAATGTAGGAGAGCAAACTTCCTGGGACCCTAGCACGGCAGCTACGCTCTCCCGGGGTCTGACGAGGGGAATCGGAGCTGGTCCTGAAGGAGACAGAGTGCCAAGGAGATGGCCTTGACCTGACAAGGTCAGAGCAGACGGGAAAAACTCCACCACCTTGGATCAGGCACCCAGGCTACGGCTCAGAGAGCCGCTCAGATCTGAACTAGTCTGATCCGACGTGCTCAGGGTAACTGCCGGCGTCGAGGTAGCAAGTACCATCAGCACCAACCTCCTGACTCTGAAGCCGATGGTCAAATTGGAGAAGGAGAACTAGGTGATAAGAAGGTGAGCGAGCTACCCCTGGAGAGGGAGCTGTTAAGACTCCTATCTGGATCTGCGTCCTAACAAACCTAATCATTTTATCCATGTCAGATTCAAAAAGGCTATGGGTGGACCGCGACGAGGCTATAGACTCCGACCTAGTCAGAGTACCAAAGCCCTGGAAGATGACCTAGGCTCCTCCAGCTCTGGAGAAAAATGAGGTGATCGGAGCAGAGGGGAGGTATATTTGGAAACTCCCTGTACCTTAGGAGGTGGCCCCATTGGGGCAGAATGATCCGGAGACCTCTTTTTGTGCCCATCACCTTTGTGCGCTCTCTCTTGTTTCTTTTGCTTGACTGAGTCCCCATCCCCAGGGCTAGCAGCGGAAGGTTGAGTCCTGGCCTTGGAGGGAGAGAGAGAGAACTACAGAGACTGAAGATGCGGTCACAGCCATGACCGCCAAAGTGACCGCCTCAGAAGTAGGGAGAAGGCCCTTCATAATCAGTTTAGCCCCATCTCTCAGGACTTGTGGGTTAAAACCCATGCATACACTGCAGTCTGTTGATAGGTGGGCTGCACCCAAGCAGACAACACACAACATGGCCGGTGGCAGGCGACAACTTGTGGCCACACACTGTGCATTTCCGAAACACATTTCGGTTGATCAGCCATTTTACCAAAACACAAGGGCCCAAGATTACCCTCAAGCAATCCACAAACACACAGATAGCTGAGGGAAAGGGAGAACTAGCTAATTTTTTTTTTTTTTTTTTTTTAAACATGATGAGCCAGCAAGGGGGAGGAAAGGGGGACACATACCACTAGCTAACCCTACACACACTAACAGCAAAAAACTCTTGCCAAAAAACACTCAAGTAACTTACAATACCCAGAGCTCGGAGTTCACGATGCAAAAGTGGCAAATGAGATCTGGGGGAAGGGAGGTGGTGGTGTATTATGGGTAAGGGAAGGAGCTTGGAGCAGATGCTTGTGAAATTGCCGGCTCGGATCCATAACCCACAGGTTGAAAACCAAATAAAGTCAACTACTTCAGATCAAAATTTACAGGGGGTTTAAAGGAGAAATACCACTTTTAGTCAGAAAATATACATTTTCTTAAAAAGGCAATTTCTGTGTAGAAGGGTTTTCCCAGCTGGGACTAATCTCCCAGAAACAATGCTCTTATTACAGTGTGGGGCTCTTGTAAAGCTCAACAGATTCTTCCTCGCGAGATGGCAAAGAACTGAAGAAATTTGTACTCTGCTGATTTTCTGCTTTAGGGCTAGTCAGTCAGCAGTCATAGTGAAGGGGAGGTGGGAGGTAGAGCTTTCTGAAGCTTGCCAGTATTATCCTAGGCAGGTAAAGTAGTAGAGTTGTATAAAATTTTACCATAACAGTAGATGTCCCTTGCTTCAATGTTGCAGTATTCTTTACAAAAAGGTATTCCCTGCCAAGGGTAGATCAATGTCCGGCCAGTATATCAAAAACCTTAGGATTTTATAGATGTCATTGGTCACCCGTATGCTCTCCGCCCAAGTTGTAGGGCATAAAGGTAATATACAGATGTACATACCTCAGAACTGTATAGTTTCAGAAGGAACAATAGTCCCAGGAGCTAGGAGGAACCTGTGCATCCAGAAGGAGAAAAAGGAAAGGAATTCCAGGGCAGGAAGTCATAAGGAGAACAGAGCAGAAGGGGGATGAGAGACTGAGTGAACAGTGCAAGAGTGAGGAGAAGGACATCTAATGTTAAGGTAAGATTTTACACAACTGTACTATGTCCTTCCATATCACTGCTGCAGCATTCTTTACAAAAGGGGGAGTGCAAAAGCTCAAGAGGAAACCTGGAAGGAGAAGGCACAAAGGAGCTCTCTAAAAAAACATGCAGGATTGCTCTGACAAAGCCAGCTCTTGATGTGGAAACATCCAATTTGCAATGCTTAGTAAATTTATGTAGAGGTCCAAGCAGCAGCCTCAAGGATGAAAATGGTATCCAATCCTTTGAAAAATGCAACAGATGAAGCAATAACTCTAGGAGAATGAGTCTTTACATGGGCAGAATGTCATTTTCCATGAAAGTAACAAAAAGAAATAGCCTTAGTGATCCGAGAGGATATGATTTGCTTAGAAAGAGCAAAAGTCAGAGATCTGGGATGAAAAGAAAAAGTTACTCAGACTTGCAAATGGCCTCAGTCTTATCCAGTTATCTGAAGTGTCTGTGTAAATCCTAAGTACGAAGAACTTTCTTACTAGAAGACTGTGGAGAAGGAAAAATGAGGGCAAATTATAGACTGATTAAGAGACAGTTCATTAACCACCTTGGGCATAAAAGGATTAATAGTTTCCCTATGAAAAACTAAGGAGGAACATCCTTAAGAGCTTGGAGTTCAGAAACATTTAGTTGAAGTAAGGACCAAAAGAACAGTCTTCCAAGTACAATGCTGCAAGGAAGCTGAAGTTGCAGGCTCAAAAGCAGCCTAAGTCAAATTTAAGTACAAAACTGAGGTTCCAGGAAGGTGGAACAGGATTCCGGGGAGACCGGATATGAAGTATGCCTTTAAGAAATTGTTTGACCTCAAACCTAGAGCCAGAGAAGTCAATGGCAGACTAGCAGAAATAGCCGAGAGGTGAACTTTAACAGAAAAATATGCTAACCCAGCATACAGCAATTCACACAAATATAGAGCCAGAAGGATCCCCACAGAAAATAGATCCTGGTTACAAGAAATGGATCAGACAGAAAATGTCTTCCATTTAAGCAAATATGATTTTTTTGGCCTCCTGCAGAACCCTTAGCATGTTCTCAGAAAAAAGGTGCCTGAAAGGATGGATAAGAGACTATGCCTTGTGTGAGAAGGTCCACCCTGTGAGGTAACTTGTAGTGATTGCCTCTGACTAGGCAAAGAAGGGGGGAACCAATGCTGTCTGGGCCAAAAGGGAATCACCAAGATTCTGGGGGAGTCCTACTTTACCTTGAGGACGACACTAGGAATCATAGGAAGAGGAGGGAAGGCATACAGAAACATCCCCTTCTAAGAAAAAGACAGGGAGTCCACATTCCAAGCCAGAGGACTTGGGACTCTTGTGCAAAAAGAGAGGAAATTGTCTGTTCAAAGCGTAGGCAAAAAGATCCACATGTGGCGTACCCCACCAATGGACAATGTCCAGAAACACATCTCTGTGAAACATCCATTTGTGACCCTGTGTACTGGACCTGTTCAGAGTGTCTGCCATTATATTTTGCTCTGCAGGAAAGTACAGAGCCACAAGAATCACTTGATACAGAATAGCCAATTCCCATACCTGAACATCCAGTCTGCAAAGAAGGTAGGACCATGTGCCTCCTTGCTTGCGGATATACCACATCACTGTGGTACTGTCTGTGAAGATTTTGAGAGGCCCTGGAAGAAAGAGGGATTGAAAGGCTTGAATGGCTAAAAGGAGAGCTCTTACCTCCTTTATGCTGATGTGGTCTGATCTCTGATGAGGAGACTAGAGACCTTGGACCTTACGGGTACAGAAAGAAGCTCCCCACCCTGAGGCATCTGCAAAAAGTTCTTGAGAGAGGACTGGGGGCTGGAAAGGAAGTGCCTGGTTGAGAGAGAGCTGAAAAATCCATCACTGAAGCTCGGGTTTGAGGCATGGAAGAAAAGGGACTAGAAAATATAGTGGATGACAGTGTTGGAGTCGCACTGACTTTAGGAACCACTTTAGTTTTCTCATATGGAGTCTGGCTAGAGGTAGCATAGAAATTGTGGAGGCCATGAATCCTAGAACCTTGAGAAATTTCCTGGTTTTAACAGAGGAAGAAGGGATTGAAAAAAAGGTGATTTTAGAAAGAGCTTTGGGAGGGCACAGGGATGCTGGCATGTGAATGGCCTGAATCCTGCAACTGAGAAACAGACAACCCTGAGAAGGAAAGTACAGTTTTGTACCTACCATAAATGTAGATGTCCGATAGGAATGCATCTGCAGTCCTTACAAATGGGTTGTCCTGTCGTCAGGCAGCCCTTCGGTCGGCCGGATTCCAAAGTCTGGGTCTGGCCTCGGCTGGTGTCGCACTTCACCAGACGTCATAGCTGCAGTTCTTCGGGTATAAAGGCATCAGCCGATGCCATTTTCCTCAGTGTTTCTTGCCCCAGATGCTAGGTGCCCTCTTGGAAGGCTAAATTTGGATAAATGCCAATGATTCCAAATAGTAGAGAGCAAACACAAATAATAAGCATGTATGTACATATATACAAACAAATGCACCATAATAGATTCCCCCAGCTAGCTATAAGATGGGCAAATACCCTAGGAGCACTACAGAGGGGAAGGCGGGTGGGTAATCCTGACTGCAGATGCATTCCTATCAGACATCTACATTTATGGTAGGTACAAAACTGTACTATGTCCTTCAAGGATGCATCTGCAGTCCTTACAAATGGGTAGAATACCATAGCCAAACTGGGGGAGGAGGAAAAATAAAGTTATGGTGTAGTTAGGATCCCTTGCAAAACAGCAGTGGCAAAACCTGCTCGGGATCTAGAGTATAAAGGTAAATTATAATGCTTGGCAAATGTATGCACGGAGCTCCAAGTAGCAGCCTCTAAAATGTCCTTGGTAGCCACTCCTCGTAAGAAGGCTGTGGTAGTGGCTGTAGCCCTTGTAGAGTGAGGCCTGATGTTCTCTGGAGTTTTCTTTCCATGGAAGGAGTAACAAAATCTAATGCAATTTCCTATCCACTTGGTGATGGTCTGTTTTGAAATTGCTTTTCCTTCCTTTCCTGTTGCATATGCTACCAGTAGCTGGTCAGTTTTTCTATTGCCCTTGGTTCTGTCCAGGTAGTAGCGTAATTGTCTATGTACATCCAAGGTATGCAGCAGTCTTTCTCCCCTGTTCTGTGGGTTGGGGAAGAATGTAGGTAGGTGGATAGCCTGATTTAAAGAAACTCTGGAGACCACCTTAGGCATAAAGGAAGGATTTGTTCTCATGGACACTCTATCTTGATGGAAGATCAGGAAGGGTTGTACTGCCATTAATGCCTGAAGTTCAGATACCCTTCTTGCTGAAGTGATTGCCAGCAGGAAAGCAGTCTTCCATGATAAGTATTGTAATTCTGCTGTTGCTGTTGGTTCAAAAGGAGGGAGTGTCAATTTTTCTAGCACAAAGTTCAAGTCCCATGCTGGTAATGGTGGTTTCCTAGGAGGCTTTACATTTTTAATTCCTCTGAGAAACTGCCTGAGTAGGGGATGTGAGAAGACTGGAGGATCCAAGTCGTATTCTGCTGAAATAGCTGATGCATGAATCTTAATGGAAGAATAGGACAGGCCTTTGTGAAAGAGCTCTGCCAAGTATTCCAGGATGTTGGCTATGTTTACAAGTGACACATCTTCTCCTTTTGTAGTACTCCAAATGAGGTATCTTTTCCATTTTGCCGAATAATTTTTCCTTGTTGAGGGTCTGCGAGCCTCCAGGATAATGTCTTTAACCCTTTGGGATAAATTTGGGTTAATTGACCTTATGTAATGTTCCAGGCAGTCAGCTGCAGCGTTTTCAGGTTTGGATGCAGGATGTTGAAGTTGTTCTGTGTTAACAGCAATGGAGCCAGGGGTAAGGGCCACATTTGTTCCTGAGACATGCTCCTCAGTAATGGGTACCAATGTTGTCTTGGCCAGTCTGGAGCTATCAGAATGATCCTTGGACGCTCCTCTTTGATCTTCAATAACACCTTGTGCATCAAAGGAAGTGGTGGGAATGCATATGCTGCCAGGTTTTTCCAGCTGAAAGAGAGGGAGTCCACCTTCCAAGCAAGTGGGTGGTACGTCCTTGTGCAGAATTTCTGTAGCTGGTGATTGTGTGGGGATGCAAATAAGTCTATTTCTGGGAGTCCCCATTTTCTTGTAATGGTTTTGAAGATGTCCGGATGCAGCATCCATTCGTGGGCATCCGTGGTAGTCCTGCTTAATCTGTCCGCTAGAATGTTTTCTTTTCCTGGTACAAAAACTGCTTGTAACTGTATGTTGTAGCTCAGGGCCACATTCCAGAGGTCCAGTGCCATCCGGCATAGAGGGTACAAATGTGTGCCTCCCTGTTTGTTGATGTACCACATAACTGTGGTGTTGTCTGTCCTTATCATCAATTGGCCTTGTCGCAGAAATGGTCTGAATTTCTGAATTGCCAGTTTTACTGCCAGCATTTCCTTCAGGTTTATGTGTAGGTGTAGCTGGTCTGGAGTCCATAAACCTTGAATGCACTTGTCCAGCATGTGGGCCCCCCAACCGAGGTCTGAGGCGTCCGTCGTGATGGTTTGGCTTGGCTGAGTGTTGTGGAAGGGCAAACCTGTGTTTGCCTGACAGGCCTGAGCCCACCATAGGAATTCTTGTTTCAGGCATGGAATTATTGGAATTTGAGTTTCTAGGCTGTGCTGGTGTTGAGACCATAAATTCCTTAGGTACCACTGTAATTTTCTCATATGCAGTCTGGCATGTGGAACCAATATTATGCAGGATGCCATGAAACCCAAGGCTTGCAGGACTTTTCTTGCTGTTAGCTGGTCCTGTTTTGTTAATGCCAAAAAGTAGAGAGGTAGTTGCTTCTGTTTTTCTACTGTTAGTAATGCCAGTTGTTTTGATGTGTCTAGCTCTGCACCCAAAAAGGTTATCCTTTGGGATGGTATCAGCCTTGACTTTTTTATATTGACTGTATATCCCAGGGCTTGTAGCAGGTAAATGACCCTTTGCAAGTCTTCTGCTAGTTTGTTTTTGTTGTCCACTTGAATCAGGCAGTCGTCCAGGTAAGGGTAGATTTGGATTCCCTGAAGCCTGCAATGAGCAATTACTGATGCCAGGCATTTCATGAACACTCTGGGCGCAGTAGATAAGCCAAAAGGCAATGCTGAGAATTGATAATGCTCTGATCCTGCAAGAAATCTGAGGTATCTTCTGCAATTTGGTCGTATGGGGACGTGCAGGTATGCCTCCTTGAGATCTAGAGTTACCAGCCAAGACTCCTTGCCCAGCATGGGAAGAAGCTGCTGTAGAGTCAGCATTTTGAATTTGGGAACAATGAGGAATGGGTTTAAAGCGGACAGGTCGAGGATAGGTCTCCATTTGCTTTCTTTTCTTGGTACCAGGAAGAGTCTGGAGTAAAATCCCTTTCCTTGCTCCATAGATGGTACCTTTTCTACAGCTCTCATCCTTAATAATTGAGATATTTGTTTTAGAGCTTCTGTCTTTTGATTTGGAGGTAGGTTTGGCATTCCTCTCTTCCCTGGTAGAGTATGGAAGTGAAACCTGTAACCTTGGTCTATTGTCTGCAAAATCCACTTGTCTCTTGTGATGTAATGCCAGTTTGTTGAAAATAAGGCTAGCTTCCCGCCTAAGGGTGCTTGTAGTTGTTCCCTGGTAGGCGGTGCCAGAGCCCAGTCACTGTGATTGACCTGTAGTTGTGGTGGTGGCTGTCTGTGGCTGTGCCTCGCTGGTTGTTGCCCTGCCACTGGCGTCCCCTGTAGGCACCCCTGGATTGGCTTCTGCCTCTTGGACGCCTATTCCTGCCTCTCTGAGTTCTGGAGGAGTCTGGAAAGGACCAATTCTTGGAGGGCCAATTCCTGCTAAACCTCGGAGGTTGGACCTGTAAGAAATCTTTCACTGTTTGGACCGATTTTGCCTTCTCTTCCATCTTCTTCAGCACTTGTTGTGCAGGAGAGCCAAACAAATTGATCTTATCCATAGGAGCATCTAATAGCTTTGATTTGACATGGTCTGGTAAGGCCTGTTCTTTTAACCATGCATGCCTTCTGATAACTGTGCCAGTCATGGCTGATCTAAAGGAAGCCTCCAGTGCATCATAGCCGCATTTTAAGGAATGGTTACTGACTTGTTGAATGTTATGTACCATTTCCTGCACATATTTTTTGTCTACTGTTTCATCCGAGGACAGTTTTTTGGTTAACTGGTCTAGCATAAATTCTTGATACTGTATCATGTGAAATTGACAGTTCAAAGCCCTAGCTGAAAGAGTAGCAGAAGTGTAAACTTTTTTACCCCATCTCTAAGGATCTAGATTCCCTTTCAGAGGGAGGGGTTTTGGCAGAGGTAGCTGCTACAGCCTTAGGTCCTTGGGAGATAGTCTCTGGATCTGCAAAAGGAGCCTTATACAAGTGGTAATGTGTGTCCGGGACCCTGTAGTATCTATCGGGCTTAGCAGGGGCCGGAGGTAGAGAATCAGGAGCAGTACAAGCATCATTAAATGCATCATCTACAACAGACAGAACTGGAGGTATGGCTAAAGGCCTATGTTGTGGTAAATGCAGAAAAGTTCTAAGCCTTTTTCTGGAATCTGAAAAATCCTGGCCCTGCCACTGAAATTGTTCCCTCATAGCATGCAAGGTTTCCCCAAAAGAAAATTCCTCAGGTGGAGAGGCAGAAGGGATGGACTCTTCAGCATCAGAGTCTTCATAAGGGGAGTAAGGAGCCTCTGGAGGGTCTGTATCATTTGAATCATCAGAGGAATCATCTGTAGACACTGGCTCTGGGGGCTCTGCTCTAGGCCTCTTCTCTGGAGGTGGGTGAGAGGCCCTGTCTGGTTGAGGTTGGGATCCTCGGATTAGAGAAATGAGATCCTCTGCTAAACTAAGCATTTGTGAACTAGAGCTAGGCCTATGAGAGGGGGTCTTAGCAGGCACAGATTTAGTGGCTTTAGCTGCTTTAGCCCTGGCAAAGGCCTTAATGGACATGGCTGCAGGTGGCCTAGCAGCTCCACGTGCAGGGGTTGAAATATCCAAGGGAATAGTGTCTGATAATTCCTGAGAAACTCCAACAGCAGGTGGGATTTCAGAAGCCGATTCCACGAGGTTGGAAGAGGCCTCGGTAGAAGGAAAGTTTTCGCCTGAAGAACCGCTTGCTCGGTTTCAGCCGAAACAGAGACACTCGCGGTTGGCTTGACAGCGATTTCGGCCGAAACCGCGGACCTCGAGTGCCTGTCCTTTTCCTTGCGTTTTTTAGATATTTGCGAAGTTGGAGGATCCAACGGCATAATATAAGCAAAATCGGAGCCGAAAAACTCCTCAGCAAATTCCGAACAACGTCTAAGCGTCCGCCGGTTAAAAGAAGCACAGGCTAGACAAGCTGCGACGTCGTGGTCTGGGCCAAGACAAGGTAAGCAGTAAGAGTGGAAATCTTTATGAGGTATTTGTTTCCCACAAGTTAAACAGTTATTCACTTTTTCTGACATCGGCTGAGGCAAGAAAGAGTCCCCAACGGGGTACTTAGCTTTTTAGAAGTCTTCGGTAGTAGTATTCGGTAGTATTCTCTGGTTCTGACCGACCGGCACTTGCGAACAGCTTCTGCTTGGCCACGGCAAGAAAGACTGGGGAAAATGGCATCGGCTGATGCCTTTATACCTGAAGAACTGCAGCTATGACGTCGGGTGAAGTGCGACACCAGCCGAGGCCAGACCCAGACTTCGGAATCTGGCCGACCGAAGGGCTGCCTGACGACAGGACAACCCATTTGTAAGGACTGCAGATGCATCCTTGAAGGACATCCAGGACTGATTTCTGAAAGATTATTGTACACCCTAGGCTTTGTAAGAGACAAACAGTAAACTGGAGGTGGTGAAGCAAGACCTCGAGGGGAGGAGGCTTAAATGATTAGGTTGTTCAGGTAAGAAAAGATATGAAACCCCTCACGTCCTACAAAAGTCAATGACACGAGTGAAGCATCTGAATACCCTAGGGGAGTAGAAAGGTCAAAGGGCAAAGCAGAGAAAGTACAGTTGTGTACTGTTGTAGTCATTACAATTGGGTTATCCTGCTGGCAGGCTACCCGCAGTCGGCCTGAATTCCAAAGTCTTGGTCCGGCGTCGGTTGCTGTCACCTCTTTCCTGATATCAGTGTGCCAGGGGTAAAAAAGATGCAGCAGACGCCATTTTCTTCAGTTTTTCTTACCCCAGATGTCAGGTGCCCCCAAAAGTGTAGACTAAAATTATGCCAATATTCGTGCATGCACTAAAGTAATCTTTTCCTTCATCTACAAGCAAATACACCACATAGGTTGTATAGAATAGAGAAGTACAGATAAGTTCCAGCAAAGGAAAAGGGGGATGGAGGGTGGGTAACCTGGACTGCAACAGTGAATACACTCTAACATCTACATTTATGGTAGGTACACAGCTGTACTATGTTCGTGTTTCACTGTTGCAGTCATTACAATTGGGTTGAATCCCAAAGCTAAGGTTGGGAGGCTGGGACAAAATAGGATTAGGAGAGGCTATGAGGCCCTGCAGAACTGCAGTGGCAAAGCCTGCCCTGGATTTAGAGTAGAGAGGTAAGTGGTAGTGCTTTGTAAAAGTGTGCACTGAACTCCAAGTTGCAGCCTCTAAGATGTCTTTGGTTGGTACCCCTCTGAGGAAGGCTGCTGAAGTGGCTACTACTCTGGTTGAATGTGTCCTAATGCCCTTAGGCACTGATTTGCCATGTTGTGAATAGCAGAAACGAATGCAGTGGCCTATCCACTTTGAAATAGTCTGCTTTGAGACAGCCTTTCCCTGTGAACCTGCAGCATATGCCACTAGAAGTTGTTCAGTCTTTCTGAAAGCTTTGGTTCTGTCCAATTAGAAGCATAGTTGTCTGTGTATGTCCAAAGAATGCAGAAGTCTCTCACCCTTATTCTGTGGGTTTGGATAAAAGGTAGGCAAATGAATGGTTTGGTTAAGGGCCACATTGCACACTACCTTAGGCATAAATGTCAGGTTTGTCCTCAGATAAACCCTGTCAGGATGGAAAATGATAAAAGGTTCCACAGCCATGAGTGCCTGTAACTCTGAGACTCGTCTTGCAGAGGTTATTGCTAGGAGCAGAGCTGTTTTCCAGGATAAGAACTTTATGTCAGCTGTAGAAGCTGGCTCAAAAGGAGACTGTGTGAGTTTTTCCTAGACGTAATTGAGGTCCCATGCAGGTATTGGAGCTCTCCTTGGAGGTCTTATGTTTTTGGCCCCTCTGAGGTACTGCCTTAGTAATGGATGAGAAAAAATAGGCAATTCTGTATTGTAATGAGCTGAAATGGCAGAGGCATGAATCTTAATTGATGAAAAGGATAGGCCTTTGTCCAGCATCTCAGTGAAGTATTGCAAAATCTGAGGAATATTTGGTACAATTGTGTCAATTCCTTGTGTCTGGTTCCAAGCACAGAATCTCTTCCATTTTTCTGCAAAAGATTTTCTGGTACTAGGCCTCCTGGCCTCCAAAATAACATCCTTCACCGCTTTAGAGAGAGGTGCGTTCGGAATTGCTACATTATCCGCCATGCTGCCAGATTTAAAGTCCTGAGTTGGCTGTGCAGGATCCGACTGTTTTGTTGGGTCAGTAAGTGAGGAATTTGAGGTAATGTCCAGGCAGGACATTGAGAAGTTCTTTAGGATTGTGTACCAGTGCTGGCGGGGCCAGTCTAGTGCAATCAGTATCATCTTTGGCTTCTCTTGTCTGACCTTTAGGAGTACCTTGGGGAGGAGAGGCAGTGGAGGAAAGGCATATACTGTTAAGTTTTCCAGCTGAAAGATAGAGCATCCACTTTCCATGCTTGCTTGTGATAAGTCCTTGTGCAGAATCTCTGAAGGTGGCAGTTGAGGGGAGGCAAATAGATCTATGTCCGGGCATCCACATTTCCTTGTTATCATGCTGAAGACTTGTGGATCCAGTTTCCACTTGTGGGGATCCATGAGGTTTCTGCTTAGTTCATCTACCAGAGTATTTATCTTTCCTGGCAGGAATTGTGCTTGCAGATGTACTTGGTAAGTCATAGTTGTGCCCCACAAAGTAATGGCTAGTCTGCAGAGGGGGTAGGAATGTGTGCCTCCCTGCTTATGTACCACATGACTGTAGTATTGTCCGTCTTTATCAGCAGTTGTCCTGGATGAAGTAGATCCTTGAAGGCTGTCAGGGCATTCTGAACAGCTAGCATCTCTTTTTGACTGATATGAAGATGCATTTGGTTTGCGGACCATGTGCCCTGAATACATCTTCCTGCCATGTGGGCCCCCCAGGCATAATCTGATGCATCTGTTCTTAATGTCTGCCTGGCTGTGGGTTAAGTGAATGGCTATCCCTTGTTGTGGTGACAGGCCTTTGCCCACCATCGAAACTCCTGTTGAAGGCAGGGAATGAGGGTAATTATTGTTTCTAGGCTGTGGCAATGTTGAGTCCAAACACTTTAGGTACCATTGTAGTTTCCTCATATGCAGTCTAGCAAATGGAATTAGCAGAATGCAGGATGCCATGAAGCCCAAAGCCTGCAGAATTTTTCTTGCAGATAACTGGGTCTCTGTTGCCAACATTTTGAAATAAGTAGTCAGTTGCCTTTGTCTGGAATGAGATAAGCCATCTGGGCAATTGTACTTAAGCTTGCACACAGGAATATTATCTCTTGAGAGGGTACTAGTTTTGATTTATTTTCATTTACTGTGTACCCTAGGCAAATTAGTAATCTTTTTACAAACGCAGGATGCTGTAGTAGAATGTCCTTGTTCTCTGCTTGAATAAGGCAGTCGTCCAAGTAAGGGTATATTTGTATTCCTCTTTGTCTGCAAAATGCAATTACAGGTGCCAGGCATTTTGTGAAGACCCTGGGCGCAGTAGATAAGCCAAAGGGCACTGCAGAGAATTGGTAGTGCATTGAGCCAGCTATGAATCTGAGGTATCTTCTGCATGATTGTCTAATTGGAACATGCAGGTATGCCTCTTTTAGGTCCAAAGTCACAAGCCAAGCCCTTCATGCCCAGCATGGGCAGAAGCTGCTGCAGAGTCAACATTTTGAATTTTGGAATATCCAGAAATGTGTTTAGAATAGACAGGTCCAGTATTGGTCTCCAGGCTTTGTCCTTTCTGGGCACCAAGAAATGTCTTCAGTAAAATCCTTGCCCCTGCTCTTGCTGTGGTACTCGCTGAATGGCCCTCATGACCATTAGGGATGAAACTTGCTTTTGTGCCTCTGCCCATTGATTGTGTGTCAGGTCTGGCATACCGTTTGCCCTTGGCAGGGTGTGAAAGTGGAACCTGTAGCCTTGTGACACTATATTCAAGACCCATTTGTCCTGGGTGATCATGTGCCAATTTTGTGAAAAAAGTGCTAGTTTTCCACCTAAAGGAGCTGCCAGTAGATAAGTGCTTGGTGCTGGCAGGGGACGTCATTGGGACTGTTTCCTGTATGGCTGTGATTTTTCTCCTCTTTTGGCGGTAGAAGCACCCCTATGTTTGTACCTGTATGAGCCTTGGGGCTGGGATCTGCCTCTAGGGCATCTGTATCTGCCTCTTTGTGGCCAGTCTGACACTGGAAAGGACCAGTTCTTGGTAGGCCAGTTTCTGCTGAATCTGGGTGGCTGTACCTGTAAGAAATCCTTGACTGTTTGCATAGATTTAGCTTTGTCCTCCATTTTCTTCAACACCTCTTCTGCTTTAACACCAAACAAGGTATCATGCTGTAATGGAGCATCTTATAATTTTGCTGTAACATGATCATTCAGATTCTGTTCCTTTAACCAAGCATGCCTCCTAATGACAGAACCCATAACCACGGCCCTGCAAGAGGACTCCAGAGAATCAAAACCACATTGCAAAGTATGCTTTCCCACTTGTTCAGCTGCATGCAATAAATCCTGCATTTCTTTGTTTTCTGCACATTCAGAATGTCAACATTTTCTGTTTAAGCAGTGACATTAAATATTGCTGATATTTAAGCATATGAAACTGACAATTTAAAGCCCTTACAGCCAAGGTAGCAGAAGTGTAAATCTTTTTCCCCCATCTGTCCAGTGCCCTTGAATCCCTATGAGGGGATAGGGTTTTTTGCAGTGGAAGCCTTGACCCCTTTGGGACCCTGAGAGAGAGTTTCTGGGTCAGCAGAAGGGTTTTTATAAAGCAATTTACGTGAATCAGGAACCCTGTAGTATATCTCTGTCTGGCTTAACAGGAGCTGGAGGTAGAGAGTCAGGAGTCAGGCCGGACTCTGAAAATACATCATCTACAATGTCTAAAACGGGAGGAATAGCAAGGGGCGTGTGGCTGAGGTAGTAAAAGGAAGTCTCTGAGCCTTTTCTTAGATTCTGAATGATCTTGGCTCTCCCAGTGGAAGTGCTCCCTCACGGTATGCAGGGTCTCCCCAAAGGAACAATCCTCAGGAGGAGAAGCTGAAGGGATAGATTCTTCAGCATCAGAATCCTCATAGGGAGGAAGAGAGTATTCCTGCTCAGAAGAGGAATCCAAGGAAATGGAAACCTGATCTGAAGATTCATATTCTGTCTCTTGCCTAGGCCTCTTATCAGGAGGGGGATGGGAACCCCTGATCAAAGTAATTAGGTCTTCGGCCATTTTAAGCATCTGTTTTTTAGGCATGGAGGCCTGTCCATGGGATTGCTATACTCGTTTCTTTGTCTTTAGAGGTGCTTTAGTCTTTGCCTATGAAGCTGAAGTCGTTTTCACATATAACTGTGTAGGCCTGAAAACACGCTCAGAAGCCGATGCCTGCTCAGCGGCACTGGACCCATCTGAGGGAATAGTTTCCGAGGTACGAATACCTTGAGTTTCCAGCAGCCTAGTTGGCTCCACATGGGAGTCGAAGCAGCCTGTGGCTCTGAGGTAGCGAGCATCAGGGGCTGCGAAAGCAACTCACTGAGAACTGTCGACTGGCTCAGAAGAAGCCTCATCAGTTTTGGACCTCGGCTGCCTGTCCTTTTCTTTTTCCTTGCATTTTTTGTGAATTGCGGTAGTCGGATGGCTATCCGACGACATTGTGTAATTAAATTTTTGGCCAAAGTAGTGAAATGCAAAATCGTACTGACGCTTAACAGTGCATTGGTTAAATCTAGCACAAAACCGACAGCAATGTCATGATCAGGGCCTAGGCAAGGAATGCAATAAGAATGGAAGTCCTTATGAGGTATTTGCTTCCCACAAGAAATGCAATTAACTTTTTCCGACATCGGTCTGGAGCAAGAAAAAAAGTTTCCCCAACGGGGTACTTAGCTTTAAATGAAGACTTCGGATCTGAAGTCTCAGGAGTTGGCCGACCGGCACTTGCGAACTGCTTTTGCTTTGGGCACCGAGCGGCACGAAAGACTGAAGAAAATGGTGTCGGCTGCATCTTTTATACCCCTGGCGCACTGACATCAGGGAAGAGGCGACAGCAACCGACGCGGGACCAAGACTTTGGAATTCAGGCCGACTGCGGGCAGCCTGCCAGCAGGATAACCCAATTGTAATGACTACAACAGTGAAACACTATGAACATCTGAAAATACAAAGCAGAGAGAAATGCAAAAACTTCCTGAAAAGGGAATGAACTGGAATGTGAAGATAAGTATCCTTGAGGTCCAGGGAGACCAAGAAAGCCTGGTGAAGAAAAGGAAACAGGATTTGAAGGGGACAAATATCAGAAAGGAAGGGACCTTCAGAAAGATATTTAACTGAGAAGGGTCCAGAATGGGACTCCAGGCACCTGTCTTCCAGGGAACCAGAAATATTCTGAAATAATACCCCTTCCGTTCCTGGGAAGGGGGTACAGTTTGAATGTTGCACTAGGCCAAAACGCCCTGAAGCAGTTCTGGAAAAACAGGAAGCGTTTTCTGAGTAGGCTGATGGCTGCATAGAAAAAGGGGAATGGATTTTCATACCATGAAGTACCCCTGACAGATGATGACTAGAAATCAAGAGTCTTAAATGACCCTTAACCATAAGGAAGGGACAATGAAAGACAAAGGGTTAAGGAAACCTGACTCAATGAAAGGGGAAGCAAACTGTCAGAACCTGGCTTGTCTTCAAAAGGAAGCTTCTAAGTAGGAATCTGAGTAGACTTAGTAGGAGGAACCCCCGCCTAGAACCCTTCTTACCTTTGGGAGGAGAGTGAAGCTGTCTGCGAGGCAAAGCAGAAATTGGATGGATAATTCCTCTGAATTTAGGGATAGGACAGACACATATGCTTCAATTCCTGCAAGGCCTTACCTTTACCTTGAAGGGACATAAAAAGCTCAGCAGAAGCAGAAACAAACAGGTTCCTGTTATCAAGAAGAGCATCTAACAATTTAACCTTAATATCAGGTAAAGGCTGGAGATGAAGCCAAGAATAAAGTCTCAAAACAGAACCAAAGGCATACTCTACTCTACAGGATGCATCAGCTGCATAACTACATTTAATAAAGTGGTGAGCAACCTGAGAAGTAGGACAAGGGGCAGAATCCTTCCCCTCAAAATCAGGGAGGTCAGAGACTGCCTGACAAGCTTAAAAAGAAGGGTTAAAACATACTTGGCTATACAGGTTTGATAACTAATATTCCAAAAAGCAAAGGGGGCAGCAATACATAACTTTTTGCCTAACTATTCCCATAAATTTACTGTCCTTGTCTGAAGGTAGTAGTTTAGTAGATGGCAAAAGTTTAAAGGGTTTGTCAGATAAGACAGACACCACAGAACGATCAGCAGAAAGTACAGTTGTGTACACATACCATAAATGTAGATGTTAGGTCATCAGGGGTATAAAACATGCAGCCGACACCATTACATCAGACATCAGTTTTTCTTGCCCCAGATATCAGGTGCCCCCCTAATGGGGAGCAAATAAATCTCTCTCTCTCTCTCTCTCTATATATATATATATATATATATATATATATATATATATATATATATATATATATATATATATATATATATATATAGTAAAGGAGAGTAGAGATATAGCCAAAAGAAGAAAGGGGGCTGGAGGGAGGGTAACCAGGACTGCAACAATGAATACTCTCGAACATCTACATTTATGGTAAGTGTACACTGTTGCAATCATCACATGTGGGTAGATTCCCAAAGCTAAGGATTGGAGGAGGAATTTAGATAGCATTAGGACCAGCAATAAGGCACTGCAAAACTGCAGTGGCAAAGCCAGCTCTGGATTTAGAGAAAATTGGCAGATGGTAATGCTTGGTGAAAGTATGTGCAGAACTCCAGGTAGCAGCTTTTAGGATGTCCCTGGTAGGGACGTCTCTGAGAAAGGCTGTAGAGGTAGATGCAGCCCTGGTCGAGTGGGGTCTAATCCCCTGTGGAATAGGTTTTTCCATGGTGCTTATAGCAAAAATTAATGCAATGGCCTATCCATTTAGAAATAGTTTGCTTTGAAATAGCCCTCCCCTATGCCCCTGCAGCAAATGACACCAGCAGTTGTTCAGATTTCCTTTGAGGTTTAGTCCCGTCTAAGTAGAATCTAAGTTGTCTGTGCACATTTAAGGAGTGCAGTATCCATTCCCCTTTGTTCTGTGGATTAGGAAAGAAGGTTGGCAGACGAATGGACTGATTAAGAGCCACACTAGATACCACCTTGGGCATGAAAGAGGGATTGGTCCTGAGGACACCCTGTCCGCATGAAAGATGATAAAAGGGTCCACTGCCATAAGGGCCTGTAATTCACAGACCCTCCTTGCTGAAGTGATTGCTAAGAGGAAAGCTAAGCTGTTTTCCAACAAAGGAATTTTAGATCTGCAGTAGCAGCTGGCTCGAAAGGAGGAAAGGGAGTTTCTCCAATACAAAGTTAAGGTCCCAGGCTAGAGTTGGAGCTCTCATGGGCGGTCAAACATTTTGGCCCCTCTGAGGAACTGCTTGAGCAGTGGATGAGAGAAGAGGGGAGGTTCTGTGTTATAAGGAGCTGAAATGGCTGAGGTGTAAATTTTGATGGAGGAGAGAGACAGGCCCTTGTGAAGGATCTCAGTTAAGTATTGTAAAATCTGAGGTAAATTAGGCACTGCTGCGCTCATCCCTCGAGACTGGTTCCAGGCACAGAATCTTTTCCATTTTACAGCATACGATTTCGTAGTACTAGGCCTCCTTGCTTCTAAGATGATATCCATCACTGGTTTACTGAGGGATGGTAAAGGAGAGATTAGGTAATTAGCCAGGCTGCTAGGTTCAGTGTTTGAAGCTGAGGGTGCAGAACCTGGTTCTCCTGCTGAGACAACAGGGTAGGAATCTGAGGCAGGTGCCATGGGGCCAACAGTGATACTGCACAAGAGGGGGTACACCAGTGTTGGCGCAGCCAGTCTGGTGCAATCAAAATCGTCCTTGGTTTGTCTTGTCTGATCTTTAGTAGTACTTTGGAGAGCAGAGGCAGAGGAGGAAAGGCATAAACTGACAGGTTTTTCCAGCTGAAGGACAGAGCATCCACTTTCCAGGCTTGTTTTTATGGGAGTCCTTGTTCACAGTTTGTCCAATTGATAGTTTTGGGGGGAGGCAAACAGGTCTATATCTGGGCTCCCCATTTGCTTGTTAACATGTTGAAAATCCTTGGTTCCAGTTTCCACTCGTGTGGGTCCATGAGGTTTCTGCTTAGTCCGTCTGCCAGTTTAATTTCCCTGGCAGGAATTGAGCCTGTAGATGCACTTGGTAGCTCAAGGCTGTGTTCCACAATGCCATGGCTAGTCTGCAGAGGGGGGTAAGAATGTGTACCCCCCTGTGCTGTCCATCTTTACCATTAATTGTCCTGGAAGAATGTGGCCCTTCTGTAAAGCTAACATTTCTTTTTGATTGATATGCAGATGCATTTGACTTGGGTTCCATTGGTCCTGAATGCACTTCCCTGCCAGGTGAGTTCCCCATGCATAGTCTGATGTGTCTGTTAGGGTTTAGGCGGCAGGGTGTAGTGTGAATGGTAGTCCCTTGTTTTGGTGGCAGGCCTCTGCCCACCAAAGGAACTCTAGGCATAGGCAAGGTATGACAGGAATCATTGCTACTAGATACTGAGAATATTGACACCATAGGCTTTTTAGATACCATTGTAGTTTCCTCATATGCAGTCTTGCATATGGAATTAGAAGAATGCAGGAGGCCATGAACCCCAAGGCTTGTAGTATTTACCTTGCAGAAAGTAGGGTTTTTGTGGCCACTTGTTTGAAGTAAGTTGTCAAATTTGTTTCTCTGGCATGAGGAAAGCCATCTGGAAAGTTGTATTCAAGCTTGCTCCCAGGAATATAATATGACAGGGTACCAGGTGTGATTTCTTTTCATTTACAGTGCACCCCAGACAAGTTAGCACCCTTCGTACAAAGGCCAGATGATTCAAAAGTATGTCCTGGCTTTCTGCCTGAATTAAATAATCATCCAGGTATGGGTATATTTGAATATGTCTTTGCCTGCAAAATGCAATGACTGTTGCTAGGCACTTTGTGAATACCCTGGGTGCAGTAGATAAGCCAAAGGGCACTGCAGAGAATTTGTAGTTGTTGTAGCCTGCTTTGAGGTGTAGGTATCTTCTGCAAGATTCCCTGATTGGGTTGTGCAGATATGCTTCCTTTAAATTGAATGTAACCATCCAGGCATCTTTTCCTAGTACAGGAAGCAACTGGTGAAGCATCAGCATCTTGAATTTTGGAATCACCAAAAAGGTGTTTAGAGTAGACAGGTCCAGAATAGGACGCCATGAATTGTCTTTTCTGGTTACCAGGAAAAGTCTTGAGTAGAAACCTTGTCCTTTTTCCTCTTCTGGTACAGTTTGAATAGCCATTATGTTTAAAAGAGAGTATTTGCTTTTGAGCCTCTGCCACTGATTTGGGGGTAGATATGGCCAACCTTTTGGTGTTGCTAATGTGTGGAAGTGAAATCTGTATCCTTGGGACACTATATTTAAAACCCATTTGTCCTGGGTAATGAGTTCCCAGTTTTTGGCCTGTAGACCAATCTTTCCCCCTAAAGGAGCATTCAGCTGAGAAGTGCTTGGAAGTTTTAAAATCAAGTAATTGAGACAGTTTTTCATAGGGGGGAGTCTTACTACTCCCAGATTTGGAAACGGAAGCCCCCCCACTGCTTAGTCTTGTGTGTACTCTGGGGCTGAAACAATGAAACATGAGGTTTCTGCTTGTGTCTGGGTTTGGATTGAGAAGACCTGGAAGGGGCCAAAAAGGACCAATTCTTAGAGTGTCAATGCCTACTAAATCTTGGAGGCTGAACTTGTAAGAAATCTTTAACACTTTGCATAGGTTTAGCTTTATCTTCCATCTTTTTAAGAACTTCCTCAGCTTTGTTGCCAAACAGGCGGTCCTGATTTAAGGGAGCATTCAACAGTTTAGCTTTAACATGACCAGGCAAATATTGCTCCTTGAGCCAAGTGTGCCTTCTGAGTACAGACCCAGTGACAGCAGCCCTACAAGAGGCCTCTAATGAATCAAGCCCACATTGCAAAGTATGTTTTCCAACCTGTTCAGCAGAATGCATTAAATCCTGTAATTCCTTATTTTCAGCACAGTCATGAATCATCATTTTCTGTTTAAGCAATCCAATAATATGTTGTTGATACTTTAACATATGAAACTGACAGTTTCATGCCCTAATGGCCAAGGTTGCAGAAGTGTAAACCTTCTTACCCCATCTATCCAGCACCCTGCAGTCTCTATCAGAAGGGGTAGGGTTTTTGGCAGTAGAAGCCTTAATGCTGCCCTTGGGTCCCTGTGAAATAGTCTCCGGATCAGCAATAAGATTTTTAAAAAGGGACTTGAGACTCAGGAACCCTGTAATATCTGTCAGGCTTTCTGGGGGCAAGAGGCAAAGAATCAGGGGCCAAACTAGATTCTGAAAAAGCAACAATGTCTAGTACAGGAGGTATAACTAAAGGCCTATGCTGAAGCAGGAGTAAGAAATCCCTAAGACTCTTTTTTGAATCACAGAAATCCTGGCTTTCCCAGTGGAAATGCTCCCTAAGAGTGTGCAAGGTTTCACCAAAAGAAAAATCTTATGGAAGGGAAGCAGAGGGAATAGAGTCCTCTGCATCAGAATCCTCATAAGTAGATAAGGGTAACTCCAGATCATCACAAGAATCAGAAAAATCAGAATCCTGATCAGAAGATTCATAAACCAATTCAGTTCTAGGTCTCTTAGAAGAGGGTGGTTGGCTTCCCCTGATTAAAGTTACAAGATCTTCAGCCATTCTTGTTTTTTAGGCATAGAGGCCCGAATATGCGGCCTGGGCATCGGTTTCCTAGGCATGGTTCGAGGTTTGAGCCTAAAGAAAAAGGAGGCGTCGGTTTAATATGCAAGTCCATAGGCCTGAATACACCCTCAGAAGCCGGTACATGCACAGCAGCTCCGGACCCATCCAAGGTAGAGACATCTGCAGGTTCCACAGCTGAAGCATCTCATGGCATACCAGACTCCGAATGGGTCTCAGTAGAGGCCTGTGAATCAGAAGTAGCGGGTATCAGGGGCTGTGAAAGTGCCTCACTGAGTACCGGCAAACTGATGACTGGCTTAGGAAAAGCATCGGCAGCTTTGGACCTAGGCAACCTGTCTCTGTCTATCTTTGCGTTTTTACGGAATGCCTGTAATCGGATGGCTTACTGACATTTCTGGATAATTGAACAGAAATATTTAGAGGTGAAAATACACCAATGACGGATAGTGAGTTGATTAAATAAGGCACAAAACCGACAGCAAGGTACGTTGTGGTCAGGGCCTAGGCAAGGAATACAGTACGAATGGAAATCTTTGTGAGGTATTTGCTTTCCACAAGAAATGCAATTATTAACTTTAACTGACATCGGTAAGGAGCAAGAAAAGGCTTCCCCAATGGGGTACTTGGCTTTAGTTGAAGACTTTGGTTCTGAAATTCAAAAACGAAAATTTCAGGAGTCTGACGACCGGCACTTGTGAACTGCTACAAGAAAGACTGATGTAATGGTGTCGGCTGCATGTTTTATACCCCTGATGTCACGGAAGAATGGACAGCAACCGATGCAAGACCCAAGATTTTGTTAATCAGGCCGACTGAGGGCTACTGCAAGCAGATAACCCAAATGTGATGACTGCAACAGTGAAACACGAAGAAGATCGGCATTTGTATAGGAACTTAAAATCATTAGGCACTTTGTAAAATCCATCAGGTTTCTTAGGGGCTGGAATTTGAGAATCTAGGGCTACAGAGGCTGCTGAAAAGGTATCTAGAATGGCAGTCAAGATTGGAGGTACATCAGAAGACAGACTCCATCTGGAGGAGCTCAGTAACTCTCTTCTGAATTCCAAAAACCTAACAGTCCCACTTGAAATATTCTATCAAGCCAAAAATGGTATTCTCAAAGCAGAGTTCTTCCAAGGGAGAATCTAAGCTAACAATCTTCCTCCAAGAAGACATAATCCTAGGGAGAATGGATTTGAGATGAATATGTCAAAGACTCTTCCCCAGAATTCAAATCCTCTTCAGACAAGTCATGTACTCTGGGGCCTCAAATGCAATAGATGACCAAGGGGGAACAGGCACGGAAATTTCTTGGGGAGGCTTTAAGGCCAGTGTTTTAAATAACCCCTGGGTAAAACCATGCTATTTCACTCTGGAGATCTTTAGCAGCAGGGGAAAAGTACAGTTTTGTACCTACCATAAATGTAGATGTTCAAGGATCTACATTGCTGCAGTCATAACCTGTGGGTAGTCCGCTGTCCTCGGTCGGCCCGAATACCAAAGAGCTGGGCTGGCGTCGGTCATTGTCGCCTAGAGCTGACATCAGTACGTAGTAGTACTTAAGTGCATGACCGACGCCATATCCTCCGTCTTTCTTGCCCCAGATGTCAGAAGGCCTAAGAAGGCCAGAGCTAAAATAGTAAAAGCCTAACTACCAGTGTGGAAATAAAGATTATCCCCAAAAAGCACAGCAACCACAAACTATAGAGGGGAAGGAGGGAGGGATAATTGGACTGCAGCAATGTAGATCCTCGAACATCTACATTTATGGTAGGTACAAAACTGTACTATGTTCTTCGTCTCACATTGCTGCAGTCACAACCTGTGGGTAGAATCCCAAAGCAAAGGAAAAGGGAGGCTGGCAAACTAAATAGCATTAGGAGATGCTAACATGCCCTGTAAAACTGCAGTGGCAAACCCAGCCCTGGACTTGGAATAAAGAGGGAGATGGTAATGCTTAGTAAAAGTGTGTACTGAACTCCAAGTAGCTGCCTCCAAAATATCCTTAGTAGCTACCCCCCTCAAAAAAGCAGTAGATGTGGAAGTAGCCCTGGTAGAATGAGGTCTGATCCCAGCAGGAACCTCCTTCCCATGATGAGAATAACAAAAAGCAATACATTGCCCAATCCACTTAGAAATAGTTTGCTTTGAAACAGCTTTCCCTTGTGAACCCAAAGCAAAGGAAACAAATAACTGTTGAGTCTGTCTGAACTCTTTAGTCCTGCTCAAATAATAACGTAGCTGCCTGTGGATATCCAAAGAATGCAAGACTTTTTCCCCTTTATTTTGGGGATCAGCATAAAAAGTAGGCAAATGAATAGACTGGTTCAAGGCCACATTAGAAATCACTTTAGGCATAAAAGTAGGGTTAGTTCAAAGAAACTCTATCTTTATGGAAAATCAGAAAGGGTTCAACTGCCATGAGTGCCTGCAGTTCAGATACCCTCCTAGCAGAAGTAATGGCCAACAAAAAAGCAGTCTTCCAAGACAAAAACTTCAATTCAGACATAGCTGCAGGTTCAAAAGGAGGTAAAGTAAGCTTCTCTAACACAAAATTGAGATCCCAGGAAGGAGTAGGAGCTCTACGTGGGGGTCTTGTATTCTTTGCCCCTCTAAGAAACTGTTTGAACAAAGGGTGAGAAAATAAAGGAGGGTCACAATCATAGTGAGCAGAAATGGCTGCAGCATGAACCTTCACAGAAGAGAATGACAAACCCTTGTCCAGTAATTCAGTAAGATACTGTAGTGCAAAACTCAAATTAGGCACTGAAACATCAAAGCCCTTTGCTGTGCTCCAAAGAAAAAATCTCTTCCATTTATCAGCATAAACTTTTCTAGTACTAGGCCGCCTGGCTTCCAAAATGACATCTAAAACCTGTTGAGGAAGCTGAGACCCCACTGGCTCCATTACAGAATACGCCAGGCTGTTAGATGCAGGGACTGCACCCGAACATTGAGAAAATGATTGTTTGACTGAGATAACAAATGAGGAACCTGTGGCAAAAGCCAAGGAGGCTCCTGAATTAAACTCCTCAGCAGAGGATACCAATGCTGACGTGGCCAATCTGGTGCTATTAGAATCATGCAAGGCTTGTCCCTCCTGACCTTCAAGAGTACCTTGGGAAGAAGAGGCAGAGGGGGGAAAGCATAAACGTGAAGGTTGTTCCAACTGAAAGATAGAGCATCCACTTTCCAAGCATTTGGATGGAACATCTTTGTGCAAAATTTTGGCAGTTGGAAATTCAGTGGAGAAGCGAACAGATCTATGTCTGGAGCTCCCCAAGCCACGGTTAACTGTTTGAATACCTGAGGGTCCAGCCTCCACTCGTGGGGATCCACAATTCGTCTGCTCAATACATCTGCTAGGGAGTTCTGTGCTCCTGGCAGAAACCGTGCTTGAAGATTGATATGCAAACTCAGAGCAGTCTCCCATAAAATCATTGCTTGTCTGCAAAGAGGGTAGGAATGGGTTCCCCCCTGCTTGTTGATGTACCACATGACTGTTGTGTTGTCTGTTTGAATCAACACCTGTCCCGGCTGAAGTAGGTCCTTGAAGGCCATCAAGGCAAATTGGACTGCTAACATCTCCTTCATGTTGATATGCAAATGTTGTAGTTTGGGAGGCCATATGTCCTGAATCCATTTCCCATTGAAGTGTGCTCCCCAAGCCAAGTCCGAGGCATCCGTCATTAGGATCTGACTCGCCTCTGGTCGGATCACAGAGAGTCCCTTGTTTAGGTGACATTCCTGAGCCCACCACAAGAATTCCTTCTGGATGCAAGGTATAATCCGAATGACAGTGTCCAAACCGTGGCAGTGTTGAGTCCACACACTTTTGAGATACCATTGTAGCTTCCTCATATGCAGTTTGGCATTGGGAAGTACTAGAATGCAGGATGCCATGAACCCCAAGGCTTGAAGGACTGTCCTTGCAGTCAGCCTGGACATTACTGATAACTGCTGGAAGTATAGATGAAGAGTTATTTGTTTGTCCGGGGTCAGAAATGCCATCTGAGAAGCTGTATTCAGTCTGACACCCAGAAAGCACATGTCCTGAGAGGGCACTAGACTGGACTTTATTTCGTTCACAGAATACCCTAGGCACCTTAAAACTGCCATTACATACTGGAGATGTTGTAGTAACTTGTCTTTGTTTTGAGCAAGAATCAGGCAATCGTCCAGATAAGGATAAATTTGTATTCCTCTCTGTCTGAAGAAAGCAATTACAGGAGCCAGAACTTTTGTGAATACTCTGGGCAGTAGATAAACCAAAGGGCAATGCAGAGAACTGATAATGAGAAGTACCAGCCCGAAACCTCAGGAATCTCCTGCAGCTGGGCCTGATAGGGATGTGAAGATAGGCCTCTTTGAGATCCAGGGTTACCATCCAGTGATCTTTGCCTAGCATAGGCAGAAGTTGTTGTAATGTTAACATCTTGAACTTTGGAATGTCTAGGTAGGTATTGAGAATGGACAAATCCAGAATTGGCCTCCAAGTGTTTCCTTTCTTTGGCACTAGGAACAGACAGGAATAAAAACCTAGGCCTACTTCTGACGGAGGGACCACCTGAATTGCCCCCATCTGCAAAAGTAACGAGATTTGCTCCTGAGCCTCCATCCTTTGTTGAGGAGGCACATCTGGCATGCCTTTGAAAGGAGGAAAAGTGTGAAAATAAAACTTGTAACCATGATTTATTATGTCCAACACCCATTTGTCCTGGGTGACCAAACGCCAGTTTTGTTTGAAAAGTCCCAACTTCCCTCCTAGAGGAGCTGCCAGTAAAGAAAGGTCTGGCAGCGGAAGACACAGGTCATTGGGTCTGTTTATGAAAGGGCTGACCCCTGCCCTCACCAGAAGACTGTGCAGGAGAACTCCAAGTCCTAGGTCTAAAAGAACCCTGAGCGTGAGCTCTGCCTCTACCATGTCTAGACTTGCCCTTAGACTGATAATCCGAAGAAGGATAAGACCATCCTCTAGCAGGCCAATTCCTACTAAACTTAGGAGGATGCACCTGCATAAAATCCTTGACCGTCTGCATAGACTTAGCCTTATCTTCCATCTTTTTCAAAACTGATTCCACAGGAGGACCAAAAAGTACTTCAGATTGAAAAGGAGCATCCAAAATCCGAGCCTTAACATGCTCTGACAAATTTTGATCCTTAAGCCAGGCATGTCTACGAATAACTGAACCTGTAGCAGCCACCCTTTATGAAGCCTGAAGAGCATCAAAACCACACTGCAAAGAATGCTTGCCAACTTGATCTGATGCATGAACCAACTCCTGGAGCTCCTTACACTCTATACCCTCAGATAAAGCATCCACCTTAGATTTCAATTGACCTAACAAAAAGTTCTGATACTTCAGCATATGAAATTGGCAATTCAAAGCCCTCATAGCTAACGTAGAGGAGGTGTACACTTTTTCCCCCACCTATCTAAAGCTCTAGAATCTTCATCCAAAGGAACTGGATTCTTAGCCACAGAAGCCCTAATACCCTTAGGACCTTGAATAATAGTTTCTGGATCAGCTCTAGGACTCTTGTACAAATACTTATGTGCTTCTGGAACTCTGTAATATCTGTCCGGCTTAACACGGGCAGGAGGCAAAGAATCCGGATTAAGGGAAGATTCAGAAAAAACATCCTGAACAACATCTAAGACAGGAGGAATAGCCAAGGGCCTATGTTGTGGCAGAAACAAAATTCCCTAAGCCTTTTCCGAGAATCTGAAAAATCCTGACCTTCCCACTTAAAATGTTCCCTCATGGAATGTAAAGTCTCAGAAAAAGAAAAATCCTCTGGAGGAGAAGCAGAAGGACAGGAGTCCTCTGCATCTGAATCTGAATAAGAAGGGAATTCCTGAATTTCTTCAGGCGAGGAATCAGAGTAGTCTGAGGAATGATCCATTCCCTCTAAATCTGCCTCCGCCCTAGGCCTCTTCTCTGGGGGGGGGCATAGAACCCCTGATCAAAGTAATCAAGTCCTCCGCCATTTTCAACATATGTTTTTTAGGAACAGGGGCTGGAGAGCTAGAAGTATCACCAGGGCCAACCAGACAAGGTTTGGCCTTAGCATGGCCTTTAGCTACTGAAGTAGAAGGCCTAATAACCTTCTGTAAGGATGGAACTACAGACACCTGAGAAGCACCTTCAGCCGGGCCTAACTCCTGAGAGGCCAACTCCTGTAAAGGTTCCCCCTGGGATTCAGCCAGACCCTCGGCAGGATCCACAGATTCAACCGGAGGCTCAGTAGAACCGGCGTCCGCAACGGACGACTCGTCCGGTTTAGACTTCAAAGATCTGTCTTTACGCTTTTTAGCGGTAGCAGGCGTCGGGGGATCCAACGGCATGTTATAGTTGCACCTTTTACCGAAAACAAGCCTGGCACAGTCTAATCTCCGTTTAATGGTGCGCTTATTAAATCTAGCACAAAAGCGACACCCGACTACGTCGTGCTCAGGCCCCAAGCAAGGAATACAGAAAGAATGATAATCCCTATGAGGTATCTGTTTCCCACAAGAAATGCAATTATTAACTTTTTCTGACATCCGGATAACTGAGGCAAGAAAAGATAAAGATTTCCCCAACGGGGTACTTAGCCCAACTTGGTCTTCGGTCTGAAACTCGATAAATGAAAATTTCAGAACGCCGAACGGCACTTGCAAACGCTGCTTCTGCTTCAGACCACGCGGCAAGAAAGACTGAGGATATGGCGTCGGTCATGCGCTTAAGTACTACTACGTACTGACGTCAGCTCTAGGCGACAATGACAGACGCCAGCCCAGCTCTTTGGTATTCGGGCCGACCGAGGACAGCGGACTACCCACAGGTTATGACTGCAGCAATGTGAGACGAAGAACATCATGTTTGACTTCTCATTTTTTTCTTTTGAGGGATGTCAGCCCTATACATCCTAGGACTGTCAGACCCTTGCCTACACTCAACATAGTAGGAATCTCCTTCCGTACCAGTACTTGTGGTATCCCCCCTCGGTCCCTCTAAAATAATCAGCCGATGTTTCCCCTCAACATCTGAATATTTGCAGAGCCTCGGAGGATGTATGGAAGTCGGATCCATGCCAGCCTCTCACAGGGTCACAGCAGAGGAATCAGAGAAAGTACAGTTGTGTACACTTACCATAAATGTAGATGTTAGCGTGTATTCACTATTGCAGTCATCACCTGTAGGTTATCACTGCTGTGGTAGCCCTCAGCCAGACCGAATACCAGAGTCAATGTTTTTGTGTGCCGGCTGCCTTCGCCTGTAGTCTGACAAAGTCATCAGTGCTATAAAGCAAGGCAGCTGACATCAGTTTTTCTTGCCTTAACCAGTCAGAAGAACAAAGGAAAAGAGAAGTGGCCCTGGTGGCTAAGAGCCACCATGGGGAAGCTTGTGTTACCCTAGGGGAATATGTTAAATGGGGGATAGAGAGGGAAACAAGACTGCAACAGTGAATACACTCAAACATCTACATTTATGGTACGTGTACACAACTGTACTATGTTCTTCATGTTTCACTGTTGCTGTCATCACCTGTGGGAGGATTCCCAAAGCTGAGGAAAAGGTGGAAGGACAGGTTGGAGTCCTAGGTATGGGTCAGTAGGCACTGCATAGGCAAATCCCACTCTAGACTTAGAAAAGAGAGGTAAGATGGTAATACTTTGTAAAGATATGGACAGAGGTACAGGTGGGTGCATCCAGGATGTCCCTGGTAGGTACTTCTCTGAGGAAGGAAGTGGAGGTTGCCTAAGTGGAGTGGGTACAGATAGACTTAGGGATAGGTTTTCCCATGTAGTCTAGCAAAAATGGATACAGTGTGAAATCCATTTAGAGATGGGTTTCCCCTCTGACTCTGGGGCAAAACTTACAAGAAGATGGTCTGTTTTTCTGAATGGCTTAGTATGGTCCAGAGCGTATCTGAGCTGCCTGTGCATGTCTAGTGAGTGTAGAATTCTTTCCCCCTTGTTTTGAGGGTTGTGAAAGAAGGTGGGAAGGGGTATGGGCCTGTTAAGGGTCACATCAGTTACCACCTTGGGCATAAAGGAGGGGTTAGTCCTCGGAGACTCTGCATGGAAAATTATGAAGGGCTCAACAGCCATGAGAGCTTGAAGTTCCAAGACTCTTCTGACGGAGGTGATAGCTACTATGAAGGCAGTCTTCCAAGAGTGGTATCTCAATTCTGTTGAAGTGGCAGGTTTGAAAGGAGGCAAGGTTAGTTTCTCCAACACATAATTCAGGTCCCAGGGTGGCGTTGGAGGCCTTGTGGGAGGCCTGATATTAGAAGCCCCTCTGTGGAACAGCTTAATCAAAGGATGATAGAAGAGGGGTGGGTCAGAATCATAATGGGCAGAGATGGCAGAGGCATGGATTTTAATAGAGGAGAAAGAAAGGCCACTACTGAGAAACTCTGCTAGGTAATCCAGGATGAGAGGGATGGAAGGTTGGGAGGTACTGCCCCCTTCTCATTGGTTTCAGGAGCAGAATCTTTTCCATTTTCTTGCATATGATTTTCTTGTGCTGGGCCTTCTGGCCTCTGTGATGATGTCCAGTACCTGTTTACTTAACAGGGATTCCTTGTTAGTTTTTAGTGTATAAGCCATACTGCAAGTTTGAGAGTCTATAGGTCTTGGTGCAGTACCTTCCCCCTCTCCTGGGTCAAGAGGTCTGCCATCAGGGAAAGCAGCTTTGGGGGCCTGTAAGGTCAGACTGCGTAATAAGGGGTACCAATGCTGTCTGGGCCAATCTGGAGCAATGAGGATGGCCTTTGGTCTCTCCTCTCAATTGAGTAGAACCTTGGGAAGAAGGGGTATGCGTACACAGAGGGAGCTCCAGGGGAAGGTCAAGGCATCCACCTTCCATGGTAGGAGGTGATGCTCCCTGGTGCAGAACTTGTGCAGCTGGTGGTTGAAGTGCGAGGCAAAGAGGTCCACTTCTGGGGTCCCCCACTCCTGGATGAGTTGCAGAAAGATATCTGTGGAGCTGCCATTCGTGGGGGTCCAGTAAGTTTCTGCTTAGGTGGTCCGCCAGAGTGTTGTTGATCACTGGTAAGTATTGGGCAATTAGGTGTAGCCCCATGAAGATGGCTGTAAGCCAAAGACTCATGGCTAACCTGCACAGGGGGTAAGATTGGGTACCCCCTCTGCTTGTTGCACCACATTACTGTTGTTTTGCCTGTTTTTATAAGGAGGATCCCTGGCCTGAGATGGGGTTGGAAGGAAGTCAGAGCCTTTTGCACTTGCATCATTTCTTTCTAGTTGATGTGCAAGTGAAGTTGCTGGGAATTCCAAAGGTCTTGGGTACACCTGCCTGCTAGGTAAGCGCCCCAAGCAATGTCTGAGGTGTCTGTGGTGATGGTCTGGCCTGAAGGGCAGAGGATGAAGGGAAGACCCTTGTTCATGGCACAGGCCTCTGCCCACCAGAGAAATTCGGCGCTTCTACAAGGGATTAGGAGGAGAATGGTCTCTAGGGACAGAGTGCTGACACCAAAGTTTCTTTAAGTACCACTGAAGTTTTCTCATGTGAAGCCTGGCGAGGGAGATGAAAAGGATGCAAGATGCCATGTAGCCCAGGGCTTGCAGGAACTTCCTCGCAGTGAGGTGACGTCTGGAAGCCAGCTGGGTGAAGTAGAGATGCAGGAAGCTCTGCTTTTCTGGAGAAAGAAAGGCCATTTGGGTTGCTGTGTCTAGCACAGCTCCCAGGAAAACAATTTTTCTGCTGGGGTTTTGTTTTGATTTTTTCTTGATGGTGAACCCTACGGAAATTGGGAGTGATTTGACAAAGAGTAGGTCCTGGAGCAACTTTTCTTTGCAGTCTGCCTGAATGAGGCAGTCGAAAAGTTAAGGGTAAATCTGTATATTTCTCTGTCTGCAGAATGCTACATCCAGGGCCAAGCATTTGGTGAATACTCTGGGAGGAGTGGATAAGACAAAGGGCAGTACAGACAACTGAAAGTGTTGACAGCCTGCTCTGAAGCGCAGGAATTTTCTGCACGATTCCCTGATGGGGATATGGAGGTAGCCATCTTTTAGGTCTAGTGTCAAAAGCCAGGCATTTCGTGTGAGCATAGGCAGGAGATGCTGCAAGGTTAGCCTTTTGAATCTGGGGACCACCAAGGTGGTGTTCAGTTTGGATAGATCCAGGATGGGGTGCCAAGTGCCCTCTTTTTTGGGAAAAAGGAATAGTCTGGAGTAAAAACATTTTCCTGTTTGATCTGGAGGGACAGGTTCTACTGTCCCCTGGAATATTAGAGTTTGGACCTGTTTCAATGCCTCTGCCCACTGGTTTGGGGGGAGGTCTGGGTACCCTCTTGGAATAGGGAGTTTGATGAAGGAGAATATGGATCCCTGAGAAATGATTTTTAAGACCAATTGGTCCTTGTTTATAGAGACCCAATTGTCCTTCAGGAGGGTTAGCCTTCCTCCTAGTTTTTGATGAGTAAAAGGAGGGCAGAGGGGGGAGGGACAGTCATTGTGAGTGCTTGCCATAGAAACTTAGCTTAGAACTCCCTGCCTTAGAGATGGAAGTGGTTCATTGTTTGCTTCTTTGCTGGTCCTGGGATATGGGCCTGGATGGCCTGTCCCTGCGGGGCTTACCTTGGCCCCATCTGCGAGGTGCAGGGAAGGCCCAGTGCTTAGAGGGAAAGTTCCTGCTGAATTTGGGAGGTTGAACTTGAAAGAAATCTTTTACTATTTGCATAGATTTTGCTTTGTCTTCCACCTTTTTCCCCAAACAGGCATTCCTTATCTAGGGGTGCATCAATAAGTTTACACTTGACATGATCAGGGAGAGGTTGTTCCTTCAGCCATGCATGTCTTCTGATAACAGATCCTGTCACTGCTGCCCTGCAGGAGGCTTCTAGGGCATCATATCCACATTGTAATGAGTGTTTGGCCACTTGACAAGCAGAGTGTAGTAATTCTGCCTTCTCTTTTGAGTTGGCACCGTCAGGAGAGGTAGCAATCTTCTGTTTTGTTTCAAAGCGTGTTATTGATATTTTAACATATGGAACTGACAATTGAATGCTCTGACAGCTAAGGTTGCAGAGATGTATGCTTTCTTACCCCATATGTCCAGAGCTCTAGTGTCTTTGTCAGAAAAAAAAGAGGATTCTTGGCAGAAATAGTCTTAACTCCTTTAGGTCTCTGTGTAATGACCTCAGGGTCTGCAGCAGGATTCCTGTACAGGTATTTGTGAGAATCCAGTACTCTGTAGTACCTGTCAGGTTTAGTTGGAGCAGGAGGCAGGGCATCAGGGGCTATGCTGGATTAATGGAAATCATCCACCACTTCCAAAATAGGTGGGGATGGCCAATGGTCTGTGCAGGGGCAGGTCTAGAAACTCTCAAGTCATTTCTTTGACTGAGGGAAGTCTTGAGATTCCCACTGAAAATGTTCCCTGGGGGAGTGAAGGGCTTCCCTAAAGGAGAGGTCCTCTGGAAGGGAGGCAAATGGATGGATTCCTCTGCATCTGAATCCTCAAACAGTTAAGGGATGTTGTTCCTCTTCAAATGCAGAATAATCAGACCCCTCAGACTCTTGGTCTGTCAATTTCTGGAGAAGGATGCCTTTTCCTTTTTGGAGTGGGGCCTGAGTACCTCGGATAAGGGAGATGAGATCCTATGACATTTTAAGCATTTGAGCTTGGGGTGGGGGAGGAAGATGGTAGCTAGAAGCAGATTTCCCAGGGGTGGCCTGGCTTCTAGGCCTGAGAAAATCAGTCGGCCTCTGTGAAGCGGTAGTTGGATGCAAAGGCGTCTGTTTTTGATGAATCGGTAGGGAGAAAGGCCTCCTTGGAAGCTGGTGCCTGTGTCGTGGCTCCGGACAAAACCAAGGCAGAGACAGTCAAAGGCTCAGAAGATTTAAGTTGATTTCTGCAGCATACCGGACTCTGAAAGGGTCTCAGCAGAGGCCTGCGTAGAAAGTGAGTCGGGTATCGGGGCTGCGAAAGCACTTAACTGAATTCTGGAGAACTGACAACTTGCTTAGCGATAGCGTCGTCAGAAGGTTTAGCCTTGTGTGGCCTGTCTCTACCTTTATCTCTACGTTTTTTCAGAATGTCGACAGATTTTTGATTGACAGACACCATATTGGAATTCAAAGATGGAACACGAAAATAATGGTCTACAAAAAGCGTTCTACCGCAAATGGTTCTCACATTAAAGAGGGCAAAAAACCAACAACGAGGGACGTCATGGTCTGGGCCTAAACAAGTGATACAGTAAAAATGAAAGTCTCTGTGTGGGATCTGCTTTCCACAGGAGTGACTAACTTTTTCAGACATCGGTTAGAGCAAGAAAAAAGGGTCCCCAACGGGTTACTTTGCTTTAGATGTTTTCTGCTGAAATTCAACTTCTGGTAGCGACCGACCGGCACTCGTGCGAACTGCTTCTGCTACGGGCTCCACGGGAAGAAAGACTGATGTAATGACGTCGGCTGCCTTGCTTTATAGCACAGACTACCTGAAAGACTACAGGCGATGGCAGCTGGCGAACAAAAACAATGACACTGGTATTTCGGCCAGCAGAGGGCTACCACAGCAGGGATAACCCAGAGGTGATGACTGCAACAGTGAAACTTGAAGAACATTATTCGGATGATCCTTTGGATTTTCAACAGCTTTGAGAGAGATGTCTGGGGGAGGTGGGACAGCAAACAAAACAGACAAGTTTTTTTTACCTTATTCTTGGTAAGTGGCTGACCTTCAGGACACGAAGATTCTGCCACAGCACCTTGTGTCAACAATTTAACACACTGGTTCTCCAAGTAAATGGACAAGGAGAAGAGACATATGTAGGGTCTTAGGACAAAATTTTGGCAGACAGAGCACTGTAATTGGTCGTGAGCAACACCCAAACAGAAGACACTGCTTGTGACAATCTTTTTGGGAATCAGCCTCCCACACTGACATTTAACCCTTTCTGGATGATATGTAAACTCATAAATTAAAGGTAAAAAAGATAAAAAGAAACCCCAACGGGATACGTATCTGAATCATGGCTTGGTAACCAGCACAGCAGCAGACCAACTATCAATGATGGCATTTGGACTTGCAGCAAAGCAGTTCTGATGTATGTACATAACCTTTATGCCCTACACCTTGAGCGGGAGCACATGTGCGACACACTTCTATAAAATCCTACGGTTTTTGTATACTATATCGAAAGCACAAATTCAAAATTAAAATCTGAGAAATGCTGTACTCCCTGGCTAGCATGTTTTTCTTATTTTCAGTTTTCTCAACTGGGTTTTTCTGAGTGCTTTTGTATAATGGACGAACATTGAGCTACCCTTGGCAGGGAATCCCTTTTGTAAAGAATACTCCAACAGTGATACAGAAGGACATCAACTGATACAGCCTAAAGGCTACTTGCCAAAGAGTGCATGGGAGTACACTTTGGAGGCAAGAAAGTCTATGGTGCCCAAGCTGCCTTTTTACGTTGCTCTGCTCTAGCCCCTAGCAGTTAGGGCAGGATGTCTGCAAGCTTCGAAAACTGGCTGTTGGTTATATCCTTAGGCTGCTGCAACAGTGACCTAACATTAAACATCTGTTTATATAAAATGGCACTTGTAGCCAACAGTTAAGGTACATCTGTACAAGTTCAGTGTTCATCTTGAAACAAGAAGGAAGAGGCCAGTGATGAAAGATACTCGTTTTAGAAAAAAAAGGAAAGATTTGATTAGCTATAAACATACAAAGTGCAAGATTAAGCTTACCAAATCGAACCTGGGCATATACCTTTTTATCCTGGCCTTAACCTTATGAATTAAAGAACTCACTGTACAAGTCTGTATGAAAGTGCACAAACATTTGCAAAGATAGAACTATACAATAAAATGAACAAAGTAAACTTTTAATTGCAGGAATTTTAAATCTTAAGAAAAAGCTAGAACTATACAATAAAATGAACAAAGTTAAAGTAAACTTTTAATTGCAGGAATTTTAAATCTTAAGAAAAAGCTAAGTGAAGACCATTTGTGGGAAGGCCTGTGAAAATAATTTTAACACAAAGCCTCAATATGTCTCATGAAAAATAAAAATGAATCTCTTGGTCATACAGATGCCTTTAATTTCACAATGGTAAATACTAGTAGATGGTGGATCGAAAGTGGAAGGACAGTGTAAGGTGTGGGAGACAATCTCTTACTCTCAGAATAAAAGTACATTTTTGCTCCAGAACTGAACTGCCAGACGGGATATTCTCCCATAAACAATACTGCAAATGTGCACTTATAGCTGGGTTTCTACACTTCAGGAAGGATACAAACTGGCTAGCTTTATCACTATTTTTTGACATCGGTGCAATTGGCAATTATCAGTGTATGGGAATTTGGACACTAGGCAAACAGGGTGCATCCACTAATTTTTTTTTGTGCGTTTGGGAAAGGACCGATAACCACTGTTAAGGAGGAAGCAAAAATACAAAAAGTACAGTTTTGTACCTACCATAAATGTAGATGTCCGAGAGGCATGCATCTGCAGTCCTTACAAATGGGTTGTCCTGTCGTCAGGCAGCCCTTTGGTCGGCCGGATTCCAAAGTCCGGGTCTGGCCTCGGCTGATGTCGCACTTCACCCGACGTCACAGCTGCAGTTCTTCGGGTATAAAGGTATCAGCCGACGCCATTTTCCTCAGTGTTTCTTGCCCCAGATGCCAGGTGCCCTCTAGGAAGGCTAAATTTGGATAAATGCAAATGGTTCCAAATAGTAGAGAGCAAACAAAAAATAAGCATGTATGTACATATATACAAACAAATACACCATAATAGATTCCCCCAGCTAGCTACAAGATGGGCAAATACCCTAGGAGTACCACAGAGGGGAAGGAGGGTGGGTAATCCTGACTGCAGATGCATGCCTCTCGGACATCTACATTTATGGTAGGTACAAAACTGTACTATGTCCTTCAAGGATGCATCTGCAGTCCTTACAAATGGGTAGAATACCATAGCCAAACTGGGGGAGGAGGAGTAATAAGATTATGGTGTAGTTAAGATCCCTTGCAAAACAGCAGTGGCAAAACCTGCTCGGGATCTGGAGTATAAGGGTAGATTATAATGCTTGGCAAATGTATGCACGGAGCTCCAAGTAGCAGCCTCTAAAATGTCTTTGGTAGCCACTCCTCGTAAAAAAGCTGTGGTAGTGGCTGTAGCTCTTGTAGAGTGAGGTCTGATGTTTTCTGGAGTTTTCTTCCCATGGTGAGAGTAACAAAATCTAATGCAATTTCCTATCCACTTAGAGATGGTCTGTTTTGAAATTGCTTTTCCTTCCATTCCTGTTGCATATGCTACCAGTAGCTGGTCAGTTTTTCTATTGCTCTTGGTCCTGTCCAGGTAGTAGCAATTGTCTATGTACATCCAAGGTATGCAACAGTCTTTCTCCCTTGTTCTGTGGGTTGGGAAAGAATGTAGGTAGGTGGATAGCTTGGTTTAAAGATACCCTGGAGACCACCTTTGGCATAAAAGTAGGATTAGTTCTCATGGACACTATCTTGATGGAAGATAAGGAAGGGCTGTACTGCCATTAATGCCTGTAGTTCAGAAACCCTTCTTGCTGAAGTGACTGCAAGCAGGAAAGCAGTCTTCCATGATAAGTACTGTAATTCTGCTGTTGCTGCTGGCTCGAAAGGAGGGAGTGTCAACTTTTCTAACACAAAGTTCAAGTCCCATGCAGGCAATGGTGGCTTCCTAGGTGGCTTTACATTTTTAATTCCTCTCAGAAACTGCCTGAGCAGAGGATGTGAGAAGACTGGAGGGTTCATGTTGTATTCTGCTGAAATAGCTGATGCATGAATCTTAATGGAAGAATAGGGCAGGCCATTGTGGAAGAGCTCTGCCAAGTATTCCAGGATGTTAGCTATGTTTACCAGTGACACATTTTCTCCTTTTGCTGCACTCCAAATGAGGTATCTTTTCCATTTTGCGGAATAATTTTTTCTTGTTGAGGGTCTGCGAGCCTCCAAGATAATGTCTTTAACCCTTTGAGATAAATCTGGGTTATTTTGTCTTATGCAATGCTCCAGGCAGCCAGCTGCAGTGTTTTTAGGTTTGGATGCAGGGTTTTGAAGTTGTTCTGTGTTAACAGTAAGGGAACTAGGGGCAGAGGCCATATTTGTTCCCGAGACATACTCCTCAGTAATGGGTACCAATGCTGCCTCGGCCAGTCTGGAGCTATCAGGATGATCCTTGGACGGTCTTCTTTGATCTTCAATAGCACCTTGTGCATCAAAGGAAGAGGTGGGAATGCATATGCTGTCAGGTTTTGCCAAATGAAGGATAGGGAGTCCACCTGCCAAGCAAGTGGGTGGTATGCCCTCGTGCAGAATTTTTTCAATTGGTGGTTGTGTGGGGATGCAAATAAGTCTATTTCTGGTAGTCCCCATTTCCCTGTAATGGTTTTGAAGATGTCTGGATGCAGCATCCATTCGTGGGCATCCGTGGTAGTTCTGCTTAGGATGTCTGCCAGTATATTTTCTTTTCCTAGTACAAATATTGCTTGTAACTAAATGTTGAAGCTCAGGGCCACATTCCAGAGGTCCATTGCCATCCGGCATAGAGGGTATGAATGCGTGCCTCCTTGTTTGTTGATGTACCACATAACTGTGGTGTTGTCCGTCCTTATCAGCAATTGACCCTGTCGAAGAAATGGTCTGAATTGCCAGTTTTACTGCCAGCATCTCCTTTTGATTTATGTACAGGCGCAGCTGGTCTTGAGTCCATAAACCTTGTATGCAGTTGTCCAACATGTGTGCCCCCCAACCGAGGTCTGAGGCGTCTGTTGTGATGGTCTGGCTTGGTTGAGGTCTGTGGAAGGGCAGTCCTTTGTTCAATTGACAGGCCTGAGCACACCATTGGAATTCTTGCTTCAGGCATGGAATTATTGGAATTAGGGTTTCTAGGCTGTGCTTGTGCTGAGACCATAAATTCCTTAGGTACCACTGTAACTTTCTCATATGTAGTCTGGCATGTGGAATCAATATTATGCAGGATGCCATGTAACCCAGGGCTTGCAGGACTTTTCTTGCTATCAGCTGGTTCTGCTTTGTTAATGCCATGAAGTAGAGAGGGAGGTGCTTCTGTTTTTCTGCTGTTAGGAATGCCATTTGGTTTGATGTGTCCAGCTCTGCACCCAAGAAGGTTATCCTTTGGGATGGTACCAGCCTTGACTTTTTTATATTGACTGTGTATCCCAGGGCTTGCAGTAGATAAATGACCTTTTTCAAATCTTTTGTTAATTTGTTTTTGTTGTCCGCTTGTAACAGGCAGTCGTCCAGGTAAGGGTAAATTTGAATTCCCTGAAGTCTGCAATGAGCCATTACTGATGCCAGGCATTTCGTGAATACTCTGGGCGCAGTAGATAAGCCAAAGGGCAATGCTGAGAATTGATAATGCTCTGATCCTGCAAGAAATCTGAGGTATCTTCTGCAATTTGGTCGTATGGGGACATGCAGGTATGCCTCCTTGAGATCTAGAGTTACCAGCCAAGACTCCTTGCCCAGCATGGGAAGAAGCTGCTGTAGGGTCAGCATTTTGAATTTTGGAACAATGAGGTATGTGTTTAGAGCGGACAGGTCTAGAATAGGTCTCCATTGGTTTTCTTTTCTTGGTACCAGGAAGAGTCTGGAGTAAAATCCTTGCCCCTGTTCCATAGACGGTACCCTTTCTATAGCTCTCATGCTTAGTAAGGGATTTATTTGTTGTAGAGCTTCTGTTTTCTGATTTGAAGGTAGGTTTGGCATTCCTCTCTTCCTTGGTAGAGTATGGAAGTGAAACCTGTAACCTTGGTCTATTGTCTGTAAAATCCATTTGTCTCCTGTGATGCAGTGCCAGTTTACTGAAAATAAGGCTAGCTTTCCGCCTAAGGGTGCTTCTAGTTGTTCCCTGGTAGGCGGTGCCAGAGCCAAGTCACTGTGATTGTCCTGTGGAAGTGGTGGTGGCTGGATCTGTGGCAGTACCTCGCTAGTTGTTAGTCTGCCATTGACGTCCCCTGTAGGCACCTCTGGATTGACCCCTGCCTCTACAGCGCCTGTTCCTGCCTCTCTGGGCTCTGGAGGTGTCTGGAAAGGACCAATTCTTGGAAGGCCAGTTCCTACTAAACCTTGGAGGCTGGACCTGCAAGAAATCCTTGACTGTCTGGACAGATTTTGCTTTCTCCTCCACCTTCTTCAGCACCTGCTGTGCCGGGGAGCCAAACAGATTGAGCTTATCCATAGGAGCATCTAGGAGCTTTGATTTAACATGGTCTGGTAAGGACTGCTCTTTTAACCATGCATGCCTTCTGATCACTGTACCAGTCATAGCTGATCTAAAAGAAGCCTCCAGTGCATCATAGCCGCATTTTAAGGAATGATTACTGATCTGCTGAATGTTATGTACCATTTCCTGAACAGATTTTTTGTCTAATGGTTCATCCGAGGACAGTTTTTTAGTTAACTGATCTAACATAAATTCCTGATACTGAATCATGTGGAATTGACAGTTTAAAGCCCTAGCTGAAAGAGTAGCAGAAGTGTAAACTTTTTTACCCCATCTCTAAGGCCCTAGATTCCCTTTCAGAGGGAGGGTTTTGGCAGAGGTAGCTGCTACAGCCTTGGGTCCCTGGGAGATAGTTTCAGGATCTGCAAAGGAGCCTTATACAAATGATAATGTGTGTCCGGAACCCTGTAGTACCTATCGGGCTTAGCAGGGGCCGGGGGAAGAGAATCAGGAGCAGTACAAGCATCATTAAATGCATCATCCACAACAGTAAGTACTGGAGGAATGGCTAAAGGCCTATGCTGTGGCAAATGCAAAAAGGTTCTAAGCCTTTTCCTAGAGTCTGAAAAATCCTGGCCCTGCCATTGAAATTGTTCCCTCATAGCATGCAAGGTTTCCACAAAAGAAAATTCCTCAGGCGGAGAGGCAGAAGGAATGGAGTCTTCTGCATCAGAGTCCTCATAAGGAGAAAAGGGGCCCTCTGGAGGGTTTGAATTATCTGAATCATCAGAGGAGTCATCTGAAGAAACTGGCTCAGGGGGTTCTGCTCTAGGCCTCTTCTCTGGAGGTGGGTGAGAGGCCCTGTCTGGGTGGGGTTGGGATCCCCTGATCAAAGAAATGAGATCCTCTGCTAGACTAAGCATTTGAGAACTAGAGCTAGGCCTGTGAGAGGGGGTCTTAGCAGGCACAGTTTTGGTAGATTTTGCTGCTTTAGCCCTGGCAAAAGCCTTAATCGACATGGATGCAGGGGGCCTAGCAGCTCCACGTGCAGGAGTAGAAATATCTAAAGGAATAGTATCAGATAAATCCTGTGGGAATTCAGTAGCAGATTCAGCCATGCTGGATGAGGCCTCGGTAGGAGGCAAGCTTTCGGCCGAAGAACCGTGGACTCTGTTTCAGCCGAAACAGAGACACTCACGGTTGGCTTAACCGGTTTCGGCCGAAACCGCGGACCGCGAGTGTCGGTCCTTTTCCTTGCGCTTTTTAGTTATTTGCGTAGTCGGAGTTTCCGCCATAATGTAAGCAAAAAGCGGAGCCGAAGAATTCCTCAGCAAATTCCGACCGACATCTAAGCGTCCGTCGGTTGAAAGAAGCACAGGCTAGACAAGCTGCTACGTCGTGGTCTGGGCCTAAACAAGGTAGGCAGTAAGAGTGGAAATCTTTATGAGGTATTTATTTCCCACAAGTTAAACAGTTATTCACTTTTTCTGACATCGGCTGAGGCAAGAAAGAGTCCCCAACGGGGTACTTAGCTTTTTAGAAGTCTTCGGTAGTAGTAATCTCTGGTTCTGACCGACCGGCACTTGCGAACAGCTTCTGCTTCGGGCGCCACGCGGCAAGAAAGACTGGGGAAAATGGCGTCGGCTGATACCTTTATACCCGAAAAACTGCAGCTGTGACGTTGGGTGAAGTGCGACATCAGCCGAGGCCAGACCCGGACTTTGGAATCCGGCCGACCGAAGGGCTGCCTGACGACAGGACAACCCATTTGTAAGGACTGCAGATGCATCCTTGAAGGACATCTGCAGTTTTACAGTTACAGTTAACATATCTGGAAATTGTTTTCCCTTATCTCCAGCCCTGGATACTGGGACTGGACTCTGCCCAATGTCTGGCTTGGAAATGTTTGCAGTCAAGATATATATATATATATATATATATATATATATATATATATATATATACATATATATATATATATATAAATATACATACATATACATAAATATACATACATATACATACATATATATATATATATATATATATATATATAAAAATAATTTTACATTTGTTAACCGGGACTGTCCAACTGAGCTGAAGAGCTCTTTTTCAGTGGAGGCCCAGGGAGAAAAGCTCCAACATATTATACAACTTTCATTATAAATTAGCATTAACAGCAATGTTACAGGATTATTACAAGGCATTAGGTAGCAATACAATGTTATA